>NC_070583.1:1611875-1960000 GCF_027409825.1 Scomber japonicus | reverse complement strand
TTAATAAACTAATAAAAACAGCAACAAAAAAAAACTACAATAAAACTTCCTAAAAGCATGTTTCCTGTCTTTATTGTTTGTGTGAATCAAAACACTTTCTGTTTGTGTCTGTATGTGTCAGTAGCAGTACAGCAGCCAGTTGCCAGAGACATTTTAAGCATTACACAGTCACTTTTCAAATAAAAAATTTCACCTAAACTTACCATTTCCTCCACTGTGTCTGTTCACTGTTGAGCAGTTCGTGTACAGAGCTGCTTTATTTCAACAGGCTCCACAGACTGTCAAATAAAAACTCAACAATACATCTTTTAGTGCGTTACTCTACTTCTCACATGTTAAAAGACATGTCATTAGTCATTAAACTGAAATATACAATATTAATAACACACATTAACAGTTTAAAAGTTCATAAAAATCAGGAGTGAGCTGAAAACAGTGAAGCTCAGAAGTACATAAACTAGCTGCAGTTGCTCCAATCAGCCACTGAGTGTCGCTGTCCGGCCACTCTGTTGGAGGCATTCAGGGACGCTGCTGAAGCGCCGGAGACCAGAGGTTCTTATTTCGTTTATTCATTTATTATTATATAAAGTAGAATATATAGACACGGACACATACCAAAATAGAAATAACAGTAAAATAACCAACAAAATATGGGTTAGGGTTAGGGTTAAGGTTAGGGTACCCTAACCCTAACCCTATCTATCTATCTATCTATCTATCTATCTATCTATCTATCTATGTATCTATATCATTGACTACCACCTGACGAAGCAGGATTATGACTATGTTTCTGTCTGTATTGTGCACATGAGTTCTGTTGACAGTAACCTGTTTGATCAGTTAAAAAATCAGATTTCATTTTAGAATCAATTTAAAATCACAGCAGTTTTATTCAGCAATTCAAACTCACTCAATAAGAGCATGTCATAGATGTTCCCGGGTCAAAATATAGATTTTTCTTCATTTATAAGATATCTTTATTAGTCCCACAATGGGGAAATTCGCAGTGTTACAGCAGTAAGTGGACAGTAAAAATGGAAAAACATCAATAAGAAATAATTTTAGTTCATTTTATAAGACTAAATGATTATTAATTCTCAAATCTTTACTTTGAAAGGCACCTGGCAGACCTTCACACACACACACACACATCGAGAATCACTACTTTAACTGTAATGTTGCAGATATTCACTTAATCTGATAGTGTGTCACTCCAATTTTTTGATTCATTGATGCATTATAAAATAGTAACACAGGAAGGAATAGTAATGCTTACGACTAGTGCTGTGTGTTATCACATTGTATGCCCGCATATTCTATAGCACAAAGGGAAAGAAGTGAGTATGAAAATATGTATGGCTTGCTTGTGTAATGTTAGTTGGCCAAACACAGTAATGCTGTCAGGACAGTACACATAATAGAAACAATAGTGCTCCTGCTAACCATGCTTTATTCCTTGCTATTTCAGAAAGTTTTGACTAAATGTATGATATTTAGCTATTGGACTGGTGAGGAAATACTCTGACTGTTACTTTGATACATTTTGGTCTTACCAACTACTGGTGTTTTCTATAACTAAAGAGTTTATTGTAATTGACAGCTTAGCAATTCTGAAATGTTGGTCATGTTGGGTTTGTGTATATTAAAGCTCTGAAATATTTTATACACAGGTTACATTTTTTGTCTTGCATTCCTTAGGTCATAATGCCCAATAATGCTGTTACTCCACCATGGCAGACTGGCAGATGCTGTGTGATGGAAGGAATAACACCAGGAGCTACTCTTCAGACTCTTCCTCACATCCTCATCAGTGGCTTTGAGTACAGCAGGCCACAAAAGCAGACAAATCATAATGAATTACACTTTGCATGCTGCTACTTTGTCACTACTGACCTTACATGGTGTCATTATTGTCATTGTTTCTGAATTTGATTTGCTTTTGATCTATTTGATCTGTTTGTTCTGAACTGAAGGGGCAGTAAACCACCCCATGTCAGTTTCTTTCAAAATTGCATTTCTGTTCAGATGGATATTTTTCTGAGGTCAAAAAGGCTCCTTCCAGGGTCAACTCTTGAAGCAGCTTCAAAATATGTGTTGTTGTTTTTTGTTTTTTTACATCTGTTTACATAAATATTGTAAATGAGTTAGAAGTTACAGCCCAACATAACTATATAAAAATGTTTTCAATACACATTTTTCAATAGTATTTTTGATAACACAACATTTTTCCAGTTTCAGCCATTACATTTATTTTTCCCTGTATTTTGATTCATATCTACAGGGGAAAATGCAGCATGTAATTCAGTTGTACAGTTTTTAATTTGATCTCTTTCATATCAGCCTCAGTTTACTGTTAACTTTCCTATAGCCACATAAGAGGTAAATTTACCTACTCCAAATGCAATACCAATATTTCTTACTGCTGCTGCTTCAGATTAAAAGTGTTCAATTGGTGAAATATATGCTGTTTATTTATAGTAAAGCAGCAACAGGAAATGAATTGTATTTGTCGCCATAGTTACCACCAAAAGTGATAGTTGATTATAAATGTGTGTAAAATTATTAGTAGGCTTCCTTAAAATGTGGTCAGTTTTGTTGGTTGTTCTGCAAACACCAGATGCCTGTTTTAGCTGCCCGATAAGTGTTTGCTGTATTTTAAAATTAATTAAATTAACCAGGACTGAAATTGTAAGGATTACAACATAGCACATTTTTCCTTGCACACTGTTCCATATGTTGAATGTTTGAACTTCATATGCAGAATGATGCCAGTTAGATGGCTGTTTTCACATTAATTTGCTGAAGGGTGAAAGTTTGTCTGTACTCACCTTAAATCTCTGTTTCAGATTTGTGATATCACAAATTAGTTAGTATTGAATGGTGGTCCATTATGCAATAAACACAGGTGTGATGTGAAAATGTGAAGCATTGAGCAGAAAGTTTTCAGTGAAATGGAGACATGTGTTCAACAGTTAAACTTGTGAAATTAATAATACTTGCATATTTATAGATTTAGGATTTTTTCAGGGAGAAATAATAATGTCTTGAAATATGTCTGGAAGGGACCTTTAACTAATATCTCCTCACATTCAGTCTTCTTCAGGGAGGATAAATGCATACTTGCACTTCCAAAAATGTATTTTCTTTATCAAATAATCCTAGTTTTACAGCAGAAAACATTGTCTTTTCAATTCTATTTTTTTTTTCAGATATGTGCAACATCTAGCAAAACAGCCTGACCACACTTCCTACAAATTAAATAAAGTGAGCTCATTTAAATCTTGAGTTGTGAAAACTGAATCAAAAAATTGGAGTGACACAAAATGATGTACCCCTACCACTAGCAGATTAAGTGAATATCCTTCTAAGTCTGCGACGTTAACGTAGTGATTCTTTTTGGGTTACATACAGTAAGGTCACAGTAAGGTCCAAAAGGCAGTGAGGAGGTATCTGAGCCATCATACAGCTTCAAGAAGTTATTGTGCTCCAGGGTCATTCTCACTGATTTGGGTAAAGGTGACAGACACCATAGTCATAATGATTAAGGTGGAATAATCATTTTATCGATTTTGCTCTGAAAAAGGCCAGATTTAAATGTGTTTTCACTGTGGGTTCAAACTTAACTTTATACAGTGTAGTTCGTTCTCTTTGCCACAAGAGGTTCACCACCAAGGTGAGCGCTTGTAGATGAGTTGTAAGCTACTCTGACAATGAACACAACTTATATAAATGATCTGTGTCTGCTTTTCCTGTATAAAATTAGTCATGTGTGTTACCTTTTGACAGGCTGTTTTGCTAAGACCTCTTAGAGCTCTTCTGATGTCATTTGGGTAAATGATGCAGTAAACGATCATCACATGTAAATTTCTCATATGTTATATGTGAAAGGGTGAATTGTGCATTTTTTTCATGTGACGATAATTGTGAAGAATAAACATTTGATTTAAATGAAAGAGAAATCCTCATCCTATCATAACCTCTGCTGAAATTCTGACCATGTATTTATCTAATGATCTCTCTCTTGTTAATTCTTGACTTTATAGAATTGCAAATTAAAAATTGTGGTTAGTGTAAGTGAACAATAACAAAAACAAATTTAAACCAAACTTAAATCAAAACTTGAAACTGCAAACTTAAATCCAAAACCATAAGCATGAAAAACGGTTCCATAATGGAAAACTATGGTGCAATGGAGTCACAAATATCACTGACAGAGATGTGTTCAGGACTTTCATTCTGTAAAGGAACTGCCTATTAGAATTGCAAATACTATTTCTTGAAGAATTGGCCTGTTACTGTAAATATTGTGTAATTGTTTTTTATTATATGCTCTACTATTCGTACTTATCTATTGTTCTTTATTCTTTCTTATTGATGCTCTTCCATTTTTACTGTCCACTTGCTGCTGTAACACTGCAAAGTTCCCCATTGTGGGACTAATAAAGAAATATCTTATCTTATCTTATTTTGACCCGGACATGCTGTGAGTTTGCATTGCTGAATAAAACTGCTGTGATTTTAAATTGATTCTAAAATTAAGTCTGATTTTTTAACTGATCAAACATGTTACTGTCAACAGAACTCATGTGCACAATACAGACAGAAACATAGTCATAATCCTGCTTCATCAGGTGGCAGTCAATGATATACATATATATATCTATATATAGATACATAGATAGATAGATAGATAGATAGGTAGATAGATAGATAGATAGATAGATAGGGTTAGGGTTAGGATACCCTACACTACAGTTTTTAATTTGATGTCTTTGAGATCAGGCGCAGTTTACTGTTATCTTTCCTAAAGCCACATTAGAGGTGAATTGACTTACTCCAAATGCAATACCAATAGGAAACTACTGCTGCTGCTTCACATTAAAAAAGTTCAACCGGTTAAATATATGCAGATTTTTATAGTAAAGCAATGTTGGACTTTAGTTTTCTTTACTAACTCATTTTACACTATGTGTGAGCTGAGTCCGCGTGTTCGTTTAATAAAGCAAATAGGAGAAGATATTCGGTCTCAATATGCCATTTATTTAGCAGTAAATGAACACAGCATACAGAGCTCTTGGTCAAGATTTTCCTATCCCTGACGAACAACAAAGTGTGTCAGTTCATGAAGTCTGACTGACTATGCTCTCCCTGACCCAGTCTTATATGCAATACAAAATGTTTATGCAATGTATAATGTGTTCTCTTCTGATTGGCTGTTTATTTGACTCCATCCTTGCATCCTCACATTCCAGGATCTTCTGACTTCATGTGACTGCATCCGACCCCCTCGAACAGCGTCCGATATAATGAGATATTTCCTGTTTGAAACTTATAGAACGCAAAGCATCCTATATCTTATGCCTTCAGAGCGATAGCCCTCCTTGTTATTTTCATATTTTCTTTGCATTCAGAGACAAGCAGTTCTTTGTCATAGTTAATACATACTGGTAATCACAAGTCTTTGCAAAAGTTCAACTCTCTTCCATGCTTTTCCACTCAACACACAACTTATTGTTTTCATAATATCACACACAGCACCACATTATCATATGGAGCAAATAATAAGATACTTCATCCCATTAGCTGATACTTTAACATTTATCAATTCATAGCATAGCACAGCAGCAACAGGAAATGCATTGTATTTGTCACCATAGTTACCACCTATGTGATGAGTTCTGCATTTTCTGGGTGTTTTTGTGTATTTCCAGACAGAATAAGTGATTCATTGACTTACTCCAAATGCAATACCAATATTTCCTACTGCTGCTAGATTAAAAGCATTCAACTGGGTAAATATATGCTGATTTTTATAGTAAAGCAGCAACAGGAAATGCATTGTATTTGTCACCGTAGTTACCACCAATAGTGATAGTAATTTATAAATGTGTCTAAAATAATCATTTTCGACAGGCTTCCTTAAAATGCGGTCAGTTTTGTTGGTTGTTCTGCCAACAGATACCCAGTTGCCTGTTTTAGTTGCCTGATAAGTGTTTGCTGTATTATTAAATTGCACTTGCCAAATTAACCAGGACTAAAAATCTTAAGGATTACAATCTCATTGCACATTGTTCCATATGATGACTGTTTGAACTTCATGTGCAGAATGATGTATGAGTTAGATGGCTGTTTTCACATTAATTTGCTGAAGGATGAAAGTTTGTCTGTACTCACCTTAAATCTCAGTTTCAGATTTGCAGATACAGCAACTTGATTGGCTGAGCTTGACATGATCACGGACAGCAGATAGCTTCGTCAAAAGAATTAGGACAGAGAAGACGTACACGACAGAGGTGCAAGGATGACACGCAAATTCGTGAAGCGTTCCTCATTTCTGACTTTTTTCTCACTTATTTACAAGAAGTTATGAGGTTACAAATTACAAACCGGGGAAACAGTGAAGCTCAGTGGCGATAGCGTTGCTTTACAGAGCATATGGAGTGTCTCACTTAACACAAGCAAATGTCTCTAATAAACTAATAAAAACAGCAACAAAAAAAACTACAATAAAACTTCCTAAAAACATGTTTCCTGTCTTTATTACATATACACTTTCCGTTTGTGTCTGTATGTGTCAGTAGCAGTATAGCAGCCAGTTGGAGACATTTCAAGACACAGTCACTTTTCAAATAAAAAAATCACCTAAACTTACCATTTCCTCCATTGTGTCTGTTCACTGTTGAGCAGTTCGTGTACAGAGCTGCTTTATTTCAACAGTCTCCACAGACTGTCAAATAAAAACTCAACAATACATCTTTTAGTGCGTTACTCTACTTCTCACATGTTAAAAGACATGTCATTAGTCATTAAACTGAAATATACAACATTAATAACACACATTAACAGCTCATCTTGCTGCGGACAGTTTAAAAGTTCATAAAAATCAGGAGTGAGCTGAAAACAGTGAAGTTCAGAAGTATAGAAACTAGCTGCAGTTGCTCCAATCAGCCACTGAGTGTCGCTGTCCGGCCACTCTGTTGGAGGCATTCAAGGACGCTGCTGAAGCGCCGGAGACCAGAGGTTCTTATTTCGTTTTTTCATGTATTATTATATAAAGTAGAATATATAGACAAGGACACATACCAAAATAGAAATAACAGTAAAATAACCAACAAAATATTAATCATTCAATGATCAAATCAAAGCCAAAACACATTCGAATAAACAAGTCAAAAAGACACTCTGTACCAAATCATTTAAAACAACCCTTGACAATGAAGCAACAGTACTGTAGTGATGGTTGATTTGGAAGATCTTTGACTCAATAAATATGAAAAGATTACAAGAAATTAGAAATGAAAAGCATCAGTCTACTGAAACAGCACACACAGAACCCTTACATCTATCTATCTATTTATCTATCACCTCCATCATTTTAGAATCAATTAAAATCACAGCATTTTCTTTAAGCAATGCAAAATCACACTGAGTTCCATTACTACAAGTAAGAGCATGTCAACGATGTTCTCAGGTCAAAGGTCATTATGTGAGTGATAGCACCCAGATTAATTTTATGAGGCTAAATGATTATTAAAACTTCACACACACACATGCACACAGACCACAAAAGACAGAACTCTTACATCTATCTATCTATCTAATTGACTGCCACCTTATGAAACAGGATTATGACTATGATTCTGTCTGTATTGTGCATGTGAGTCCTGTTGACAGTAATATATTCTTTCAGTTAAAAAATCAGTTTTCATTTTAGAATCAATTTAAAATCACAGCATTTTTATTAAAAATCACACTCAGCTCCATTACTACAATAAGAGCATGTCATAGATGTTCCCGGGTCAAAATAAGATAAGATATTTCTTTATTAGTTCCACAATGGGGAAATTTGCAGTGTTACAGCAGCAAGTGGACAGTAATGGAAGAGCATCAATAAGAAAGAATAAAGAACAATACATAAGTATGAATAGTAGAGCATATAATAAAAAACAATTACACAACATTTAACAGGCCAATTCTTCAAGAGATAGTATTAGCAATTCTAAAAGGCAGTTCCTTTTCAGAATGAAAGTCCTGAAAACATATCTGCCAGTGATATTTGTGACTCCATTGCACCATAGTTTCTTCTTCACAATTATCTTCACATGAAAAAAAATGGACAATTCACCCTTTCACGTATAACATATGAGAAATTTACATGTGATGATCATTTACTGCATCATTTGCCCAAATGACATCAGAAGAGTTCTTAGGAATACGTTGTCAAAAGGTAACACACATTACTAGTTTTTCCAGGAAAAGCAGACACTGATCATTTATATAAGTTGTGTTTATTGCCAGAGGAGCAGAAGTCTTGTAGCTCATCTACAAGCGCTCACCTTGGTGAATACTCCCCTATACACTGTATAAAGTTAAATTTGAACCCACAGTGAAAATACATTTAAATACCCACTGTGACATGTCTCCATGGCACCCAAAGAGGGTGGTGACTGTCACCTTTACCCAAATCAGTGAGGATGATCATGGAGATTGTCACCACTTTTTGAAGCTGTGTGATGGGCTCCTCACTGCCTGTTGGACCTTACTGTGGAATGGTATGAAACCCAAAAAGAATCACTACTTTAATTGTAATGTCGCAGACTTAGAAGGATATTCACTGAATCTGATAGTGGTAGGGGTACATCTCCAACACCATGAAGTGTGGTCAGGCTGTTTTGCTAAATGTTGCACGTATCTGAAAAGAAATGGAATTGAAAAGACAATGTTTTCTGCTGTTAAACTAGGATTATTTGATAAAGAAAATACATTTTTGGAAGTGCAAGTATGCATTTATCCTCCCTGAAGAAGACTGAATGTAAGGAGATAGTAGTTAAAGGTAGGGTTGGTAATGTTGGAAAGCTAGCAAGAGAGCTAGCAAGATTTGAAAATAGCACCTCCTCCTGCCTCCTCTAAGCTCAACCCCGCTGCTCCCCCTCCCGTCAGTGAGTCCGTCCAAGCCACGCCCCCACAAACTGGAACGCGCACACTGCTGCAGGGAGGAGAGGAGAGGAGAGCTACGAGCTAGCCATTTCCAAGTATTTTGGACAACAACCAAACAGTCTCATGTCTCATTTACCTGTAAGTAAACTATATTATTATGTTTTTTTTGTTTGTTTTATAGCACATCAGTCTGTGCAGATTCAGATCCGGGACCCGGGTCTGAATCTGCTGAATCTCCCTAAGGATACGGCTGGATTCAGACCCATCAGCTAAATTACATTGTAATAATTGTTACGTGTTTTTCACTGACAAACGTGTATTTTATGTTTTTATTAGTCACGTAGCATATCTGCTATGTTTTTCATTGACAATTATACACGGTGATGCAGAAGTGTTAGGAAAGTAAATTTGGGCCAATATCTCAATTTTACTATAAAACTTAGACACTTATGCTACTAGGCTAACGCTATGTTTGTTGTTTCATTGTTAGAGTTTACACGATGAGAGCACTGGCTCAGACCCGAGCTACAGTCCTGAATCGAGCACGTCTTCAGCTCCAAGGGGACGCGGTCGTGCTAGAGCCAGAGGAGGCCGTGCTAGAGGGGGTGCAAGGGGCAGAGGCCGAGGAACTTGAGGTCAAGGACGTGGAGCAAGCCGGACTGCAACCGGAGAGCTTTTACAAGATGAGGATATTCAACGAGTGGAGAATCTGCAAGCTCAAAGAATTGCAGATGAGCAGGTAGCCTTTCTAAAATAGCCTCTTTTTTCCTGATCTCAACATTATCAAGAACTGTAAACAATGACCTGCCATTTACAGTGAACACAACATTTCTGAGTTTATTGTCATTCATAAACTGTTAAAGAATATAATACTATAATATAAACACATGAAACTTTCAACTCTGGTCCGGCAACATACCAAAAATATAATAAATGAAATTACAATATTAGTAATAATAAAGGACAAGATGGTGAGAGTCTAATCTTCTTGATGAACTATTTTTTACAGGCTAGAATTGAACGACTGAGATTGGAAGAATCTCATCAGTTGCTTCAGATCAAGAGACCCAAGCCTCATATTTGATGTCCTGCAGATGCTCCTCCACCAGGCCCTCCAGCTCCACGTCTACCTACATGGTGTGTGTCCGGGAAGTGCCGTGAGATGCCCACAGATCTAGAAAAAAAGTGCTGTGGGCAACAACCTGCTTCCTAACCCTCACCTGGAAGTATACATTTGACATTTTAAATTTGGTCTTTTATTTATATTTTGTCAGTTTTTAATAAAAATTTGAAAATGATGAATGCCTTTCATTTGACTATTTCTGCAACAGAAGCAATATATTTTCTCACCACCACATTAAAAATAAGTGATTACAGAATAATTACAACAAAATTGGTATAATCCTTTTTATTGTTACATAAATAATCTGTACATTTTCAACATGAGTGTATCTACACATTGGAAAAGGTGTTTCCAGGTAAGGCAGACAGGTCAGGCTGTGTGTAGGGAGTATTTGTCAGCGGTGGTGATCTATTCCTTTGGCAGTGATTTACCTTTAGGAAGAATATCACAATTACACATCTGACAGTAATGAATACATTTTTGAGATAATCAAAGAATAAGAATACTTAGAGCTTTATTTCCCATTTATTTTGCACATAATTATGTTAGAACTTCTTCATCAAACTACAATATTGTAAGAAAACTCACCTAGGCCTCTGCTGAGTTGGGTCTGCAAAAGCTGTATGCTTTTGAGCTTAGTGTGGGTAGCATACTAAGAGGTGTCAACGAGGGGGGTAGCTGCAGTAATGGCTGGGCTGGGGGAGGGACAGATGTCTGCTCAAACCAGTTGAAGAATTAACATCATCTCATCACGTCAATCTTCACCTCTGTGAAGATTACAAAATTAGAAAATACTGTCAACATACATTTACCCTTCATTCATAGAGGACAAAACACAGAACTTTTATATGTAGAAATAGAAGTCTTGGGTTTGGCAGTTGGACCAAAGGAGCATAAAGATTGATATACACTGTTAAGAAGATCCTCAGTTTGTTTCTATCCTCTCTGCATAGCATCTACCAGAGTATAGTCCATAGACAAGCTTGTAGCATGATCAATTACTCCACCAACACCACACACAGTTAGAGGTACAACTTATGCTAGCTGTGTTTTATTTTAGTGTTGATGGTTGTTGTTGTTGATGTTAACAACTCAGTGTGAAGTGCTGGACCTCCTAAGGTGAAGGACAGGTTTTATCCTCAAGCCATCATATTTCTCAAAATATCTAATCACTAACATTTACTCAATGTCTGTATAATGATATAGCAGATATCACTGATAACACATATTGTATGTGCAATAATGCTGTTTTCTGAAGTACCTCAAATGGCACTTTGAGGCACATAAAACAGAAAAAGCTAGATATGAAAGACAGATATTTATATCCCAAAGACATATTCATAGCAGCAGCAAGTTGAACTCACCGGTCGGACAGAGACTCAGAAACAATAGTTGAACTGGAGGGAGAGTAGGTCTCATCAATCCGTGTTTAGACGGCGTCGAGGTTGATCGGTCCTTCTCATGGCTATGAAAACATAAATGAGCTACATCACCACAGTTGTAACGTGTAAAAGCCAATATACGTAGGTCTTTTTTATCACAATAATAATGCAGACACTGAAGACTAGGGTAGAGTAATATCTTTAAAATTAATATACTAGTATAATCTATTCAATACTGGCGTCACCGACCCGTTTTAAACACACAGCAAAGCTAATATTAGCATTACGCTAATACAAGCTACAAAATTAGCTACGTTAGCATAACTTACATATAACAAATCCTCCCCGAAGCAAAACAAATCATTACCTGTCCAACAGAAAGAGAGCAACCTCGGCATCACTGTTCAGGCCCTTCAGATCCCTCAGTTGTCTCCACCGCTCAAATGCTACTCCGATGTTGATTCTTGTTTGACCTCTTGCTTTATCCAGAGCCTTTTTATTAGCAGTCCTTTCCTCCTCCGGCTTCTCTTTCTTCCCCTTTTCTCTGGACGAGCCGTTACAAGTAGACGTGCAAGTGGTATTTTCTCAGCCATTGCTCTTACATAAATATTACATCCGTATTCGGTAGTTCTGCAGAGAGGTGTGCTGTTTTTTCTGGCAACAGCGACAGGTGAAGACTGTGCACGCGCGCAGTAGGCAGGGAGAGAGGGGGGCGGGGCGTAGACTGTATGCGGAAGCAAAACTAGACATGAAGCCACCTGATTGGTTTTTTCTGTTCGCACCGAACGGCTCGGATTGGTCGGGGTTTTATCAGTCCTGTGGCCGCTACAGAGCTCTGATTTTTTCCGTTCCTTTTTCTAAAGCCATAATGTATTGATACCTTTCATAACAGAAGGACCATTTCTCCCAGTATAACAAAAAGTGTTTCTGAACAGGATTACCAACCCTACCTTTAATATCACAGCAGTTTTATTCAGCAATGCAAAATCACATTCAGCTCCATTACTAAAATAAGAGCATGTCATAGATGTTGGGTCAAAATAAGATAAGATTTCTTTATTAGTCCCACAATAGGGAAATTTGCAGTGTTACAGCAGCAAGTGGACAGTAAAAATGGAAGGGCATCAATGAGAAAGAACAATAGATTAGTACGAATAGTAGAGCATATAATAAAAAACAATTACACAATTGGCGTTCCCAGGACACACTGGAGAGACTATGTCTCGGCTGGAGATCTCCCGGGAAGAGCTGGATGAAGTGGCTGGGGAGAGGGAAGTCTGGGCTTCCCTGCTTAGGCTGCTGCCCCCGCGACCCGACCCCCGGATAAGCGGCATAAGACAACATTTAACTTTATTTAAGTTGTATGAAGTGTGGTCAGGCTGTTTTGCTAGATGTTGCACGTATATGAAAAGAAATGGAATTGAAAAGACAATGTTTTCTGCTGTTAAACTAGGATTATTTGATAAAGAAAATAAATTTTTGGAAGTGCAAGTATGCATTAATCCTGCCTGAAGAAGACTGAATGTGAGGAGATAGTAGTTAAAGGTCCCTTCCAGACATATTTCAAGACATACAAAAATAGTCCATAAGAAAGTCAGAATACCTTATAAAACATCTGGAATACTTATTCTCCCTGATTAAAAAAATCATAAATCTATGAATATGCAAGTATTATTAATTTCACAAGTTTAACTGTTGAACACAACATGTCTCTGTTTCACTGAAAACTTCACATTTTCACATCACACCTGTGTTTATTGCATAATGGGTCACCACTCAGTAATAACTAATTTGTGATATCACAAATCTGAAACTGAGATTTAAGGTGAGTACAGAGAAATTTTCACCCTTCAGCAAATTAATGTGAAAACAGCCATCTAACTCATACATCATTCTGCACATGAAGTTCAAACATTCATCATATGGAACAATGTACAAGGAAAAATGTGTTATGTTGTAATCCTTACGATTTTAACCAACAAAACTGACTGCATTTTAAGGAAGTCTACTAATAATTTTAGACACATTTATAATCAACTATCACTTTTGGTGGTAACTAGGGTGACAAATACAATGCATTTCCTGTTGCTGCTTTACTATAAAAAACAGCATATATTTCACCAGTTGAACACTTTTAATCTGAAGCAGCAGCAGTAAGAAATATTGGTGTTGTATTTGGAGTAAGTAAATTCACCTCTTATGTGGCTATAGAAAAGTTAACAGTAAACTGAGGCTGATATCAAAGAGATCAAATTAAAAACTGTACAACTGAATTACATGCTGCATTTTTCCCTGTAGATACGAATCAGAATACAGGGCAAAACGTAAATAGGTTTAATGGCTGTAGCTGGAGAAATGTTGTGTTATCAAAAATAGTATAAAAAATGTGGTTTGACTTAATGAAGATCTTTTATTATATTGTTATATAGTTGACTGTAACTTCTAAATCATTTACTACATTATTTATGTAAACAGATGTAAAAAATAAATAAATAAAAATAGTGTCCCACCTAAAGAATATTACTGGCTGCTTCAATGTAGTGTGATTGAATGTCACTGAGGGAACACAAGGGAAGATTGCCAGTCCATCCTCCCATGTATAATCAGGTATGACTCTTTTCTCTGTCCTTTCTGTGTTCTTTGTTCAGGAAACCAACATTGCATCATTCACAGCCTCCTCCCATCCAGTCGACATTGTTTTCCAAGCCCAGTTGACCAGCCTGCCTTCAGGGTTCAGAATTACCTGGAGCAGCTGAAAAAAATCACTTATTCAAATACATGCAGACACCAGCACATGCAGATAACAGTTTTACTGCAGACCTGCAAGACGATACAAATTCTCTGACTTGTGAATGCAGCACAATATAATTTGTACTGTCTCTGGAGCTGTGCATACATGTGTACGCACACATATTTCTATTGAGTTTGACAGCCTGTCAACTGATCACCACCTGGTGGTGAGTTGGCTACGATGGTGGGGGAGGATGCCGGACAGACCTGGCAGACCCAACCGTATTGTGAGGGTCTGCTGGGAACATCTGGCAGAGTCTCCTGTCAGAGAGAGTTTCAACTCCCACCTCCGGGACAGCTTCGACCATGTACCGGGGGAGCAGGGGACATTGAGTCCGAGTGAGCCATGTTCCGTGCCTCCATTGTTAAGGCGGCTGACCAGAGCTGTGGCCGCAAGGTGGTCAGTGCCTGCCATGGCAGCAATCCCCGAACCTGCTGGTGGACACCGGCGGTGAGGGATGCCATCAAGCTGAAGGAGGAGTCCTACAGGGCCTTTTTGGCCTGTGGGACTCCGGAGGCAGCAGGCAGGTACCGGCAGGCCAAGCGGAGTGCAGCTGCGGCGGTCGCTGAGGCATAAACCGGTTCGGCGAAGCCATGGAAAAAAACTTCCGGACGGCTTCGAAGACATACGAATACGGGAATATGGGGTACCAGACCCCCTGATACGGGCCGTCCATTCCCTGTATGACCAGTGTCAGAGCTTGGTCCGCATTGCCGGTAATAAGTCAGACTTGTTTCCGGTGAGGGTTGGACTCCGCCAGAGCTGCCCTTTGTCACTGATCCTCTTTATGGACAGGATTTCTAGGTGCAGCCAGGGTGTGGAGGGGGTCCGGTTTGGTGACCTCAGGATTGGGTCACTGCTTTTTGCGGATGATGTGGTCTTGTTGGCTTCATCAGATAGTGACCTCCAGCTCTTACTGGATCAGTTCGCAGCCGAGTGTGAAGCGGCCGGGATGAGAATCAGCACCTCCAAATCCGAGTCCATGGTTCTCTACCGGAAAAGGGTGGAGTGCACTCTCCGGGTCGGGGATGAGATCCTGCCCCAAGTGCAGGAGTTCAAGTACCTCGGGGTCTTGTTCACGAGTGAGGGAAGGATGGAGCGTGAGATCGACAGGGGGATCGGTGCGGCGTCTGCAGTAATGCGGACTCTGCACAGATCCGTCGTGGTGAAGACGTGGTCTCAATTTACCAGTCGATCTTCATTCCTACCCTCACCTATTGTCATGAGCTTTGGGTAGTGACCGAAAGAACAAGATTGCGGGTACAAGCGGCCGAAATGAGCTTCCTCCATAGGGTGGCTGGGCTCTCCCTTAGAGATAGGGTGAGAAGCTCAGATATCCGGAGGGAGCTCGGAGTAGACCCGCTGCTTCTCTGTGTTGAGAGGAGCCAGATGAGGTGGCCCAGGCATCTAATTAGGGTGCCTCCCGGACGCCTCCCTGGTGAGGAGACCCCGGGGAAGACCCAGGACACGCTGGAGAGACTATGTCTCTCGGCTGGCCTGGGAACGCCTCGGGATCCCCCAGGAAGAGCTGGACGAAGTGGCTGGGGAGAGGGAAGTCTCGGCTTTCCTGCTTAGGCTGCTGCCCCTGCGACCTAACCCCAGATAAGCGGAAGAGGACGGTAACGGTAACAGTTATCATTTACATATTTGAATTTTTTTAAGTAAACTCAAAACCTACCTGTTCAGATGGATGGATGGATGGTTTCTACTCTTTTTTGTATTTCATTATATTTGTTTTGATGTTTAATATGTATGTATCTACTTTATTTTAATTTTATTATCATTCTATGCTTATTTATGTTTTTCTGAATCTCTTTTTTGGCCTAATTCTAGTCTTAGTTTAGCTTTCATTAAACTTAATCACTTATATTTCATTTTAATTTCGTTTTGCAAACATTGATGTATAGTCAAAACCACACAAAATGGAGTTTTAAGCACTGTAACAGTGAAAACAGGGCAGATATGTTACTGTCTTTCTTTTAAGAATTACTGTTTTGGTGTATTTTGTTCTGCATTCAGTGAAAACATGCTATATTAGCCATTATTGAGAAATATATGTGACGTTATTGTCAAAACTTCACAAAAAGCTATTTTAAGCGTAGAGACAGTGGAAACAGAACAGATATTAATGTTACTGGGTATTATGTTTGACAGACAGTTTTACCTCAGCACTGCTAGCAGGTGGTGGTCGAGGAAGGAAGGTGGGCCGGGGCATCTCCTTCAAGTCCTCTGCAGCAGGTGGTGGTACCAATGGTGCTGGTGTGGAGGGAGCTGGTGACTCTGTACTGTACTCTGCAGACTGGTCCAAGATGGCTGTAGGAGGTTCCATGGGGTAGTGGTGGTGCTGCTTCTGGGTTGCCTACAGCAGTTCCTCATCTGTCAGTTCCAGCACGGCAGAGACACCTGCCCCCTCATGTGGTACTGCTGTGGTGGTGGTGGTGGCGAGGGCAGGAGGTGGATGCGGCTGGAGAGAGAGGGGCCTACTTCCCTGCACCGCTTCCAGGTAAAGGAGCTGGTACTGAGGCTCACGAGGGAGAAGGCGCTGCTGCGGTAAGACGGGCGTCCTGTATACATCTTTCCTGACCTAACGGCAGCAATCATGAAGAAGCGGATGGCTTTTCAACATATCAAGGAGAAGTGCAGAGCCAGGAAAATACGGTGCAGCTTCAGGCATCCGGCAAGGTTCGTAGTCACGGTTAACAATAACATGGGCACCTTCTGGGCTAAAGCCCAGGTTAGCATCAGTGCCGGTGTTTAGCTTTGACTTTGAGTTTGGGGTATGGAAACACTGCTTGTGGATTTGGATTTGTTTTCCTCCTGAGACGAGTTCTTATGTTCAGAGACTGTTCAGGGTTTTTCTGTTTCAGCACATCTATTTTCTCAGTTTATTGCACATTTCTTTTTGTCATGATCATGTAATTTTGCATTGTGGACAATATTTATGTTAAGGGGTCCAAGAAAGCACAGTGATGAAGAAATTACTGTAGTCAGCTGGAATGTAAGGGGGATGAATAGCCCATTAAAAAGAGGAAAAGTGTATGCTCATTTACTCAATATGTGTTTCCTCCAGGAAACACATTAAAAACTAAGATATTATATCCTTCATGGGCATCTCATGTTTTCCAATCAAACTTTAGCACAAAAGCAAGAGGAATTGCAATCCTTATTAAGAAAAACATTCCTTTTGTACATACACCGATGACAGAGGTATATATGTATTTGTTAAAGGGGAGCTAAATTCAGTACCAGTAACCTTGATAAATTTATATGGTCCCAATTTTGATGACCCCATTTTCTTTCAGAATCTTTTCAATACTGTATCCAATATGTCTAACACAAATATAATCTTAGGTGGAGACTTTAATTGTGTTTTGGATTCAGTCCTCGATCGGCAACACTAACAAATTAATGTATAAAAGAGCAGTATCACTCTTAATAATCTGATACAGTCCTATAATTTGGTAGACGTCTGGAGGCTCCTTAATCCCACAGCAAGAGATTTTTCATATTTCTCAGCCGCTCATAAATCTTATTCAAGGATTGATTATTTTATATTGGATTCTAAATTATTGTCACAAGTCACAGAATGCAAATATCATAATATTCTAATTTCAGATCATGCCCCAGTCTCTCTAAAGCTTAATCTGAATCATAAACATGGAGAATTCAATTGGCAGCTAAATAATACTTTACTGAAAGAGAAGGAATTTTGCTCCCACCTCTCAAGCAAAATAGATCTTTATATGAACACTAATGATAATGGTGACGTTAGCGACTCCACACTTTGGTATACCATGAAGTCTGTTTTCAGGGACAACGTCATATCTTATGACGCAGCAGAAAAAAGAAAATCTAAGGCTAGGTTAACTGAAATAGACAGTCAATTATCAAATCTAGAGGCATTATATAGAGTGGATAACCAGCCTGAAGTACTGAAAAAACTCAGCATTAAAATATGAGTACAACCATATATTGTCCAAAAATGTTTCGCAGTTGCTGGTTAAAGTAAGACAAAAGTATTTTAAGTTTGGGGATAAACCCCTAAGATTACTTGCACGCCAGTTAAGACAATCTCAGGCATCCAGGTCCATACATTCAATCAAGAAGGGTGATGGGTCTCCCTTGACGGATCCTGAAAAAATTAATTAATGTTTTGCTCATTTTTATGAACATGTCTATCAGTCACAGAGAGGATCTGATCCAGAGAGTATGGAAAACATTTTCGAAAATCTGGGACTGCCTAGCCTATCAAGAGAATCTTCCTCCTCATTAGAAATTTTTCAAGGTATTTAGTCATAAACTTTCCCCACCTATACTAAGAATGCTTAATCACTCATTGATGGTCTCTGAGTTGCCCCCTACTCTATATAAGGCCAATATCGTGCCCCTAACCTGGTCTCTTCATATCGTCCTATCTCCTTGCTACCTATTGAAACCAAAATTCTTGGGAAAGTCTTAGCCAATAGATTAAAGGAGCACATCTGTTCTATTATTCATCCTTACCAAACAGGTTTCATGCCAGGCAGACATATGTACTTGAATTTGCGCCACTTGTTCCACATTTTGTATACAGAACATATTGAAGAATCAGTTGTAATTTCTTTAGATGCACAACGTGCCTTTGATCAAGTTGAATGGCCCTATATGATGTTTACACTTAAACAATTTGGTTTCAGGCCCTCCTTTATGAAGTGGAGAGAACTTATCTATTCACATCCAACTGCCTCTGTCATAACCAACCAAAATAAATCAGTCGATCAGTCGGGGGACCCGTCAGGGATGCCCCCTCTCCCCTTTCCTGTTTTCAATTGTTATAGAACTGTTAGCATTAGACAAAGTCGTCCAATATCTCCTATCACATTCACGGACAAGAACATCATATGTCACTGTACGCAGACAATATTCTTTTATTCATCTCTCATCCCCAAGCTTCCATACCTCATCTTTATCTTATATGGTTGCTCACAGCCGTAATAGTATCAGTGATATCAGCTAGCCACTCAGCTAAGTGAGAAAAGCTATAATGCCTACATACGTTCAAAGTCTTCCCTTTATCCACAACGATCATAATATGACTCAGGACTTTCTGTACAGCTCGCCAAATATCCATTCTTGTGAAATATGAAATCCGTTTCCATAAAACCGAAATACTTTCCTCAGTATGTCCATGTATTTAGTCCAACACGTAACGTAATAACACAAATAACAAACCATATACGGTCCGTTTACGTCATTTCCTGACCTGCACGTCCATCTCAGAGTACACGTGACTAGATGTTTACGACCGTGAGCCCCTTCTGCTTCTGACGACACCACACACAAGCCAATCTGTGTTTAGGATTAGGCAGTACATGTCTCCAAAGCCAATGAGGACATGTGACCGACGACAATGACGACATGGCTTTGATTGACAGCTGTTCCAGCCTATGGAAATATTCGGTGAAATGAAGTTGATAACCTTTTAGCCAATAGTCTGAGGTTTCCAACGGTGTAAGACACTAAGCTATCAAGTTTGGCTGTAAATGGTAAATGGTAAATGGACTGTACTTATATAGCGCCTTTCTAGTCTGTGCGACCACTCAAAGCGCTTTACATGACACGTCATTCACCCTTTCACACACATTCATACACTGATGGCAGGGGCTACCACGCAGGGCGCCAACCTGCTCATCAGGAGGATCTAACCATTCATTCACATTCACACACCGTTGGCACAGCAACGGGAGCAATTTGGGGTTAAGTGTCTTGCCCAAGGACACATCGACATGTGGACTGGAGGAGCCGGGAATCGAACCACCAATCTTCCAATTGGAGGACGACCGCTCTACCTCCTGCCCACAGCCCGCCCGCCTGTCCATAAACAAACTCCAAGCGTAACCGGCGTACGCCCGGTGCGTAAAAGAGTTGAACCATATATCATTACGCACTCAGCATTTTGGTACACGGTTGGTTCTTCTTCGACTTGACATATGACTTCTAGCAAAATAAACAGATAGATAGATAGATAGATAGATAGATAGATAGTCAGTCTGAGTCAGTCAGTCAGTCAGATAGATAGATAGATAGATAGATAGATAGATAGATATGGCCAAACAAAAACAAATATGGTTATATATAATAATATAATATATAATAATGATAATAATAATAATATGGTGTCAGCTTTCATTAGAGACCAAGATTTTGATTGTAGGCAAAGGGGTTGTAAAGTTATAGGTGTTTGATTGTGTTTATACAGTTTTGGTAACCAAGTGTCCATTTGGAGTCTCCAAAAAGGACCTAAGGAAAACGCATGGACATACCTGTTGAAAAATTACTCTGAAAAATTAATCTTTTGGTCTTTTGACTCCAAATTTGGACTGCATGAAGCCAAGACCTGTGGCTGTGGCCTCATTGTGTCTATATCCCACTGAGAGTTCCCTGAATGTCTGTACACATGTCATTGTATAGGCAAACCTATGGGGAAGTAAACAACCCCATCATTGTAACCTCTGCCACTCTTTATCAGTAAGTCACAGAATCACACAGACACTTTTACAAGAATCCTGAGAGTGTTTCCTTTCCAATGATACCAGACACATCTCTGAGTCTCAAACTATGTGGGATCTGTGCTGCTCACAACTTGGGCATGTAGTTTAGGCTAACAACATAAAAAATAGGGGCGTGTATTAAGAGGTTAAAGACTTCTCATATCTTAGTATAACTGTCACAAAAAACCCAGAGGACCTTCTACAAAAGAATTGGCATAATAAAGTTGAGCAACTTAAACAAAGTATACATTTTTGGAAGACTCTTCCTATTTCTCTTGTAGGTAAGATTAATGCAATTAAAATGATTGCACTGCCACGTTATCTTTTTCAGTCTCTTCCATGTTACATCGCCCAGTATTACTTTAAACAATTAGATTCAATTATTGTACCTTTTCTTTGGAATTACAAAGCCATCGGGATCTCTAAAAAACACCTGTGTAAACCTAAAAATGCTGGTGGCTTTGCTTTACCAAACTTTAAAATGTATTGCTGGGCAGCTCATCTATCAATGTTGGGTCTCTTTAAAGTTAAAACCTGAAGAGTTTGGTTTAGAACCTGCTCTATGTGTAAAGTGCCTTAAGATAACTTTGTTGTGATTTGGCGCTATACAAATAAAGATTGATTGATTGATTGATATACTTGCTTGGTGGAGGAAAGGCCCCCTTTCTCTGCTTGGAAACAGAAAGGCATTAACAACATAAACAATTTGTATATGGGGGGAATTTTTGCCTCATTTACACAGCTACAAGCCAAATATGGAATACATGCTTCGGGTTTTTTCAGGTTTTTACAGATTAGAGATTTTGTTAAAAAAAATGTACCAAACTTTGAAGTTTTCAATAAACACAATGCTCTAGAAACTATTAATAGTCTGGACCCGGGCACTCGTGGGGCAATCTCTGTTTTCTATCGAATGCTTCATGATGGAGCTCCAGTGAATTCAGAAACTTAAAGAAAAGCATGGGCAGACCAGTTGAATATGGAAATAACTGATGAGATTTGGGAAGAATGTCTACGAAACGTACAAAAGTGTTCAGTTAACACCAGGCACAACCTAATACAGTATAAAGTGCTCCACAGACTCCATTACTCGCAAGAAGCTACATAAATTTTACCCGGATGTCCCACCAACATGTAACCGATGTAAATCCTCCATAGGAACTCTAGCACATTCATTCTGGGCATGTAGTAAACTTTATTTATTTTGGAAATGTATTTTTCAGTGTTTTTCTAAGGCTTTTGGTAAAAATCTGGCACCCAACCTTCTGATTGCCATTCTAGGGGCCACAAGTGTCCTTTCTTCTGTTAATAAATTTGAAAGAAGAGCAGTTCAATTTGGCATGGTGATTGCCAAAAAGCTGATTTTGACTCTGTGCCTACTTATAACTTATGGTTGGGGGAATTGTCAAACACTTTACATCTGGAGAGACTGAGATTCTACAATTTATTTTACTATTATTATTGTTATTTATTTATTTTTTCTGCTTTTATATTTTGTCTACACGCATTTTATACCATGAAATATCGTAATGCTTGATGTGCTGTATTCTTCTTTTTTTCCTTTTTTCACCATTGATTGAGTTTTATGGATTTTATTAACTACACACTACTAATAAATGATGTATAAATAAATAATAATACAATGCAATATGAATTCAACCGATTATTACTCGATATAGCGACCTGAATGAAAGATGATGGTAGGGCTGCAACGATTACTCAAGGTACTCGAGTAACTCGAGTACAAAAAATGCTCGGGGCAATTTCTTTTGCCTCGAGGCTTCGTTTAATTTATGTCACCAAATTATGTCTATTTAAAATTCAGCTGCTATCGTATCACGTCAACATTGTACACAACAGCACTGCACGGCTCCAGTATCACTGTTCCCCCGGACTGCAATTACTGACGCACATTTCAAATATTTACGGCGGTGCTCCAACTTGCTCACAATGGCAGAAAACGAGGATACCGTTAATATCAAAAGTTTGGGACCACTTTAAGCTTCGGAAGGCAGAGAACGTAGTACAATGTGTATATCGTAAAGCGGACCTAGCTTATCACAATACCACTTCGTCAATGCTGCAACACCTGAACAGAAAACATCCTCATGTGAACTGCACTTCAAGCGGAGTCGGAACCTCTAAAAGGTAACGTAACGTATTTTACGATTGCTAACTAACATGAACACTACCACTTGTTAGAATTGCAGTATGTGTAACGTGTGTTATTTATCGATAGTGATGAGACATAAGTAACTTTAGCAAAACACCTAAATCTCACTCACTTGTGTCTAATGCTCTGTCACACACACGTGTGTATGTGTATTTATCCGATTACTCGATTAATCGTTGAAAAAATCGACAGAATACTCGATTCCAAAAATATTCGATAGCTGCAGCCCTAGATGATGGTGAATAATGAATTTAAATGAAGGATATGTAATTATGTGGAAACTAAGAAAACTTAGTTTTACTGAGTTTTACTTTTAAAGAAAATTTGAATTACTCGATCTGAGATCAACCCTTGATTAATGCAATATTTGGATCCTACTTTCATCGATGGAGGGTCTCAGCTGTCCGTCCTTCAGAACCACGCGTACGCACACCAAGTGGAAGATCTCAGAGAGCGTCGCAGGTCTGGGCGGGGTGAGGATGGTCCGGGTCGGCTGGCCTTCTGTCAGACTGCTTGGCTCCGGTGGTTGTCTGCTGGCAGACTTTGTCCCTGTCGGTTATGATGAATCGTAGGGTTGACAGACATTTGTCTGCCCAAAAAGCTCTCGCAGGTTGAAGAAAGATGGAGGAAAAGTCAAATTTAACTAGTTCACTGTTTAATAACTTTCTGGAGAGATCTCAGCGTTGGCCACACGTCAAAATCATCAAAAATGTTAAAAACAGGCTGAATGCAAAACTTAATGACGTGTTTACTGAAAATGCCTTTTCTCTGTACGTTGCTGGCGAAAGTTAAAATATTACAAACACTTAAGAAAACTAGGTGCGCAGGTGGGCGAGTGGTTAGAGCGCATGCCATATACGCAGCCAACCCCGGTTCGAATCCCGATCGGAGGTCCTTTGCTGCATGTCACCCCCTCTCTCTGCCATGTTTCCTGTCGATCTACTGATGAATAAAAGCATCTATGCCAATAAAATCTATAAATTATAAAATAAGGTGACTAAGTTAAGAATGTGTGAGGTGAAGAAAAAGCAAAACCTGAAACAACGCAAAGATATTTCAAGTCAGCAAAGCTGGTTTCAGATGGGTGCAGCTGGTTTTTCTCCTGGGGAGGGCTTGTGTGTCAGCCAATCGGATTCATCACAGCTACTCTGAGGATCTAATTTCCATCTTTTTACCATGAAACTTTTCATCATCATCATTCATTCATTATTTAATCCTGATTATAAAATTCATACTATAACCTATTAACACAGAATACAGGATGTATAATTCTGGCACATAACTTTCTCACATTAAGTAAGCATTCTCATACCAACATTTGTGTTTATGAAAGGAGAAATTATAACGACAGTTCATCAAATACACATTTAAGATGTTCTTGTTTTAGTTTTTAACACACATTTTCTCACTTTCATTCTCTGTGTGGTTTCAGGAGACACGGGGGTGGGGGGGTAGAGTCAGGAATGTGTCCTTTAGTTTATGATCGCGGTCTGTGTGACTCTAATCTGATGGAAGAAGTCTCTCCGATAAATTATGACGTCCGAAAGAGACACCAAAATCTGTCTTTCGTTACTTTTATGTAGGTCTTGTCACTTTTGGTTGCTCCATGGAGTGGTAATGGATCTTTGTTTGTCCAAGAGAGAGACCATGTCCGTCTCTATATCAAACCTGGTCCAATTTACTCGTCTCAGGGTCAAAGGTGACTCTGACCAGATGATGTTCTGAGCCGTACTGATGCTGTGTCCGCTACACATTTATGAAATCAAAATCACATACATCATTCTCTATGGCTACGTTCACACCGCAGGCCTTGATGCTCAATTCCGATTTATTGCTCAAATCCGATTTTTTTGGCTGGTCATATTACACTTTTAAATGTGGCCTCCTGAAGTCATCATTATAATGACGTCACGCACAGAATGGTGTTTACGGAAGTGAACATGGCAACAGCAACAGCTGGTGAAGTTACTGGTAGTCTCATTTATGGTCTAATGTTAAAAACAGTGTGTGGCGGCAGCCTGCAAATTTGTGAGCGGGTGATGTTAAAAAGGAGGAAAAGGAGAAAGAAATTAACACTTTAATGATGTCTTTATGCAGAGCATTAGCTGTGTGTTGCTCCAGAATAACGTCAAAGCCGCATTAAATGCGACCTGACTGTTCAGATTGCAGCCACATTCAAAAAAAATCTGATATGTATAAAATTCAGTACCACATTTGAATGTGGCCTGACTCGGATTTGGAAATGTCAGATTCAACGCGACTTGTGCTGTTCACATTGTCACAAAACAAATCAGATATGGGTCACATTTGAGCGAACAAATCAGATTCAGGTCACTTTTAACTGCAGTGTAAACGTAGACTATAAACCAAAATTAAAGATTCTGGTTACTCAAACTAGAGAAATGTTCTGCTGTACTTCATTAAACAAATATGATTAAAGGAGTACATGAACACACGGAAGCTGAGTTTCATCTGCAGACAGCAGGTAATATGCATCTGCCCCAGTTTAACGCTCAGACAAATGACCCCTCCCACTGTCTGACTCCCTGATTCATTAAACTAAATACTTTTGATTAGAGACCTGAGGTCTCCACCTCCTCGTCATCATCCTCCAGGGAGAGGTCATCCAGCCCAAGACGCTGTATCCACTCCTCAAAGCCTCGAAAATCATAATATCTCATTGCCACATTATTGTTAATATTTGCGTCAACACTTGTGCACACCTGGCACAAAGGAGAACGATGACCAGCAGTGTAATCAAAAGCTTGATCAGGCTGGACCCCCATGGTCTGAAGATACCTGAAAAATCTCCAAAATAAACCCATGGTTAACATGTTAACAGGTTTATGCTTAAAGCAGTTTCATGTGCCATATCAATCACTTCAGATGTTGCATCAACAATATAAGAACAATTATAATTTTACAGGTGCCACCTTGTGATGCAAGCAGGAGGTCAAGAGCCATTCTGTTCTGCAGAACTACTGTTTTGATTTCCTGTAACTCCTTATGTTCAGCCAACATAGCTCTACTAGAGACATTCATGTGACTTTCTAAGACTTAAGATAAGTTCTGCAATGCAAGTTCTTGTTGTGACACATAAACACCATACCAGGGTAAAAGGATGCTGACAACACGTTGGGAGGATATTAACTCCCTCCTGTATCTATGCAATGGAGGTTACAGCGAAGCTATTTCTGAGGCATCTACTTTCCTGATCAGTGGACTCAAATAAGCCGAACAGCAAATACCTTGTGATTCTTCATATGGCATGCAGCATTAACCTTTATCACCGCAAATTAAATACACTCTCTCGGGCAGGGGAGACTGCTTTAGAGTGACATTTATTACCATATTACAACTGTTCTGACCAATACATTTCATTTTCCATAACTAATCATGAGCTACACCAAAAGCATATCGTGAATCATTGTAGATGGTGGCAGTTTTACTAGAAGCGATAACACAGGCCCTAGTGAGGGCATATAGTTCTGCTGCCTGCACTGAAGTGCCAGGTGGCAGGGCTCATGCTTCTAAAACCTAGTAGTAAAATCATTTACTACTGCATAGCCAGCTAGGTGAATGTTGTCAGATGGTCTGCTAGCTGAGCCATCGGTGTAAAGAATCATTTCTGTCAGGTGTTGGCTTTAGGACACAAAGGCAGATCACGAGAGGCAAAAGTTAGTTGCAAGCCACAGATTTATTGTGGGGGGGGGGGGGGGGGGGCAGAAAGGTCAGCAAATGGCTGGCTTGGTGGCTTCAGTCTTGCAGGGGATGGAGTAAGTGATGTGTGGAAACAGTATGTTGTGTGTCAGACAGACAAATTTGAATAACAGAAGAGGCCTCATTCCCTGATGCTCCGAGTCCTTTCTATCCCCCTCACCCTCTACCTTACGCATTCATGTCCAATTAATGCATGTTAATAACTTGGCTTCTTCCCCAGTTTTTGTGCCTTCTCATCTCACGGGTTTCTTTGAATCATGGACCTGAACAGCCAGGTTATGGATCTCAAGCTTCTGTGGGTTGTGATTGTGGACCCTGTGTTGCTGTGGTCCTGTTTGACACCCACACCTGCTATTACTAAAATTAGTCATATTTCTGAGATTATTATCATTGTTGCTTTTCTGTCTCTCTACCCCTCCCTGTTTCTCACTCAACCCGACCAGTCAATGCAGATGGTCACCTACCTAGATCTGTGGGAGCTTTCTTCCTGTTAAAAGATTTTCCTTTCAATACAAATAAAATTTAACTGAAATACTACATAGGGTTAGACACACACACACACACACACACATACATTTATAAGCAACAAATCATTGCTCATTCATACCAGTCAACCACTGAATGTTAAAGACGCACTTCACACACACCATCAAATTTTCCAAATTTAATCATTAAAGGAAAAAACACAAAAATGTTTTGTTGTCATACACAGACCATGATTTGGCACACAATCCACTCCAATAAGCAAGGTCACAAAGGCACTTTCATCATGAATAGGCCAACTGTGAGCCATCGAGCCAGTGAAGACACTGAGGAGCCTGGAGATCAGAAACATCCACACAAACTGGACACTTCAGTAAGCATTCCGACCTCCAAGAAACCTTAACTGAAGCTACAAAAAACTAAAACCACAAGTAGATCTGTTGACTTTCCTGTGGGACTCAACATGGACAGTCCACAATCACGTTTTATTGTTTTCTTTTATTTAGACAAACCCAAATAAAAGGCACATAAAACATTGCGCATGTTTACATAATTATTTTCAATGGACATACATTTAAAAAAAATGTAGGAATGTTTTACCTTTCTGCTAATCAGAAAGCCTAGCTTTCGTATGTACAAAAATTACCATTGTTAATGTTCTAATACAAAAAGATTTATAAAAAGTTTTTTTTTCTTGCATGTCTGTCATAACTAACATGTCCTCTTAACTAAATGGTTTGTACAAAGATATACATTCATTTGCCTTCACATCTGCCAAATTTATCATATGAACTTCACATAAAATTAAAAATAAAAATCTTTAAAATCATTATTTGGCCAAATAAAAGGTTTCGTTTTTCACATTAGGTTGGAGTCAAATTACAAAATACAAACCACATCGTTAAATGTCACTGGTACATTTGAACCTTGACTCAAATAAAGATATCAATTCATATTTCTAGGTTGTTCCTGAAGTAGACTATGATAAATTCACAATCATTAGATGTTTAATAAAAATAACAAGCTAATCACATAGTTTGGTTGCCAGACCTCTGGGGCCCACAGATGTCTGAACAAATGAAGGCTTCCTTCACAAAACTATTCCATCACACAATACATCTAGAGGAGGAAGCATTGACGTGTGGGAAAAGTCTTGCAAAGTATTTCAGGCACACTAGTTTACGGCCACTGGAGAAGGACAAATGACACCACACACCTCCTTTCATCCTATTTTTTTTAGTGTTTTGTTTTCATAAAAAGTCACTAGCCTTCTAATAATGGTTGTTGAACTGAAACATACACTGGACAAGCTCAGTCATCCACATGCAACATTGGAAAAAATTAAAAGAAATTAATCCATTCCTAAGATCATAATGCCATTCAATATTAGAGCAATTCCCTTGGACAGTGTTGGCATGCATATAAAGAATTTGATTGGGTCAAACATCTGGGCTACCAAAATACAGATGTGGCCAGGGGAGCTGTAAAACAAACACCAATCATTGTCTCATTCCATAAAGTTGAAATGCTCCTGTATGTACCACTCTTCTGTAGTGTGCACATCCTACAGTTTGCTGCAAGTGCTTCAGAGTTCATGTACTGAAAAAGGCCTGAATTAGAAACATGCTTCACATCTACAAACTAATTGACTGGTTCCCCAAGACACAAAAAGCCAGGGGACTGTGGGATAGTATGTGAGCCTAGTGCAGGAAATGTTGAGCTGAGATCACAAAAGAGACTTGTATCCCATCCAGACCAACCTATCTGAATGGGTTAGGTGTCAGCCAACCCTCCATCACAATCCTCCTCCCAACTAGGGTTGGAAGCTGCTTGGCTGGGTACCACTGGTACCATAAACAGAAAGTATTTCAAATAATACTGCCTTTTATATGCAATTTATTTTAACCGATTGGAAAATAGAATTTAAAGAATGCACATGTGAGATAGGAAGTGTGCAGATGGACAGACAGGGTGAAACTAGACTGTTGACTGGAGTCCCTGCTAGTATGGACTGTTGAAAGCAGCCCAAACACTGTTCAAACATGTCTTAAGTAGACCCCTCTCACACATGTCTGCTATCCATGGGCCTGGTCAATTCTGAACAGTATGTTCTGTAAACTGGTTCTGAATGTGTGCAAGTTGAACAAGTCTCAACTTCAGCCAAGACACAGCCCTCAATAGAAACATTTCCCTTAATCACTGTTAATAGAAGATGTGGTTACATGCCTTTTTAAACAACCCACTTTGTCATTAGTGGTCAACTAGCTTACACTGAACGCCTCAGTATGCCCCTCTGAGGCCCAGTAAGTCCTTCTCAGATTGTATAACACTATCTGAAACACCCTTTCTGATGTCATAATCTAGGCTTTGACAATTTGTGTAACTTTCCTAAACAGACAGTCCCATAACCACACTTTAAAAAGTGATGGCCAGGTGTGTGGTTTGTTAGAAAGACTTCGCTCTCAAGCTCTTTTTTCAACCATCTCATATCTGCTTGTCACTTTTAATGTAAACAAGCCATGTATTACTCCATGAATGCTTCTCAGGAGAATTTTACATCTTATTCGAGATTCATGCCATAGAGATTACAAAAAAAGAGTTGTTTGAAAAAGATCAGGCTGTGGGATGCAGTCTGGTCTTTGTGCAGCCTTTCAGAATAGTCAAACTATTTTTTTCTTTAGAAATTACATCTCACACACACGAACCTCAGGGAAGCCTGTTGACCCCTGGCCATGATACCGTTACACCTTTCTGCACTGATTCATACCCAAAGGTGGACATCAGAAAAGAACTGCTATATGCACTGTGTGCTGCAACATGTATGCAATTATCCACACAGGAGGAGTCATGGAGCTGAGACAGGATGTACTTGTCATCCAGTGTACATAGTGTCAAATTGTGTTGTCCTTTCTATGACAACTGAACTTTCGGTGGGAATATAAAGCATCCTTTGTGATCATAGTCTCAACTATTCAACTAGAGAAAAACTGCCAGGATTTTTTAAAAACAAAAACAACTAACAATTTAAAAAAAAAAAAAAAAAAAAAAAAACTACCCTAAGCTATGCAAGTGAGATCTAGGGAGCAAATTCAGCTAAAAAGAGCAAAGCTGGAATTCTTTCACGTACAATGATAATTTCCCTGAAGATACTACTACCAACAGTGAGTTTATCTTACTGACAGGTATGGTCTCATGTATGAGACTAAATGCCCATGTCTGGCATGCAAACCCTGTATACCTTCCATAAAAATCACTCCCATTTCGCTTCTAATTGGCTCTGACCCGGATATTTTTACCCTAACCAATAGGCCTTTTAGGTATCCTTGTTGGAATGCAAGGCGTATTTGTTATGCTTGCCTGACAAGTGCATTTAGCCATAACCCATAGACCCAAAAGTCAATACAAATATGAACAAGAGGCATACCACTACACTGAGTGACATATTCCCTCAGTAAAAACAACATGAGCACAGTTTATTCTAAAAGAAGTCTGTGGCTTCATTTTCAGTCTCTGAGTAGCACCATGTGAAGCAGATAACATGCACTAGCATGTGGTTCTGCATTTATGCTGCTTTTCTAGGTTGACAAGCTGAGGGGAAGAAACTACACTCTGTTCATCCTAATAGTTTTTAAGAGTTCAACATATTGAAAAACTAGATCAGCTGCAGCTATACAGATTGTTAGGATAAATTGTTGTTTGGCCTTTATGGGATTTGTTGATAATAAAAAAAAGTGACACACAAAGTGACAGTGGCCTTATCCTTGAAACAGTCTCTTCTCATTTCTCTGTCCTCCCCGGGATGGACGGCCACAACAGTGGTGATATAGTTCTTGCATTGCTAGCCTGTGATAAATAGAGAGGGCTTATCTCTCCCACAGGTAAAAGGCAATAAAATAGTGTTTCATATTTACAAAGAAATGGTCAGTATGTAAATTGATGAATGTGTTTTTAAAGACTATTCTCAGTAACCTTCCTGAGTTTGACTGACAGTGACGGGATCCTATACCTGCTAAAGTAAACAATCTAACCAAGTTAACATACCACAAAAGTTGATTTTGGGCCTGCTTTAGTGGCTGCCTAATGAGCCACTGGGTAACTCTCTTGACCTCTACAGTTAAAAAGTCCTCAGTAATTAATATTTAAAATTAATTGACCTTTGAAAATACTGCCATTTTAAGGCAAAACCTTGGGGACAAGCTTTCAGTACGAGACATTTCCTCTTTTCTGTACCTTCAACTGTCATATCCTGACATAAATACATACAAACAATTCCAAACAGATGTCACAGATAAACATTTGTAGAGTATCCAGCAGTGATGAGTGACTGGCTTCCAGCGATTTCTAAAAACAGACATGAGTGATCTGTCTTACAAGCCCCTGAACCATCAGTGGAATCCATAATATCACTCTCCCTCCCCTAAAAAGGAAGCTTTGTTTTTTGTACTTTAAAATATATAAACCATTAAACACTGATAAGTCCACTAAAATAGCAATAGAAAAAAGAACGTGAAACAAGATCTGCCTTAAGAGAAAGCATTTAAGAACCATTCAGGCAATACACTTCTTTTTGAGTTGTTAACAATACCTAAGGTATACCCAAGTTTGAAGTCAGAAACCCAGTTGAGGAAGTCATTTTCAACTGGTTACTTTTAAAAGACAGACACTGTCCTTAGTGGCTAAATATAAAATAAAGTATTGGGAGACAGGGCTCTATAAGGGCTTGCCTTTCCACAGCATCTGTGTTCACTGCAAATGCTGTGGCAACAAGCTGATTCACCCTCACTTATCTGTGGGGGTTAAAAACAAAAAACAAACAAAAATAAAAAAATCTTCTTTGAAAATGGGGTAAGCATGGGATAAATATAAAATATGGATGGATATGTAGCTGCTGATAATATAATAACTGCCCAACCACTTTAAACCATGTCAAAAATGGAAGAAAATACTTGTTCAGTTTGAAAGTAGAAAACCTGTTGATGTGATGAACTGCTATCTCGAGTACTGGGTAAAATGAATGGATGCAAAATTTGTACATAACTAGGTTAACACCACTTCATGTTGCCTTTTAATAAAATAAGGGGTCAGTTGGAGAGGGGTTGCCCCCTAATCACAACTCAAGGGGGAGTAGTAGAAATGGGTGATGTGGGGGAGTGACTGAAGGTGCCAATTTCATTAACCTTGGGTTGGGTTTCAAAAAGGAGAATTTAGTGTTCAGCGATGTTCTAAATGTTGTTTAAAAGGATTTCTTCCAAAATATAGCATTGAGAAGGAATCCTCATTCTTAGAAAAACTTTGGCATAAAATGGTCATTTACACAAAGTACCTGTAGATTACATCAGCTTTCAAAAACCCACATTTCAATCATCATCATGTCATAGGGGTGCATGTGAGAGAAGTTATTTTAAGTGTTCTGCAGTCAGTCACTAAAGAGGTAACAAATTCAAGTTTATCTGAGAATAAAATGTTGATTCTTAACCTTGGTTATTGTACTTTTACAAAATAATCTGGATTTAAGCCTCTTTCTACCCAATTCAGATCTTTCAACTGCATATCGGAGACCAGAGATTGGAGGCCAATCACATCCAACACTAAAGACCATCTTATCACAGACAGAGGCTTTACAATCCCCTGTTCATTATGTAAAAAATCATGTGACCACAGTTCGATATCAAGTGAGCAAAACACATGATTGGAACTGTGAAATTTGGTCCATAGCTACAGGAAGAGTCAATAAGAGGACGTTACTTTGCTGCTGTGTTTATGCAAATCCATGTGTAGAACTGCTTAGTGGTAATATTTGATTTACATAATTTTTGCATTAATGTGATCAAGTACCATGATTTGTCAGGTATTTAATTCATTGCGTAAAAACGGGAATTTCTATCTAGTATCAATACACTGTTTCCAGTTTTAGGTTAATAAACAAAACAACTCATTCCATTATGATTAAGGGTGTCTGAAACCTTTTTTCCCTCTATAAATACAGAAATAATTCAACATTGACAAACTATGACATAATGACTCCAGCAAGTGACACTAATTGGTAACTATGAATGTGGATGTATTACATTATTTGGAAAGTTATTACCTTTCCAATCCATGTAGACTACTTGACAAGCTCATCCATTATCAGGCAGTTAAAACATTCTCAGCAGTTACATCTGCAAAAAAGCTCTACCAAGGAGGTGAGGAAGGCAGAACTTGGGATAGAAAAGGCATGCTCTCCATGGGCCTCATGGCAATGTTGAGTGGCCCGGTGATATTCATGGGCATGGGGGTGGTGATAGCCACTGGGTGGGCTATATTCATGTGTGCTGTTGTAGGGATATTGACAGAGGCCAGGTTCACAGGACCAGTGATGGTTACAGGGTGCTGCAGGTTGACCGGTGATGTGATGTTGACTGTGCTGGTGGCGATGTTCATCTGAGCAGCAATGGTGACAGGATTGTTGGCACTGACACTGCGGTTTATAGCTGAGGTGATTGCTGCCGAGTTAGTGACTGGTGTTGTAGTGGTGGAGTTGTGCACGGTGTTGGCATCTGTTTGAGAAAAAGACACACAAGAGAACATTTAAGTCCTCTCATCCTTGTAGTAATATACAACCCCTCCAAAACAAGGAAAGCCAACAGCCCTTTCAACTCCTTGGCTCTTTAGCTGCGTCACTGAAAATGCCAATACATCATTAATACATTATGTCAACTGTGGTAATATTGTTGAAGAAACCTACCTTTGTGAGAGCTGTCAATTAGGACTTGGAAGGAGTTATTTAAAATCTCTCCTACCGTCAACTCACCTGAGGGGTAAATTCAAAAAGCAGGATCAATAGACTAACCAGCTAACTGTCTATATATTTCAGTTCATTCAATTTTAAACATGAATACATTGTCAAGGGCATTTTAAACTACTATATATGTAAGGCAGTTTGCACACTACACAGCAGGACTGCCAATTTGACCATCCCGTGAGTTCAGGGCCAGCACATCACAGGGTCATTGTCGACTTGTCTCACACACATGATCGACATGCTGCTGTATCATTTACAGCCCAATCTCATCTGGGACATACACTTTTTTAAAAAAATCATAACGTGTTTGCCATTACAATTGGTAGTTCTGAAGAGTGAGTGGTTCAATAAAGCCAATTCATCAGTTGGGTACTAAAAGGTGAAAGGACAGGTAGTGTGCATCTAACTTCAGTGTTATGGTCCAGTTTGTGGTTAATTTAAATGATCCTGCTTCATGAAATTTAACCATATATTAGCAAAACTGTATTTTCAAAACAGAAGAACGTTAATTACACCAGTTCTCAGAGGGGGGGAAAAGCCTCTGTACTTGAGTGACATGGCCTAACATGATATAAAACTGGCCACTAACGTTTCGTAGATTTGCAGAGGTTAAAGAATTTAAGGCTTAGGGGTTTCTGCTACTAGCTACTGGATTACCTTTTCGTGGCCCTGAGTGGTTCCACTGCCAGTCACTTATGCCTATTCAGAAATACAGACACATATGGGGTTACAAGAGCAGAGGGCAGCAGTTCTATCATCTGGGAGTCAGCTTAAACAGTTAGCATGGTCAAGTTGTGTGTATGTGGGTGAGTATGTGGTGTTAAATATTAAATTCTGGGCTTCACAGTTTCTAGTGGGGCCAAGAAAACAAGACTATTCTCCTTTTATTTAATTTCCATCTCTGAAACCAAAGTCAAAATTCCAAACACATAGTCCAATGCCGTCAAAGGCATTGGGAAGACAAATGTTTACGAAAAGATTTTTCACTTAACACGGGAGCAGTCATGAAGAATTTAAACTTATACTAATTGTCTCTACCTGTTGATAATAGGGTTGATCTAATATCAGATACCATATTCATCCAATTCATCCGATTGCTGATAAGCGCTACTTTGGCTCTGATGCAGCTGCCTCTCTTTCTGTAGTCCTACTTTGTAGTCTCAAGCAATGTCCACATTATCTGGCTGGTTACAAGTGAAAGAGAAAAAACGTTGAATTTTGGAACTCCGTGTTTGAAAGCGTACAAGATCAGGGTGTTTTTCAAACGTTGATGCAGAAGATTATAATTATTGAATCTTCAACAGTATCTGCTGCCTGCGTTTAAAACACAGCTGCACTCACCTGAGTCTGCTGATGCTTCTCTGTTTCATCTTTGGTACAGCAGCATGTAAATCTTCAGTTTTGATAGGCTATTACTATGGAGCCAAGACACTGCTATGATACGAAACTGAAAGAAAAAACGTTGAAAGTCCGTGTTTGAAAGCGTACAAAAGATTTGAAACTTTGGAACCAAGTTTTGAAGTTTTGAAGGTCAATATAGTGTTTTGATAGGCTGAAAAAAATTTGAAATCTCTGAAAACATTATTTTGTATTTGAATTTTCCATTTCAAATCTCTGCAACTTGTCTTTGATTTTTTCTTTTCCTTCTTCACAACTACAGCACTGTTTTTACAGTGTTTCAACCACACATTTTCATAGTTTCAAATTTGGCACTGTTCTCCCACAGTATAATTTTGTTATCCAGTTTTGAAACCTTGTAAGTGGTGATCTGAAAAAACCTGAAAGATTAGAAACTCTGAATGAAGTTTTGAAACTGAAAAACAAATCTGAAACTGGAAAAAAAAAATCTGAAACTCTGAAACAGATCTGAAATTAAGTTTTGAAACTCCGTAAAAAAGATGGTCAGAAGTTAGTATGACAGCATCACGCCTTTTCATCAGAAAACATTAGCATCTTAGTTCAATAACTTCTAGACTATGTGGCCTAATGTCTGAAAATCAGCTTTGGATCACATTGGCATGTCTGTTTTTACTGCCTTGGAATAACCAACGTTTTATTTTGAAAACCGTATGTTTGCTCACTCCGTATCAGTGGGCTACGTGCATTTGCCATACATTCTGTAATATGTGTGCACTTGAAATGTTGGTGCAGCTGATTTGATCACGAAAAGATGAATGACGGCTCACTTGACCGCAGTCATTGTAGCATGCTATTCTTCTCATCCGACTTGTGTTTGTTGTTGTCTCCTTCTTCTGTCGCTTTACTGGCATGCTCTCCTACTCTTGCTTTGTCACACCTTTGGTGGAGCAGTCTGTCAATCTTGTGTGGTCCGACATGTCATTGGACTATAAGGTTGACAAATCCCGCCTCCACTTTTCAAGGTTCAGATGTGTTTTTCACAGTTTCAGATGTGTTTTTCAGTTTCAAAACTTATACTTATTTACTGTGGGAGAACAGTGTCAAATTTGAAACTATGAAAATGTGTGGTTGAAACACTGTAAAAACAGTGCTGTAGTTGTGAAGAAGGAAAAGAAAAAAAAACAAAGAAAAGTTGCAGAGATTTGAAATAAAAATTCAAATACAAAATAATGTTTCAGAGATTTTAAATTTTTTTCAGCCTATCAAAACACTATATACACCATTCAACGGTTTTTCTTTCAGTTTCACATCATGGCAGTACCTTGGCTCCATAGTAATAGCCTATCAAAACTGAAGGTTTTCATGCTGCTGTACCAAAGACGAAACAGAGAAGCATCAGCAGACTCAGGTGTATTTTTTTATTTGCAGCTGTGTTTTAAACGCAGGTAGCAGGTAATTTTGAAGTTGCAATAATTATAATCTTCTGCATCAACATTTGAAAAAACACCCTGATCTTATGACCTACTTTCATAACAAGCAAGCCCAGTTTCCTAGTTACACCGCTGAAGAAGTTCAAATAATGCACTTTGTTGCAGTGGTATAATGCCAGTTAAGCTAATGTTGAGTATCATAGAACTAATTTCAGTGTGATAGTCATTGTTGAGCTATGTTAGGTTATGATGTTACTTCTTGCACATCACCAGTCTCAACCCACAACTAAGTAACAATACTTAAGCGTGTCTTGAGGCAGTCTCTGCCTGCTTCTTGTAACTTTTAGAAGGTGTAGGCTTGTTGTTTGAGACTTTAGATGTACACGTACTACTTAGATGGTGTACAGTTGTCAGAGCTGAGCAGTAACTTCTATTGCTATTGTACATATTCAGCTAGTGATCATTAGTAGTGAAGTAGCCAACTTTTGAATGTCACTTTCCCCCATCTTGTTAATACGCAACAGTGGTGAAATAAATACTCAATTCATTTCATGTCAATACCACCATGTACAAATATTTCAATAATTGGAGCAATACTTTTTGCAAATGCGTATCTCAATCTGTGTGTGCGTAATCAGATCTGTGTGTGTATAATCAGATTTTTGTGTGTGTAAAAAAATCCATACAGTATGTCTGTATTCAGATTAGCAAGTGAAGACAAATCTACAAATGCAAGCAAAGATCTGTGAATGCATACACATCAGTAAGTGTACATAAATGTGTAAACAGATCTGTAAATTCATACATAGATCTGTAAATGTCTCATCAGTTACAACTCAGGCAGGAGCTCTCGATTGGCTGTCTTTTTACACATGATTTTTGCTATACTTCTGCTGTGGCAGATCTGCAAATCACGTGTAAAAAGACAGCCAATCGAGAGCTCCTGCCTGAGTTGTAACTGATGACAGACATTTACAGATCTGTCACATTGACAGATCTGTTTACACATTTACAGATTTATGTACACTTACAGATGTGTGAATTCACAGATCTTTGCATGCATTTCCAGATTTGTCAGTAGAGAGCAGACTCTCTGCTGCGCCGTTAGTTCTGGGAAAGATATCATTGTCCAACACACTGAGTGGGTGCAGGGTTGTTGAGGTGAGACAGACTGAGCACCAAGTTATTTTCTTCGCCTCAGAGTTTGTTTAATGTTGTGTGTGTTGGTCAGCTGGTCTTGAGTGTTAATCTGCTCCACTAACATTAGTTACCTGAGTGACAGCGTCCCAAGTTCTCAGTATACTTCACGTATTTAGTCTTTAAATCAAAAAATGCTTGCAACAGCTGCCATTTTGAACTACAAGATGAACTCAACCACGTGTTCGCTATAAGACTGTCCGGCTGGTTGACTGTTGTCACAGTTAAGTTCTGCCTTTGTTGTTCTGTCAACATCACATTCCCTAACGTTTAAATAATTGATTCTTGACTTCTTGAATTGATGCAGAATTCTCCACGAGCGCCTCAAGATGTATCTAAAAACTGATCATTTTTGACACGTCTACTGGTTATACTGGGAGACAGATGCTGAAGGTGGAGTTGCCAGGCAAAAGGGTTGGTGTGACAGATGAAAAAATGGAAACACATGACCCGCTGTGGCAACCACTAACAGCAGCAGTCAAAAGAAGATGATGACTCTACAGTAGGCCTGCACGATTAATCGAATTTTCATCGTCATTGCGATGTGAACGTTCGCGATGAACCCATCGCAAAAGCTGGTCTGTAATGCGATAAATTGGCCACGCACACTTTTTTTTTTTTTTCGTGGCGTCCAAAACATTTTGCCTTGTAACAGTAGACCAATAAAATTGATGAGTAGTTCACAGAGGTCCAATGAAATTGTGTGATAAATCAAGCACGCTTTATTATTGTAAATCAGTCATTTGTACTGACTCTCATCAACATGGAAAATACTCGAAGAAAATCATATGATGCGGCTGTTACGTACTTTATTATTTTTTCACTTTGCTTCATGGTTGATACACGTTGTCGTCCGACTCGTTCATAGGAGAGAACGGGAGAGTTCGCTCAGTAGGTAAGTTTTAATTCAAAGCAAGACGTACAATGACAGGTGCCAACGAGGTAGATTACTCCAGTAAAAGTAAGACTTAGTTTAATGACTTAGAAGTCGCCAAATTACTTACTTTAACGAATTTCGTTAGTTTATATAATGCAGATTTGTAAAATATTACTTTTATGAGGGTCACAGTCACAGACTGTAGAAACTTAGCATTTGATAATTGTGGTAGCAGCGGTGCAGCAGATGTAATGAAGTCCATGCAGCACGCTGTATGCAAACTAATATTAAGCATATATCCTATTCATTACAATGTCCATGGACATAAATTGAGTTCTTTTGCCTTAATAATGATAAAATAATACACAATAAATGCGTGATGGCTGTCAGGCATCGCCAGACCAACCATAGCTAATATCTCATATTACAACGTGGGACACCTGAGGCTTAAAATCCGGTGCGGCTTGTACAAGTACAAAATTGATTTTCTTTCTAAAATTAGAGCATGCGGCTTTTAATCAGGTGCGCTCTGTAGTCCGGAATTTGCGGTAATTACAATCAGCTATTCAGTGTTTTAGAGTACCTAAAAGCAGAGAATCTTTTAAAGCTGAAAATCTGAAAGAGACAGGAACTGTATGCAAACTTTAAATATTTTCTTATTTATCGCAAGTCATATCGTCATCGCAATATTGAACAGTGTGATCGCACATCGCACATTTTGCTGATATCGTGCAGGCCTACTCTACAGATTGTTCAGATATGAGATAGCCTGCCTCAGTGCATATCTATGTCTCACTCAGTATTTCCCATACATATGCTCAACTTGGGCAGCCCATCCAGGTAAATAAGTTAACTGAACTGTATTATTTCTATACTTATTTAATTTGAATTAATTAAAATTATCTTAATATGTATTTAATTAAAATGGTAATGATTTATTTTGTATATTGCAATCGGTGATGTTATTTTCAAGAATGTAATAATTAAATTGGCTTACAGCACATAAGCACACATCACCAGGGCTCATTTCTATATTACCTGCAGCTCCCTGGTGGCTTATGTCCACATCATCATTGCACACTGTGCAAAATGCATGATATGGGACTTCAGAGGGTTGGAAGCATGGCCACTGTTCTTGATATTTACTCAAAAACTTCTGGGGGACATGGAGCCTCTTCTTTTTGGCAGGTCTGCTGCCCTGTCCCTCCCCGTCTTTTTCTTCCTCATCTGCCATGATAGTGGCAGAGTGGTAAAGTTGCTACTAGGGCAGTCAAACGATTAATTTTTTTAATCGAGATTAATCGCAGAATTTCCATAGTTAATCACAATTAATCGTGTTTTGAATTGCATGTTTAAAACCCTGTTATTTTACATTTCAAGGCAGTTTTAAGCCCATAATGTAAAGCATTTCTTACCAGAGTGTCTTAACTGGGAATCAATCGCGGCTCTGCTGCGACTCCCACACTCCAAAATGGTATTTTGGTGGAGCTGAGGCTCGCTTGGCTGCACCTGGGTGTTTAGCATGGAGGAGCTAACTCAAACTCGACGTACTCCGTTTGACACAGGTTGCATTTTACTTTTGACTTCAACTGAACCATCTCGAAGTTTTTTAAAGTTAAACAAGCCCTCCAAAAGTCCAGTAGCACTCTTTCTTTCCATCATCGCGGTAGGTTTACTGCAGGAAGCCACTTCAAAGCTACAGCTAGAGGAGCCGTCTACGGGTGAGTAGAATGGACAAAAAGGCTTGCAAAATTAAAATGCGATTACATTTTTTTTACGCGTTATGGATTGCATTAATCTAATTGCGATTAACGCGTTAACGCTGACAGCCCTAGTTGCTACAAAAGATTTGTTGGCTACATGTTTAAACTGTATAAATAATCACATTCTTCTTTATATACAGGTCTACTCTATCTGCAATGGATATATATAAAGGCTAAAATACACACACACCCCCCAGTAAATCTTTAGTTTTTTTCACTTTCGGCTCAAATGTTTTCACAGTGAAAGTAACGTTATTAACAGTTCACATTTAACAAAAGCTGGCAGGTCTGCTGATACACACAGACACACATACAGTTTACCTTTTTAACCGCAAGCTGCAGCGAGTTGGGGAACAGGGAACGGGGAGGGAGGCAGGGGGAAGGAGGAGGGGGAGCAGGGATGTCACGTTATAGGTTCGGCGGGCTCATTATTCTCCGCTACTCTACAATAATTGGTTGAAACTGCTTCACCACGCTGCTGCATCATGCTGTCAGACATGAGTACTGCACGTGCACATTTCCCACAGAATTCATGTCTGCAGCTTTTTGCTCAGAGAGGTGAGTCGTACCAGCGTATTTAGATGTCAAATTGCGTACCTGCTACGCAAAATGTGTACACATTGGCAGGTCTGCATGCACACGCTCATACACACACCGTTGGCGAGCAGGAGGATGTGCTCCGTCAGTAAGTAGCTACAGAGGTAGTTTCAGAGCCAGATCGACTGACGCTGTAGTCGAGTGAGCTAGAGTGTGAATGAAGAGAGGGAATTCTGACAGTAAGAAAGCCAGTGAATCAGATGAATAAAACATTATTTTCTGCTTGTTTCAAAGCGGTTACGTTCATAGCACAAATAAACTTCCCCGCACACCTACGCTCAACCTTGCAGCTCCGCCTCAAACCTCTGCATCTGAAACACTAATATGCTGTTTAAAAGCACATGGCAGCAGCATTATGCTGCTTTGGTTGGTTCAGTGTAAAAAAGCAAAGTCTTAATGAGATCATCACCATTCATACCAATACAACCAGTAGTTAAATTTCTAGAGCCCAAAATAGTTTAGAGATTTTTTAAATAGATATACCCTCTTAGGGCCCTATCTTGCGGTCAGCCCTGCGCCCACGTTGTCTAAATAGCAAATGCACTTGCACCAGTCTGTGCGCCTATGGGCGTGTTGGTCTCAAAATGAGATGTGGTCAGGCGCATTGATGGCGCGTTGCTATTTTGAGGCAGAGGGAAGCGATTGTGCTACTGACCACAAAAAAAACAGGTCTAAAGTCACTGGCGCATATGTTACTGTTATTTAAGGGGCGCATTATCAAGAGTCCAATATGCTCCTACATAGGCGGGTATATAGGCGTGCTGTGCTTGTTACCACACGGATGCGCAGCAGCACACAAACATGCAAAACATTACAAATAAAAAGGACCACAATGTGAATTTGTATTATGATGTACATTAACATATTAAAAATGCATGTCATATTAGTTAGTCATAATATTTATCAGATTTAATTAATTGTAAAAAATGGAGAGTGCCGTTGTGGACAGACCTAACAGCCTATGAAAGTCTGTAGCCTCTGATGCTGCACAGAGCGCAGTGCTATTACACACAGCCACTCACTGTTCATTAAATCAGCTGATGACACCAGGCTGCTGCACACCTCTACACTCAGACTGGTTGGTTATATCTCCATATTCTTCCTTTATATGAATGAAATGTAAGGTTAGCAGCTCATCAGCCAACTTTCCTTTTAGCAAAAGTAACTCATGTTATATTATTGAAACGCATTGCTGGGTAAATGCGCCGTTATAATAGCAATCCGCCAATGTGACAGCACTCCTTGATATTAAAAGGGAGTAGGAGATGACACTCTGATTGGTTTACCGCGTGTAACGCCCAAAACACGCCTATGATTAATGCACCTGCCATAGTGACCATTTTTGCGCCGTTAAAATAGCAAAAGTGGATTTGGATACGCCCCAAAGGCACTTGCGCCACGCGCTTCACGCCATGCGCTATAGATCGTTAAAATAGGGCCCTTAATGTTGCTTTCAGAGTGTACCAGAATGATGCATTTGACTTAAAAATGTAGCAAATTTTCTTCTGGGGGAGCATGCCCCCAGACCTCCCTAGAGGATTAGATTGAGGTCCAACCACCATAGTCTCAATGGTACTAGGCCTAGGTGGTGTCAAGGTATTAAGAGGGCATTTAGAAATCCTGAAAGTATGATGCCAAAAGTACAGAAGCTCATCATTATATTAAACTGATACAGAAATGCTAAAATTGAGGCCATGTATTGTAGTACACACCATGCACCACCAGAGGTTAGTCTCTACTCATGGGAAAGGTGGCTGAGCTTAGAAAGAAAAGATTTGAGTGTGTGTGTGTAAAAATCGGGTGTATAAGATGCAGTCTATTTTGGGGGGGTGCCATGCAGTGAAAAATGCTTTTCTATTAAAGACTAATTATTTGAAAAGCAATAAAACACAAATATTACACCTGAAACAGTGTCTCAGGTTAATGGTTAATAGTCCGATAATGATTTGCTTAACTGAATTGGACCGGTCAGACCGGGTTCGGATTAGGATATTAGTTACAATTAAACCTTTCAAATGAACACAGTAACTTTACATATTTAATACAGTGTGTATCTGTATCTTACTCGAGTCCCAAAAAACTCTTCATCAGAGCTGTCGCTGTGCGCTGTGCGCAATTATTGCACCCAAGGTAAGTCTCACCAAGCACACTGTCCTCGGACTCTGTCAGTCCCAAATTCAAACAAAGCATCATCCTCTGTTCCATCCAGTGGAATTACAACAAAGTTAGTGTATCTTTTAGTATTCAGATCTGTGCTCATACTGTGTGTCACTGCAGAGCAATAGCTGATCGTCTGTGCTCTTTTACTCATTGCGCTTCCACATCTGCTGCTGTCAGTTGGGTCAGTTTGGTCTGTAAATACTGAAACACATTGAATCAGCACCCGCAGGTGAACCAGCCTGGTTTTTGTTTTTTATTTTTCCATACAGCATACACAGGGATTGAAGGGGAAGCTGTTCACCATCTACCTTTTCATAGAAACCCTTTGTGTTAACTTCCTAGGATTTAAGGTAAAACAAGGTGGAAACAGCTGAGAAAATGGCAAATTTTTCTCCTGCTGAACAAGATTATAATTTCACCCCGCCACTAACCATTGCTGATCTTTTCTAAATGAAATGAAAACTCTACAGGCAATAAGGAATACTGCAGTCTGTATAAGTACAGTGGGGGTCAGAGGTATAAATGTTCAGAAATTGTAGTAGAAAATAGTTAACATTATAAAAACTCAAACGGTCCGTCAGACTGGTGCACTAACTACGTTTTTTATTTATTTTTATTGCGCTCTTGCCTTGATGACAACATCCAGTCTCAGAATATGAGAAAATGGGCAATTCTTTGCTTCTGTTTGTCAGTGATTGTCAGTTTTTGATGCATGTATTATTCTAAATAGGAAAAGAAAATTAAACCATTTTTAAAATTTCTGTTCATACCTATTTTACCAGGGAAAAAACAGCTTGTATTTCAATTTAATTTAGTATTTTTTTTTTTTTAAATCAAATAACCACTCGTTTTTGGGTGGATTAAATTTAATTACTCTTCTTGGTTCTTCCTTTTACTGGTTCACTGTCTCTGTGTGAGCAGCACACACTCCAGACCTTTTATACAGAACAGTGAGGAGGAATAAAGTAGCAGCAGAAGACACTCTGACAGCAGAGGAGAGCAGTGCGATGACAGCAAACAGCACTATAGCTGCTCTTCTCAGCGGGGGGCGGAGCTGAGTCCTCCATGCAACAGACTCAGACAAACAGCAGTGGAGAGTTGTGACAATTTAAGTCAGAAATTTAGATGCAGTCATGGTCTGTTTGCTTCCAACACCATTTACACAATTTATTGATATTTAGAAATTGACTCGTTGGCTGCCCATCTGTATGTTTGTTGTGATAATAATGTAGGGTATCACATTATATATTATTATCATTATTATTATTATTATACCCTTGTAATTCTCAACGGATCTCATATATGTAGTGCTGGGCAGTATGACCAAAAATGCGTGGTTTCACAGTATATGAAGGTTTTTTTTTTCATGCATAATCAGGTGTTCACAACATCTTCTACTGGTTGAGAGAGGAACTACTAATCTACTGCAGTAGATTGATTTAGGATGGACTATTTTACTGTCATGATGAGTGAATATTGTTGAATTCCAAACTAGTAGTAATATCAGAGCTGCCAACACTCCCGTTTTTCTCCTGTCTTTTAGACTCATCTCCCGTGGCCCTCCTGTTTTGTCTTTTCTCCTGGGAATCTCCCGTAATTTACAGCCCCAACTTTGTTTGTTAGTTTGACAGAAGCTGAAACACACAGAGAAATGTTTTTAACTTTGAATAGAAGTGCACATGTTTCAGCCTGCGTATGACAATGCCAAGTTTACTGACTAATTAATCAAAACCAGGATGTGTTGCGTGAACTGTCATCATCTTAACCCGCTCGGCAGGCACACATCCTCTGCTGTTTGTTGAGTGGCAGGAAGCACAACACTGAAAAGGGTTCCGTCTGAAACAGTGTCGTGCGGTGCAGCGTTCCAAACATTGTGTAATGAAATACACCGGTATGGCTCTACATTAAAAATTCATATCATAACGAAAATATATACCGGTATACCACTCAGCACTACATATATGGCCTTTTGGTAGTCCAATTGACGAAAATCCATCGTAGCGACAGAGAACTTTAATCGCTGCATACACCAGTAACGGGTCATCTTTTTTCATTAGCTGCCGACACAGCTGGAGCGTATGTGCGTTCTTGACATGACTGTTTAGGGGACGTTAAAGTACAAGTGTGGATGGCCTTTTACATATCTATAATCATATCCATATGCAAACTCTGTGTATTTTACTGGTGAATAGGACACACCAGTGTATAAGTTGCACCCCACTTTTCAATGAAATACAAATCTTGTTTAAGGTGCGTACACAAAGCATTGTAGGCTAGACAATGTGATACGTGCTACAATGACCATCACCCACAGCCCAGCTTTTACGCATGAAAAAAACAAACAAAAAACGTATAGAACACAAGTACCTTCATGTAATGTACATCGCAGTAAAATGTCAGGAAGGTATGTACGTATGGAAAAAATAGATAATGCCCAAGCCTGATCAGTACCAAGTAAAATATTGTATTGTCTATTATAAAAGCATTGGAGTTAACAGATGTGTGGCTGGGGTGTTTATGTCATAGTTTAAACTTTTATGTTTGTTTGAATTGTGAGGAGCTTTAAGAGAAGTATAAGGAGACATGTGGCCTACCTTTATTATTACATGGGTTGCTGAAGCTGGCCTGGCCGTGCGTCTTGAGGTGACTTGTGATATAGGCAGCACTTAGCATTTTGCCACAGATGTTGCAGGTGACTTTGCCTTCATGCCTGATCATGTGGGAGCGTAGACGGTCTTTGGTAGCAAAAGCAGAGGTACAGGCCTATGACAGAAAACAAGCGAATAATGATAAAGATAAATGCATCCAAAGTCCAGCTAAAACTTAAACTAAGTAAGTCAGTTTTCATTGATGAACATTTGATGTTAAATTGAGACACTTAAATGCTATGAGGACAAGCTCTGCTCTATCTGCCTCTCACTGCAATGTCTGGCTGCCCCATCACAGACACACTAAAAAGAAATCAGGAACCAGCGTCCTCTATCACTGATAGCTAATATCAGTGAGCTGCTCTTCTTAAATAAGATTGGTGATGGGAGAGAAATCTGGTTACTGATCTGCAGCATGTACACATTTACTAGGTTACCATAGTGCTAGTAAATGCGTTCCCTAATTACCCATGTAACCTGGGTTCTGAGTAACCTGGTTACTTAGGTGCATGTAAACACATGAAATGTAATAGCTTTAGAATGTTAGCGGTCACCCTGAAGCTAAGAGTTTCTCCAAACTAGCTGATTAGGTGTTTGGTCTAAGACTAATACTAACAGTAGCTCTTAAGCCTCAGAGAAGTCAGAGGTAGTCCAGATTATTTCTAAGTCACTAAGACCTGCTAACAAGGTGGAAGTAATGTGCCATCTATCAAATCATGCTACTGTTTTTTGTTAAATAGTTCCTTAATCACACAGATCGGTTATCTGTCAACCAATCAACTCTAGAGATGGTGATTAAGTCAATTCATGAAACATGATGTCATCCATAGCAACCCTTCTCTTAGCTTACGACTTCTCTCACTTACTAAAAGTTGCTGTTAGTGGTTTGTGGATTGGAAACTCTTAACCAAGAACTTTTGGATAGGATAAAACATTTTGGTAATACTGACCGTGGCTGCTAGAGTTCTCAGTGATGTTATAATAAAGGACAAATCTAAAGTTAAGGCAAACACGAAAGCAATATGCAGAGAAGCAGCCAAGCCATGACTTTTACCGTAACTTGGCACTTGAAAGGCCTCTCTGAGGAATGGACATGCTTGACATGACAGCTTAGGTGATCAGGTCTGCAAGGTGAGTTAAACACAAGGAAGAAAAAATGATCATTCAACTCTACAAGTAGCATTATTTCAGCACTGCTTGTCAAATATTAACACAGAAATACACTGTTTATTGTAAACTTATCACTGAATACACCAGGTACACTGTACGGTTGGCTCGTTTCCAGTTTTGCTGGTCTGGTCCAGTGTACAGCTTTGTGCTTTGATAACAGTACATGGATATGACGGATCATATATATATATGAATATGAGAGAGAGAGAGAGAGAGAGAGAGAGAGAGAGAGAGAGAGAGAGAGAGAGAGAGAGAGAGAGAGAGAGAGAGAGAGAGAGAGAGGAGAGAGAGAGAGAGAGAGAGAGAGGAGAGAGAGAGAGAGAGAGAGAGAGAGAGAGAGAGAGAGAGAGAGAGAGAGAGAGAGAGAGAGAGAGAGAGAGAGAGAGAGAGAGAGAGAGAGAGAGAGTCCATGCAACATTAAAACAGTTCAGAAATAATGTCCAGATACCTGGAGAAGCCCTTCCCACAGACAGAGCAGATGTAAGGCTTGTGAACTCCACCATCATGGGAGCGGACATGGTAGGTCATACGATCCTTCCTCTTGAACCTCTGCTGGCAGATGGGACACTCAAACGGCTTCTCATCAGAGTGCGACAGCTTGTGACGGTTGAGGTGGTATACATCTCTGAAGGCCTTACCACACATGTCACAGCCATGATTCTTTTTCACTGGCTTGGGAGGCTTCTTAGGGATGCTCTGCTGCTGTTGATGTTGCATTGGGGTCATGACACTGGTGCCTGTGGATGTTGATGTGGTAGCTGTAGTCAAGATGCCAGCTACTGTGGTAATATATGAAGGGTTTCCGCTATTCTCACGAGGTACGGTAGATATGAGTGGCACCATCGTGGGGGCTGTTTGTGCCTTCTTAGGCCGCGAAACCATTTTAATGCCAGTGTGGCAAGACTCATGCCGCCGCAGGTGGTAGCTGTCCCGGAAAGCCTTGTTGCAGTAGCCACAGATGAAGGGCGTCTTTGATTTAGGCTCCTTTTTGACCACAGCAATTGAAGGCCCTCCACCACCTCCTCCCCCAGTCCCACTGGCCACATTGTCTTTAAGGAGTTCCGCAGCACTGACAGGGGGTTTCTGGTCCAAGGGAATGGGCAGCACTGGTTTCTGATCAGGTGGCTCCGTTCCAGAATTGAGCAAAGGCAAGAGGCTATTCCCGGCTACTTGGTGCTGGTGATGCAGAGCCTCATTGGCCTGCTGCAATGAGAATAACAGCCATGTAAAATGATGTTAATACACATCCTCAGACAATAGCCCTCACCCAGTCTCTACTGTTTTGCTGTCATTAAGCCGCTGTCTCGCTGCTTCTCTCCTCTGTCCTAGCACAGGTGGGACTAAGCCATCATGTGTGCAGCAACAGAAAAACAGACAATGGTAGAAAGTTGGCAAGACAGCTAAACTTGTCACGTTACTCTAAGTGCAATAATGGCTTGCACTTTGCATCACAATAAAATAAACAATGGAGCAAAACGTGAAACAACAGACATTCTTCTCTCATAACACAATATACATCAACATATTGCACAGCCCTAACTTTAAGTACAATAAAAGCTTTGCAAGTAAAAACCCAAGAGGAGTAATTTATCAATGCAATCCATGCAAGGTGGACACTCAAAATGACCAAAAACATTGCCATAAAGAGTGTGCTTTGCATCAAAGCCAAATAAACATTAGAGCTTGATATGAAAATATATTAGTTTTTCTTTCTTCCATATAGCACAGCCCTAACTACGCTTGTTACTATAAGTGAGTAAAAAGAAACACACATGTAGAAAAGTAATATTTTCATCTGCTTTGGTTAGGCTTTTTTTTGACCTGTTGCCAATGCTGATGTATACACTCGTTTCTTGTCACCTGGCAGATAAGACCATAATCCATGCAATCATAGATCGGTACTAAATATGATCACAAAAGACAATATATGAAGGAAGAACTCCAAGACTGTAGCTCAGGAGCTTAGCATTAAAACTTTAATGAACCTGCCAGGTGAGCCAAGCAATGTTTTAAAGCTGCTGGATTCTTAATAATCAGGTTATAGACATTGTTAGAAAGACTGAGGGCAGAACCTTGTTGCCATGGTTTCCCCGTCCGGTTAATGCGTTACACGCTATGAAGCCAGCTAACTTTATTTTCCCTAATGTGCGTCCTTAAAAGATAAGTTATGTCAAGTGATGTTTCACTGATTGTTTGCTTGACCATAACCTGTTTGATTTATGTAAATTTGACAGCATTTATAGAATTTAAACGGCAGTTATAGCACCTGTTAGTGCATTTCTATAACGGTTATAACAGTTTTCTGTTATCAGTGCTATAATTAGTAACAAGTTATTTTATCACTATTAACACGCTAATATATTGCTTTGAGAGAAATGTTTATTGAATGTTCATGATTTACACGATAACCTCGAGTTACATTGTATACCATTGTTGGCATGGTGATATATGGTTACTGTTTGTTATATTGTTTCCAGACCACACATACCCGAATATCATCACATCATCCACCCCCAATCATCTATACCATCACCTGTAACATCGGCTGATGAAGACTTATAATTAAATGTTCACTAAATGAATACCTCCAGTCCCTGACTCTTTAATGGGAGTCTCCTGTCCATATTGCCACTTTAACCAGTATTACATATAAAGTGCAGAAGAGCTGCTACAGACATTGCAGTAATTTTTGTTCTAAATCGTTGCACTTTAAGAGATAACCACAGTTTTATTTTTTCTTTTAGGGCTATGTTTTACATAGGGAAATGGTTTGGTTGCACTATTCAGAAACTTGCAAATTAGTCTCAAAATGTAAATCAATGTGAAAAAAGAATCATGATAAAATTGTGATCGCAGTTTTGTTATATAAAAAATCTTGATATGTAGGGTGTGACGATACACTCAGCTCGAGTGACACCGATTGGGTTCACGAGATCGAGACGAGACAAGACTTTAACTATATTTTTAAGAAAACTTCAATGAGGAAATACATGACTGTTATTTGAAATTCACAAAATGGAAATTGAATTGAAATGTTTTAACTAATCATCTTGTAATGAATCACTTTAGTTCTACTTTCTAAATATATAATTATCATATGCAGTATGCAGCACTGTAAAAAGGTTTCCCCATTTAGATATTTTATAGATGGATAATTTTGATATTTATGGAAATAACAACCATAAATACAAAGGTTAGATACAATCAACAATTATAATATATAAATATAAATCAAATAAAGAATCCAATAATCACAAATTATCAGTGGTGGACAGTAACAAAGTAAATTTACTTGAGTACTGTACTTAAGTACAGTTTTTGAGTATTATTTTTGGGAGATACTTTTACTTTCACTCCACTACATTTGAAGGACAAATATTGTACTTTTTACTCCACTACATTTCTATTGATGCTTCCATAGATGCGCTAGATTCCTCCGTTCCTCCTACCTCAGACTATCAGTGTAGAGACCTGAGGTTAACTTACTGCTGCTCCTCTCCTCATCTGATACTTCTAACTGAGATCTTCTCAACAGGTAGAAGCTCCACACGTAACATTATAAAAAGAAGACATGAAGTGCAAATGAGCGAAAGAAAACAGTCTTTTTTTTGGCGCGCCCCTTAATTATAGCTTCGACGAGAAATATTGTCGTGTTTTCGTCTCTCACAGCCAAACTGTGTAATTACATCATGTGACACTATTGGGCCCAAAAATACTTTTCCCTTATTGTGAAAGAGACATCTGAAAAATCAGTGAATACCTTTTTTTGAGCATTACAACAAACCTGTGAAATTACTATTACTCACCATCATCATTTGATCTGATCACATTTTGAAAGTGCTGAAGAGCACAATGAAATCGTATCCTCATTCAAGTCAGCCTAAATCAGAGCTAAATCGGGAGCGGGAGGAAAAGTATGTCGCGGTAGCTTAATGTTTGTTAAATTGCAGATGAACATTTTAAACATAATTGTATGTGCTTGTACTATCATAGTTGCCATTTTTAAACAGTTTAAAAATGTGGCAACTGTTGCAGTGCAGTTGAATGATTAAGTTGACTTTCTTTTTTATACAATTCATATCAAAGAGTCCACCCCTAATTAGCAACAACATTCATTTTGATGCATAATTTGTTCTGTAGTGTCAGATTTAAAAAAAAAAAAAAATCCCTCTGGGGTGTTTAGGAACAAAAATGTCCCCATTGAAACCCATTATAATGACATTTTTGAGGAATTATTGAAGAATTATTTGATACCATGAGCATGAACACAGCCCAAATGGTCAAGAAAATAAAAAAAATGAAAAGCCAAAAATGTCCTTAGTGAGACACAAGGGTTAAAACAGAAAAGACAGAGGACATCTTAAGTCTGCAGCTGCTGACAGGCATTGTCCAATTAAACAATAACTAGATTAGGTTTTACTTGTACTGTTTCTTGTTCATTTCCACACTCCTAACTCTTTTTCAGTACTATTTATCTTGGAAGGGACTTCACTAAGATTGCCTATGAATTTCAAATTGTAGTTTGTCATTGCTCTAGATTGCCAATACACGATTAAATCGGCAAGGGAGGGGGGCACGTTGTCCTTGACACATTTTTTGTTATGATGATGTTACTTTTAATGTTTTGCATCACATGCAAAAGTGAGCAACACTGCTGCGCTGACAAGCCGGAGATGTGTTACTCCTCCTCACTTCAAGTCACTGTCATTAACTTTTAACCTGCGACACTGTAGGAATTTATGAAAGCCCTTGTTTGAACATTTCAATAGTTTCACATTAACACAATATTCATTTGCAATTACTCTATTGAACGACCCTGAAGCATGAGCAAACGTGCTGTGTCAGTTCAGATCAAAGAGATGCGCCCCGTCACTGTCAGCACAGGGCTGGCTGACAGTCTACCCTGCGCTGAGAGGAGGGATGAGCGATGTTGCCATGCGTAAGTGGTAAACGCAACTAGCCTTGACAATAAGACATTGCACCTATTGTAATAATTTCAGAATTTCAGCCTACTACTACCGCATATTGTATTCTGTCACTTTCCTTCAATTTAAAGTATTCTCTGAACTATATTATATAGTAATTAGTTATTTAGTAGTTTTATTCTCTGAACTACAGTCACCTGCAACTTCATTGGGAACACTTGCAACACAATATAATTTAATCCAATACAACAGCTCTGCTATAAATTCTGCTTTTTTGGAGTTTATACATTTTTGGTTTTGGTTGACATTGTCAAAGAAGTGATAATTCTACTTCGTTTATTACTGAGGTTGTACTAAGTGGTGGTGGTGTACCTCCTCATGTATGTTAATGGAGTGGACAAAATATTAGGAACACCATTCAACATAATGCACCCCAATACACCACAATCACTCAATAATGAACAGAATTTTCACCTTCTTGTCAAAAAATGTATAAGCTTCATCAATGTAGAATTTATAGCAGAGCTGCTGTATTGGATTACATTAGATTGCACAGGTTAAACCAGTGAGTATATTATACATAGTTAACTTATTCTCTGAACTATATTTTATAGTAATTACAAGTTATATAGTATTATACAGTTAAGTAGTGATATTCAGCTTCAGTAGCATTATCGTCATGTTTTTGTTGAATGCCTCACTCTCTCTCTTCACGTCTGTTGAATGAAAAACATCTGAGTGACTTAAAATTGACGTTTTGTAACATCAGCTGATAAACAAGCAGCACCACAGCATTTTACACATTATGCCTTTAATATCACCTGTTTAGTTGGAGCCGTTTATTTACTCTGAGCCGGTTAGCCTGAAACTTGTTACTATAGTAACGTCACAGTTACTTGTCCGAGGATTAATGTTGTTAATGTTGCCATCATATGGCGTTGTTTTCATTAGTTTTGCGGGCTCTGCTGTTTTTTTCTGAGCAGGTTCTGCGTCAGATGATGTAGATTTATGTTTTAACCAATGGTCTGTGTTTGTTTTCTTAAACTTAATATCACTGTCAGCATGTCTGTGTTATGCTAGCGGGAGGTACAGAGAGCTACAGGTGTGTTCAGGGTTGAAGTCAGACAGTGGGACACAGCGGTTCCGGCCCGCTGCAGATGTTGGTTGGATTTATTTATTTATTTTTTGAAGCCGTTAGTTAAGGTGGCAGGCGTGTGTTGCTTAGGCGGCCGCCTTAGCTGTAAAGTGCTGAGGAAAACCCTGCTCCAATCACCAATATACAATTTTGATGGCGGATTGTCCCAGCCCTAGACATCACCCTTCACAGCAGATTGATATTGGAATCATCAGTGCAGTGTGACAGAACAGCAGGCTGCTCTCCTATTCTTGCTGAGAAAGACAGAGAGTATTTGGCTGTGACCTGCATACACATGGTAGGATAAATGCTAATTGCAGTAATGATTCTAGTGTGGGCACTGCTACAGTGTTGCCAATACATAAAAGTGAGATGAACTTGTTACGTCCCCCAGCTTTCTCCACCTCACTAAAAACACATTGCTTGATCGCTTGCACTAAGTAGGGATGTGGCTGGCAGTTAAACAGACCTCCTCCTCCCCCACAAAGGCCATAAGGGCAGTTACAGCCCAGTGCTTTGAGTTGTATTGTACTAGGGCCTGAAATTAATCTTTTAAAATAGGGGGGAATTCCCCCCTTAAATGCTTCATATAGGAGGGATTTTACTTTGTTGGGGGATTAAGGTTAGCGGGTACCATGTCCTATTCTTACCGCAGATTGTTTTTTGTCACTTTCCTTCAATTTAAGGTATTCTCTGAACTATATTATAGTAATTAGTTATTTAGTAAATACTTTAGTAGTTTCAATCTCTGAACTACAGTCACCTGCAACTTCATTAGGAACACATGTGCAATATAATTCAATCCAATATAACAGCTCTGCTATAAATTCTGCTTTTTTTAAAAAGTTTATACAGTTTCAGTTTTTGTTTACATTGTCAAAAAAGTGATATTACTGAGGTTGTTGAATGGTGTTCTTAATATTTCGCCCTCCTCATGTATGTTAATGGAGTGGACAAAATATTAGGAACACCATTCAATATAATGCACCCTAATACACCACAATCACTCAACAATGACCTTCTTGTCAAAAAATGTATTTAAGCTTCATCAATGTAGAATTTATAGCAGAGCTATAGAGTATTGGATTAAATTAGATTGCACAGGTTAAGCCATTGAGTCTATTTTATATAGTTAACTTATTCTCTGAACTATATTTTATAGTAATTACAAGTTGTATAGTATTATACAGTTAAGTAGTTATATTCAGCTTCTGTACCATCACGTTTTTGTTGAATCTGCCTCACTCTCTCTTCAGGTCTGTTGAATGAGAAATATCTGAGTGACTTAAAATTGACGAATTAAAATCAGCTGATAAATGGCAGCACCGCAGCATTTTACACATTATGCCGTTAATATCACTGTGTTCATATACTCTGAGCCGGTTAGCCTGAAACTTGTTACTATAGTAACGTCACAGTTACCTGTCTGAAGATTAACGTTGGGACTTGGGATTTTGGCCCCCTCATACCACATTCCCCCGCCTAGCTGACTGTGTTTGGACCTGAAAAGGCATGGGTCAGGTCTTTAACCTGGGCCTATGGTGATTACAGAAAAGAACTAGCCTGTCACAACTGCCACATCTCTAGGGCTGACCTCTTGAAAAGTTGCTGGCTACAATGTGAATATCTGCAAGCCAAAATATTAATTGAATATATTAAGTCCCCACTCAATGTCCCCACACACCTCCACTAAACCCTGCAGCTCCACCTCAAACCTTTGAACCTGAAACGCTGGCGTGCACACGCAGCAGCTTTAGCTTCGGTGTAAAAAAGCAAAGGCTTAATGAGAGATACTCTGATCCTGATCCACTTCTAAGTTATCTAGAGTCTTTTATTGATAAGCAAAAACAGTTTGCTTTGTTATTTGAAGAAACACAATGCAGAAAAAGATGTTTGGTTTAATAAGTCCACTTAAAGGGTATTTATTTTATAGACATAACCTCTTAACTTTGTTTTCAGAGTGCACTAGAAAGTTGGCCTGGGTATACCCCTGCTCTCTTCTGAGCGAGATTCTACTTCACTCTGAAAGTTAGCATGGCCACCAAGACAAAATCTTTGCCTGAGATAGGAAACCCAGGGTTTCCCCACAGCATTTTACAGCCAAGGCGGCAGGCGTGTGTTGCTTTGGCGGCCGCCTTAGCTGTAAAGTGCTGTGGGAAACCCTGGGTTCCCCTTGTGACCAATGTTGTTTTTTTACTTAACGTCTTCAAAAAAAAGAAATCCAATCAATGTCTGCAGCGGGCTGGTACCGCTGTGTACGACTGTCTGACTTCGACCCTGAACACACCTGTAGCTCTCTGTACCTCCCGCTAGCATGACACAGACACGCTAACAGTGATATTAAGTTTCAGGAAACAAACACAGACATGTTGCTATGGTAACTGGAGAGAACGCTGGCGTTATTTGTTCGCCGCTTCTCCATCCATGATTTTTATTGCTTTATAGTTTTCCTGTACTATTTTTACGCTATTGTGCTATTTTTTACTAACCACATTGCTCTTTGTGTGCCTTGTGCTCAATTCTCTATTTTTTTGGACCTCGTATCTATGATGCACCTTTTGGCCCTCGTCTACGATGCACCTTTCTACTGATGGAGTAGCTAGGTACCTACCTGTATGATACCTGCTACTGACGACTTCCAGCTGTCAACCTTGCAACCTGTCAACCCTTGTCCCACCTGGAAAATGCTCTCTGGATCCAATCATCGTCTTGACGGACAACTTTCATTCCCTTCCACCACCGTTCACCACCGTCTACTATTAACCGTTAGCCGGCTACTACTTGGTGCTAACGTTGTCTGGCTAGCAGTTAGCGAGGCTAGGCAGCATCCTTCCCTGGTCAGCATGGCGTTCAGCTATTCCATCTCCCCAACTCCGCCGAAACCATTCCTGGACTTAACATCCCCATCATCAAAGAACTTGCCAAACAAGTGTGATATCATAGTCATGCTGTATCAATACAGATATTTGGCTTCAATATCGAGATAATTTGTCGATATCGTGCAGCCCTCTCGTTGGACCTTTTCAAACTAAAAATTGACAGTTCATTGTACCTGGACGTTGGCCAGGTTCCCCAGGCTGGCCAAGTTAGTGCGACAATATCTCTGCATCCCGGCTACTTCGATCCCCTCAGAGTGGTTGTTTTCAGCTGCTGGACTGACTGTCACCCAGCTGTGCTCACTGACCCCTGGGCATGTTAACATGCTAATCTTCTTCAACAAGAATCAGGAGTAGCTGGAGTTACTTTACTTTGTTACGAGTGGACAGTCACCACTGCAGCCTTTAGGTGAGTCAGTCTTTTTAGATCATACTTCACAATATGATTATGGGTCCACTATTTTACAATTTAGTCTGTGAAGTCCCATTATCAATATATATTGACTTTGTTAACCAGTGGTGTGTCATCGTTAGGGGTGGAACGGTTCATTAAAAAAAAATCTGTCCCATTCAGGATCATTCGGTTTATGACACGTGCAACATAAACTGTGCCAGTGACCCAGTGAAGTTTTTTTTTTTCCATTTGGCACATGTGGGACCTATGGAGGATGGAGGCTTTTGCTCCGTGCCAAGCTTTCCAACAGTACGAGCACCGGCAGCGACTGAGAGAGCGCACATCATGTCTAGATGCAGGTTGTTTATGGCAAAGCAGCCAAACTACACAAAAACGCAAGTATTACGATACACAAACATGTGTGGAAACAAAATATCTCTAAGTAAATATCTATAATCTTTTATTATTAACAGAAATTCTGTCGTACGTTTTGTGATGAAAAGTTGTACTTTAGAGCAAAAAACGCTAGTTTTAGTAAGTCCAACATGGCCGTGTTTGTTTACAACCAATGAAACTTCAACCTAACTTCATTTTTTGGGGGGGGGGCTTTCTGTTGGACGAATGCAATGAAGTTTGTTTCGTGTACGATCCATTTGCTTCCTTATAGTTAGCCAATCATGTGTCTGGCACAAATTTCGATACTGCCCCTAAAATCATTTATTGAACGAAAATGGCAGGTCGTCGTCTAAACTGTGGATATGGATGTGTGCCAAAATGGTCATTTTGGAGAGTTCGCCTAAGCAGTCTGTACTAAAACCTCTGTAATTTTGCTCTGCTTCACTTTATCTGGACCAAACTTGGCAGAGATAATGGTCACACATTGTGCTATAATTTGATTTAGAGTTTTAGCTTCATCCATATAATTTTAAAGAGATATTCATGAAAATGTGATTTTTTTTTTTAGGGGGAAATTAAATGTAATTTATGCTTGTGTGCCATCTTAATTTACCAGTGACATAAATACTGATACTTACACATCTGAACAAATTTCACAAGTGTTCCCTTTATTATGACACCAAAATTATTCAAATAGACCTTGTAGATGCAGAGATATACTCTATGTCATTTTCGAGCAGAAACCTAAAAAAAGAGCCTAGAGCTTACGCACAGCCCGAGAAATGGGCCTCTGTCACTCGTTAGTGGGTGCGTTCTCCCAGAGCTGGCTGAAGAGTAGAGATCTGGCGAAAGCGCAAGCGGAGCTCCAAACCCTGCAGCACGGGCTCATAATGGAAAAGTAGCCTTCAGAAATGATATATTATATTATATATTATAACACTGTAACCGCGAAGACAGGCTGACAGACCATTATGCAAATATGTTTAAACAAATTATTGATGGAGTTGAGCTAAAAAGTTGCTGGCTTTCTGAGATGGTTAAAATATTTTTTGTTTAGGAAAAAATACACTGAAACGAAAAATATTTAAAAATGTAGCCTAGGCTATTCATTAAAAAAAACTAAGCAAGTGTAACTGGCCTAATTTCAGTTCAATAATTTCATGTTTGTCACTCGTCCATGTAGGACTGTCCAACAAGATGGGGCTCCAAACAGAGAATGGTGGACCGGGGTGTTGGAGCAAACCGCGGCCAAAAAGAGTTCTGGTGGATGATCGGCGGCATCAGCCGAAGGAGAAGTACAGACCAGCTACCTTACAAAAACTTTTGGCAAAGGCCTGCTTGTTGGACCCTAGATACCGGGAAAACAATTTGGAGGTGACACAGAGGAGGCAAAAAGTGCACGCTGATTGAGGAGATATTAGATGTGGAAGACGGAGGAGGCTGTGCCAGTGCGTCAGCTGCTGCACAACAGCAGTCCTCCGCGCAAACAGCGATGCCACCAGCGGCTAAAAGAAAAATCCTTGGAGACCTGCTGAAAAACGATCGGTTTCTATCGCTTTTGCACGTCATATCAATTATATAATGTCACTGTGTGGATCATTAACCTTGTTGCAGTGTGCTCCCTGGTTATAGTTAGTGAACTATCAGCTTCTACCTGCTCAGATCTCACAGTCAGCAGTAGGAGAGCAGCAGGGGAATCAAGCGGTTACTACAAAAATAAACCATTATTATTTTTATCTTTTATTTACAGAAAATACCTATTTTTGTGTAGCATACATGTGTATGTTATTTTGTTAAAGCTATCAGACATTAACATTTAGTTGTTTTGTTTAACTCTTTATTTATAATTTAATATTACTTAAACAACTCAGGGACTTCCAAGCAGCAACATGTTGTTTGAGCACTTTTTTGCATTGTCAATTTGAAATAATATTTTTGTTTTTGAATGAAGGGGTGGAAATGTAAAATATATTTTTTTATCAGATTCATCAATTAATCGAAAAAATAATCGACTGATTAATCGATTATCAAAATAATCGTTAGTTGCAGCTAGGGCTGAACGATTTATCGTTTTCTGATCAAAATTGCGATTTCAGACAACGCGATCACATCGCCAAAGCTGCAGTTTTTGCAGCGCTCCTGACTGACCCAGGATCTGTTGTGTCAACTATTTTACAAATACATGCTGTCTCCCTACCATCCTGCCAAGCTCACCAATCAGAAGCGGCATGCTACTCGTGGACAGGTCACGCTAACCAATCAGTATTAACCGGCTCCTTAATTATAATTATTCAGAAATAGCTTCAGCTGGATCAGAAGCGAAGTTAGGGGATTTAATCCCCAAGAAAACCAGCACGTCGGTCATTTGGGAGTGTTTTGGGTTTGAGGCTGCAGACGTGCACCAGAAACAGGTACTGTGCAAAACCTGTCGCGCTAAAGTTGCAACATCCAGGGGAAACACAACCAATTTGTACCTGCACTTGAAAAATCAACACAAGCATTTGCATGACAGAAGATATATGATTCCCTCCCGCACCTACTTCAACCAGGTTGCCATCCCACAGCTGTACGCAGAGTGTAAATGCTGGTTTTCTTGACAAAAAAATGGTAAAGAGTGATGTAAAGATGTCAGGGAAGCGAGTATTATTGTTGATTAAGTACTTTTGGGATTGTATTTGTTCTGCACTTCACCCTGACTTGTGGTGTCAGCCTTTGTTTAAAAAAAGATATGAGTTTTATTTTATTACCATTACTTGTCAAATTCACTTAAAAAGATAGTCCAGGTTTCTTAATATACAGTAGGGTTGAATAAAGTACCTTAACTGCTGCTATAGATGTTGATAAGCTAGCTCTCTTGAGCCATAAAAGACTGACCTTGACCTACCTACTTGACTGTTGGGCAAGATCCCTTTTTCCTTTATTGGAATTGTTGAATTTTGTTTTTCTTATTACTTATTTAACATTGTTTAGTTTTTTTGGAATTGTTTTGTATTCTATTTAACTTTTTTTTTAAATTAACACAATTAAGGATTTTTTGCCATACTTTTTTTAAGTACTCTTTTAGTTCTTCATTTGTAATAACTGCCATTGGTCTTTAGTTTTTATCCTTGCATTAGAGTAATAGCATTTAATGTTTTAATGTTACTGTACATTGTGAATATTGCACTGAAGCTTGATTTGAAGGAAATCGTGAATCAAATCGAAATCGCAATATCTGCCAGAAAAATCGCAATTAGATCTTTTCCTAAAATCGTTCAGCCCTATTATTTTTCAAATTTTTCTTCTGGGGGACCATACCCCCGGACCCTCCTAGTGTTGCTAGGTTACCGACACACAGCACCGCTGCTACAAAAAATTCTAGGGGAAACACTGTTGCTGATTCACTTTCTTACCTACCTGCTAGCATTACCATACTATTAAAATACCTAGCTATCTAACTAATTCATCCCACAGCAACATCTCATTCACACATGGCCTAACTGGTCATTGATAAATGATACTGAAGACATCATTGACAAATGGCAGCTCAGCAGTGGAAAACAACAGACAAAACCAGAAAGAGGTATCAACATTTCAGAAGAGCATGGACATACCTTCATATACAAATTTTTCTTTTAAAAACATTTTTTTCAGGCTTATATGTCAACAACCCACATGTGCAGTGAGCCTTGTTATTGTAAATAGGGGTCAAGGGACTATTAGCCTAGCTGAAGATCAGATCCAATAGTCAGCATTTTTTCTGAATATTAGATTTTTAAAAATCTAATTATGGATATGCAAGCAAGCAACATCCAACCCATAGCACTATCTGATTGGTTACAATTACAAAGCCGCGTTTTGAAGTACAGCAGCAGATATGCCTGAAGTTGCAATAAATATGACTATCCTCTATGCTAAAAACAACACAATCTTATGATCCATTTCTATGACAATAAGCATATCCAGTTTCCCAGTTACACTGCTGAAACCGAACAACGCAGTTTCATGTAGCGTTATAACATAAGCTAACATTAGAGGTAACTTGAATGCCATAGCGAACAACAAATTTGTTTGCCACCTAGCTGGCAAATAAATTGATGGGCTATTGATGTCATTTCTTGCACATCACTTAGTAGGGCTGGTCATACTCTCAGTCTCAACCAGATCCACTAGATAATGATAGGGTCTGGCCACTGGAACGTTTCCAACACTTGTAGGGACAAGAAACTCCTCTGGTTGAACGACCACTAACAAGTGGCAACCAGGTTAATAAAACCTTTGTTAAGTGAAAACATGTCAAACAGGGCTTGAGCGTTATTTTTGCCCAGTTACCCTGGGAGACTAAATCTGGACAACTTTCTGCAATTGTGTGCAGTCTGATTGTCCTAGCTGTCAAACCCATGGTCATGGTCAGCTCCTGATGTCACATTTGTTTACTTTGACAGAAAAGGCAAAAGTGGTATAATGCATAGAAAGCCACTTAAGAATACCACACAAGAAAGTAGCAATAGAAGTCTGAAACCCAAACTCAAGATTAAGGAGAAATTCTCTTTAAATTAGGCTGCAGCAGATCGGGCATCAATGTTTAGTACTTGAACACGCTAATGAAGCTCCTAGCAAAAACTTTCACTGTTTTCCTAAAACCAAAGAGCCCTTTTCAGCATTTCCTTACTTACAACTTCTCCTAATCAACAATGGCTTTGATCTGATACAACTAACAAACTACAGATGTGATATATCTTACACAAATTAAATCTTCCACCATTATGTATATCACTAAATACATTGTCAAGAAAAGCAAAAGTTAAATGTATTCAATAAAAATGATCCTGTTAATAGAAATGGTGTCAATAATAATAATTTACAAACATTTCTAAAACCTGGTGTCAGATCATTTTGAAGCTGCAAGACAACAACAACAGGAAAGAGGAAAGTTCCAAGAAACACTGCAACCTGACAGCCCTGATATGAATGGGAGCAGTCCTGTGGCGCAACGGGGTTGCTGTTATATGTTTATTGTCCAGCGAGGAATAGATTGATTAATCGCATAAGTGACTACCTTGATATGTTTCACTGTTAAACTAAACTAAGAATATAATTAGTTCCCGCCGTGATTACTTCCAGAATGGTAAAATCCTGTCTGTGTGTGTGTAATATATATACACACACACACATATGTATGTATGTATGTATGTATGTATGTATGTATGTATATATATCCAACCATAAAGCTTTGCATTCTGCTATAATGCTGGTAGCGCTACCAGTGAAGTTAAGGCTAGAAGTTAAAGCTTTGTACAGGTTACTGGATAAATTCAGTGATTTTAATTAAATTAGTAAATGGTGAAATACATTTGGATCACTTCAGTGACTCTAGTGCAGTGTTTTGTTCTTCCACTGTGGCACTGAAACTTTACAAAATCTGAACAAAATCTCTACAACATATTGGTGTTGGATTTATCAAGAAGAAAGCTGAAAAATTAACAATTGTAATTACATAATTTAGCTGTTGCATCAGGGTCCTCGGGCTTCTGTGTAAATGTTATCGTAATACATTATGCAGTGGCATATTGTTTTGTTTTTGCCAATACTTAAAATTTTAAGCTGGAGGCAAACTTAAAATCCCGTTCCTCGTTCAACAGATGATACTCATGTTGCCAAAAGCCTCTGATGATTCTCTACTGTCAATAAGCAGAAATGTACTGAGCAGTCACTGTATGTCAGGAGAAGTGTTTCTTACAAACACAAAATGTACAAGCCTAAAATTAGCCACATTCTGTGTTAGCTCAGGTCTTCTAATAAATTCTGCACATAGTTTAGTAGAGTAACTCACATTACTCAGCACCAGTTTATCTACTTAAAGCTCATTGAATAGTTAACACTACGTTACACCCATCCTGATGAAGGGTCAGAAAGGTTCTATAGAATGTATATACAACATATTGGCGTGCCATTAGGCAAAGAAAAAACGTATGAAAAAGTTGCACATGCTACATCATGTTTTTAAAAACAAAAGGCCGCATTCAAATGTGGAATTTGTATGTTGGCTAGCGTTAATTTCTCTCTTAAAAAGGATAAAGTTAAAGAGTCGAATAATAGAGACTGAAAGTTTACATGTTCGTGTTCGGTCTGTGGCTCAAGACTTGTTGTAAAATGGACAGTTTGGTTAATTCACTGCTCTCCGCGTGCTAGCTAGCCTTCAATTTAATTAGTGTGTTAGCCTGAGCTAGCTCAACTTCTCGTTGATTTAGGGCTGTCTGGTGTAACAGATCTTAAAACCATTACGTTACCTGAAGTGTGCAACTCTCAATAAATAACTGCCTACCAGTGCTCGTTATACATACTGTGTAGAGGATAGCTGAAGTACAGACAAGAAAAGTAAACTGGTTGTTAGCTAACCCGTTAGGCACTTAGCTTAACATATCTACACGCAAAGGACTCGAGCTACTAGCTACTTTGCTAGCGCGCGCCCATCACCAGCAGTGACACCGGGATTGAGCTTCGCGGCGATTTACTACTAATTGAGACGGCTATGACATTCTGATGTAATGTATAGTTCAAACAATGTAACAAACACCAAAGACGGCATCGGAGACCCTCTGTAGACAAGACATCGCCCGGGGTCTCAGGTTCCATAAAGCTGGCTAGCACAGCAGGGCTAGCTAGCAGGCTAAAGCTAACACCTTTGTTTTGCTTGACCAACTCTACTTAATTTCAAAAAGTGAAATAAAAACATTAAACAAACAACATTTACGCAATTTCAAACCCGTCTATGCCGTTAATCAGAATACAGGTGTACTGTACCACTTACTTGGAATAAAAACGTACTCCAGCTCGGTTCCATTGCAACACTTAAGCTAAAATCTGCAGGAAACCTACAAGGAATCTACAACAAAGCAGCTAAACATGGAAGCTACAACTTCCTGTAACCCCGGGGGCTGAGCCCAGTCCAGCGTGCTGTTTTGTACGGCGGCTGGACTTCACAAGCCACCTCATTTAATGTTCTTCCAGTTACAATTGGTTCGAGTTCAAAATAGTTTACTTACAAAATACAGTGACATTCAGATTACTGTGTATGATAAAGAAAAACGACAAATTCTCACATTTGTGAGACAGAATGTTTAATTGTCATTTTTGCTTTAACAAGGATTGAAATAATTATCAAAATCAAATTATCAATGCCAAATAATTTTCTGTCAAATTGATTAATCAACTAAGCCTTGCAGCTGTACAGTGGTCTTTTCTAAAGAAACTACCACACAAAGTAGCATAGGCTATCAGTCCATCTGCAGTTTTGTATAAACAAAGTAATTTTGCGGTCTTGTGTGTTTCTTTCCACATAACTATTTAATGTGAGACTAGGGAAACTGTCACTGTCACCATTGTAAAACCCTGTATCAGCATCCTAACATGCTCCCAATGACAATATTAGTATGTTTATCTTTAGTATTATAACATTTAGTATGTTTACCATTTTAACTAAGGTAAGCATTTGCAAAATACTGAATTTACCACACTAAACTCAAAGTTGTTGATGTCTGTCAGTTTTCATAGATCATAGAAAGCCCTGGACAAATGTAAATCTTGATTTGATGATAGTACTAGATTAAAGGTCAGGGAATCAAAGTTGTCACACCTCATGCTTCCCAAGTAGGGACTGTTAATGGCTGTACCAAATTTCACAACAATCTGTGGGTTGCCTGGACCTTCGTTTTAGGTGACCTTTTTCATCTATGTAATATTGCAAAAATCAGGAACATCAAAAAGATGCAAAGAAAGTATTCCACATATTTGGTACTTCTAGGCTGGACTGTTGCAATTCCTTATTATCAGGCTTCCCAAAAGTCTCTGAAGAGTCTCCAGCTGGTCCATAACGAAACTGCATGTATACTGGCAAAAACACTGTCTCTTAAGTTTCCATGATTTTTAAGTTTCGATAATTTTTAAAACTTTTAGATTTGCTTGTTTTGTGTATAAAAGTCTCCATGGTCTTGCTCCACCACCGCTGAATGAATTCATAAGTAAGAGGACTCTGGGTATGAGCACCAGGGCTTGTGATAGAGGAGACTGTGAGATTCCCCACAGGCGCACCACGTATGCGAGGAACGTGTTGTCTGTTGTGGGGATCACCAAGTCACTGGAATTTAGAGCCCTTGAACATCTGTATACAATTTCATGATAAATCACCCTATAGTTGTCAAAACATTTCACTATAGACTATAAAAATCATGCTCATGTTAGTGTGAGAGGAAAAATCAAAGGATCAACAAAGTCAGACAGATACATTTTTGGGGACTAGGGATGTCTAAACAGCATTTAACGACAAATATTATTAAATTATAAGACCATAAATCAACAGTTGTAGTCAAGGCAGATGGCTCAATATTTTCATTGTGATATTCAATTATTATTCTTCATATCTAGATGACCTGTGTTGTTTACTGGTGTCTTAACTTGTTGAACCCAAATCAGCCTTTTACGAAGTGACAATTGAATCCCAGCGCAGAGCAAACTGCAAGGTTTGTCACTGGTGCACCATTTCTAGACCAGTATCCTCTGCATTAGTTTGTGAGTTCAGGGGATGCAGATGTTTTGAAGCAGGTCCTGGTTAAGATTCTAAACATTTCTAGTGCAGTAATCATTAACTGACAAAACTGACAAAGCCCAGTCTTTCTGGTCATGGACTGGATTCCTGGGCATTTCTGCAACCTATTTGCAACCTAACAGTGACTGTGTGCAGAGGACATTCTTCATATATTTTGGTTGACTCTATGTTGTGATCAACAGCACATGTTTCTTGAAAACACTTGGAAGAAACTGAAAGCATTTTTACTTCATCTGAGCCACTGTATGTGGATTGGATGGAGAGCAACACGTGCTACCCAGCTAATACCTGCTGTCTTTACCCTTTGCTCTGATGTCTTTAACTTGTACTTCTCACACTTGCTAAATACAGAACCTATTCATAAACCTCCAGCGTCCCCTTTCCAGCTTGTTCCATATGCTTTTTGTTTGACTGTTCCCGGCTTTTCAGAAAAGGAACCCCCTCATTGTTTTTTGAAATCTTTGTTACACTGTACATTGCCTGCCTTTGTAGCCACACACACAATAACAGTTTCAGATAGAGTGACTCAATATGTGTTGTCAGCCTATTCTCCCTTACCAAGCTCAACAGGATTCATTTCATCAATCCTTTGAAATTAAAAATAGCCATGCAAATTGCATGGCAAAGGCTGTGCTGTAAGGATTTTTTCTGGAAAGCTCAAGGTTACATTAAGGTGAGTTCAAATTGCTTTCTCTTACTCGTCATTTTTATTTACTTTCTCCCCCAAGTCTATATTCTACAATAGCTATGTATTTATAGGAATAAGATAGATTGACACAGAAGACAAGGATGTCAGTAATTTTTCTAAGACTTTGTAAACCAAAACACTTGATGAAGTAAAGATGATGTAAAGACAATGATGTAAAGTTATACATAGCAAAATGTAAGGCAGATACCAATATTTTTCATATAAATTTCCATTAGTTTTCACTCGATTTTTTCCCACACCAGATTTAATTCCTGGCAAAGTGAAGAAAACTATTAGACATCAGGGAGTACAGATAACCGTTTGGTGAAATGAAATCCAACACAATTTTGCAAAAAAGTTTGTATTTTTTAGGAACTGTCATGCTTTAAAAATAAATTAAATGAGTTACAATAACATGACATGACATGGGGGAAAAAATTACAATCTGTTTTTCATGTTTTATCTGCGGGGGTGGGTGGTTGCTTGGACTTGATTCATGATATATGATTCCAATATTATCAAAATCTGATCATCTGCAGAAGTGCAGACACGTTCAATCATTTTCTGTCATTGTTTTATACTTAGTTACTTCAGTGGTTGGGTGGAACTTGGTTTGGTTTCTGGCTGTATAAACATACTCACCACTGCTCAATATGGCTTCTGTGTCCAGTAATGGAAGAGAAATGAGAAAAACAATACATACATTATAGTGTAAAACTTCTGTATCACTTTATGGTGTTAGTGATAATTACATCAGTGATCATTTTGTTTTACTGACTAACCTCAATATAACTCAAATTGAGGACACACCTGTGCATATGACAGTCAGATCATAAACCTTTATAACACTGGCCTAGTTGGGTTTCTAAAAACAAGAATAAGAGCTTATCCAGGTTACTGAAACCAGTATGTTTACATGCACAAACACATCAATGGTATACTCCAAAAACGGAATTATAGTACAATGCATGTAAACACACCCGTTTCACAAGACACGCTGATTAAATATGTCTTTGTCAGTTTTATGAAAAAACATATGGTTACTCTATGCTATTTTCATTTTCAAACTGTGGGGCAAATCCCCTCCTGGTCAATCATGTGACTGAAGTTCTGCACTTTTGTCATATGATGACCACTGAATCAGCGATATGGCAACTCCATTCCTTGATAAGGGCCATTAGATGCAGTTTGACAGTCTATTAAGAACTTGTTAGAAGACATTGAGATATTATTTAGTCAAACTATTGTTCCCAAGGTCAAGAACGAATAATACCCTGGAAACCAAAGTTAAATAATACTCATTTGGTGTTACATGCTTTCTAAGAATATTGTAATTATTATTTATTGTGTAATGCCTGATAGTACAGTCATGGCCAAAAATATTGGTACAGCTGCACTTAACACTATGGTAGGAGACCGCTGCTGACACAAAGGCATAAAACAGCCTGACTGGAGTTTTCCAAAACTTCTACAACAAAGCCAAAATCCTCCTGGGAGAACATACTGTGGACAGATGAGACCAAAATAGAGCTTTTTGGTAAAGTAAGTCATGGTACTCTTTACAGAAAATGAAATGAGGCCTTCAAAGAAAAGACCACCGTCCCTTAGGTCAAACATGGTGGAGGTTAACAGATGTTTTGGGGTTACTTTGCTACTTCTGGCACCGGATGCCTTAATTGTGTGAATGGCATCATGAAATCTGATGAGCACTAAAGAAAGCAGCATCTCTACCAGAGGTCATACATCTTCTAGCAGAACAATGACCCAAAACACAAATCAAATAGCACTCAGAAATGGTTAAAGAGAAAGTGCTGGAGACTTCTGAAATGCTTGATTGATTTCAGTTATTTTTTTAACAGGGTGTGCTACCAAATATTAAGCTGAGGGTGGCAATGATTATGTCCCGTCCATTTTTGAGTTATATTTGTAATTTTAAACGGATTGACTGTTTCTCTGTGTTTTTGTGTTGTTCCAATGCAAACAAAAGAACACCAAAGCATTTACAATTGCAATAATTTGGGTTACCAATATTTTTGTCCATGTCTGTATGTAGTGCTGTTGTATTAAGTGTCATGTACGGAAGCGTATTGCTGCCACACCAGAAAAAAAAAAACGGATCAGTATTACGTTATAACGTGATAGTTTCTTGTTATAACGTAAAACTTTTGACGTTATAACATGATAGTTTCTTGTTATAATGTAAAGCTTTTCACGTTATAACATGATAGTTTCTTGTTATAATGTAAAGCTTTTCACGTTATAACATGATAGCTTCTTGTTATAACATGAAACATTTCACGTTATAACATGATAGTTTCTTGTTATAACATAAAACGTTTATAACGAAGTTATGTGATAAATTGGTCTCAGGCGGAGGTGGACCCCGGATAATCAGGTTGTGAACTGGCACTTGGCCTTTTGCAGTGAACCGGCATCACTATTAGGGCTGTGTGATTGCCTCTAAATTTGTTCTTGTTATAATGACGTTATTTTTAATGTTTTGCATTACACGAATGCAAAAGTGAGTGACACCGCTGCGCTGACAAGCCGGAGACGTGTTGCTCCTCCTCACTTCAAGTCGCTGTCATTAACTTTTAACCTGCAACACTGTAGGAATTTATGAAAGCCCTTGTTTGAACATTTCAATAGTTACACATTAAAACAATATTTATTTGCAATTACTCTATTGTGAACGACCCCGACGCATGAGCAAATGGGCTGTGTCGGTTCGGATCAAAGAGATGCGCCCTGTCACTGTCAGCACAGGGCTGGCTACCCTGCACTGAGAGAAGAGAAGAGAGAAAGTGGATTGTAGGTCTGTTTGTAAACGGGGCTTCTCTAACAGTCATGTATTTCAATCAGAAACATCTCTAAATGCACAAAAATTGCCTTGATAAACAGCAAATCGCCTGGCAATCCTCCAATCGCCAATATACGATTTGATCGCAGATCGTCCCAGACCTAATCACCATGGCCCAAAACACGGATACCCCACTGTTGAGATTTCTACAAAATCGCACAATATCATCCACTGCATTCAATAAAAGCAGAATCTTGCCATGTCTCAACCCAAGCATGAAGTAGGACTTGATTAAATCATGTAAATGAGCCATATTCCTCAATTAATCTGTTCTCCACACAGCATTTCCTCATTCCCACAACGTGAAACATTTATGTTATCGTGTTATAACATGAAAAGTTTTATGTTATAACAAGAAACTATCACGTTATACTGATCCGTTTTTTTTTCCTGGCGTGGCAGAAATACGCTGCCGTAGTCATGGTTATATATAGGATTTTCTATATTTTTCTCATTGTCAAAAAATCTCATCCACAGGGCCAAACCAACAATACACTGATCTACTTAAAAGTACTGTGTGTGTATCCGAAATCTGAAAACACTTCTTCCTCTGTTCCATAGACACTGTTGTCCAAAAACTATTAAGACCATATCAGTGAGTCACATCATTGCACTGTGTGACATGTTCCTTCATTCTCGGAGACAGTGGTTACTATAGTTTGTTCACAAATGGCTCCATAGATAGATAGATAGATAGATAGATAGATAGATAGATGGATTTGATTTGTCATTCAGATTATATACTATACAGTGAGTGAGATTCCGTTGCAATGGCTCAAAAATAGTGCAAAATATAAAAATAAAAAAACTATGTATAAGAAAACAAAAATGTATTGAAGAGGCCAGGACATAGTGTCTGTTATCTGCACCCCCAGGAACATGGTGCTGTAGACTACCTCCACTTCACTGTTGTTGATGAGGAGGCCCAACTCTGTGTCACTGTGCCAATTCCTCTCAAAGTTGACAATGATCTCCTGCGTTTTTTCAACATTCAGGGCCAGGTTGTTTGTGTTGCACCAGTCTACCAGTTGGTTCACCTCCTCTGTAGGCCAGGTCATTGTCGTACCAGATGAGGCCCACTACCGTTGTATCGCATACTTCATAATGTGATTAATAGTGGAACTAGCGCAGCAGCTATAAGACAGTAACATATAGGGAAAGAGGTTACTACGTGGACATGGATCCGTTCACAGAGCTTTGCCAGCTTGTTGTGCAACCTCTTGACACTGTGTTATTTCTAAAAATAACTGTTCAAAGTCAAGAGGTTGTGCTGGACAGTATTGGTCTATGGCACAGAGGAATGAAATATATTAGACTTGGATTACACACACAACACTTGTTGAATGAATTGTTGGTTTGGCTCCAAACATAAGATTTGTTGACAATAAGAAATATAGAAAATAGCCAGTGTGATGTAGCATAGCTTAAGTGACAAGGAAGGTGGTAGGCAGGCAGACTCAGGCTGTTGTTTGAATGAGTAAAAACTGATTTATTCACAACAAAAACGTGTGTCCAAAAATGAAAAGACACAAACAATCAAAAATAAACTAAGTTTATGTTACTGTTTTACTTTGACCAAAAGTTTGCTGAATGTAAATTGTAACAAAATATAATGCAAAACAAACAAACCTGGGATAGTATGTATCTGCATATGATTAATGGTAAACTAATAGTTGAAACAAATAAGCATAGTCACATTTATAAATTAACTGGTGTTGATGGTGAAAGAAAAAGGTGGCAAATGATGGGTTTCACCCACTTTGTCACAGCCAACTTTAAAATGATGAAGTAAAATAACAAACTAGATTTCTCTTATATTCAGGTTAGCTATGAAATACAAAGTAAATGATGGACATCATCAGGCTTGGTTTAAGTCGCATGTGGGGCATTATTTTTGCCACGTATTGTTTAACACGTTTTGGGCCATAGATTTGTTAATAATACTAATCATGATGATCTCTTACTTTCTATAAGGTTAAACCATGGGCGACTGGTCCATACTTGGTCGCTTTCTGTCTGAGGTACAGAACCATTCTACAGTGATAGGCAAGATCTGGCTCACCATGCTGCTCCTTTTTCGTATTCTGCTGGTAGCCTTGGTGGGTGACGCCGTCTACATTGATGAGCAGTCTAAGTTCATCTGTAACACCCAGCAGCCTGGATGCAACAACGTGTGTTATGACACCTTCGCTCCTGTTTCACATCTGCGGTTCTGGGTTTTCCAAATTGTGCTCGTCTCCACCCCATCCATTTTTTATATAGTTTTTGTTCTGCATAAGATTGCTAAAAATGAGAAGTTGGATGGTCACAGTGCACAGGTAATGGCCCAGAGGCCTCCCAAACAGAGCTGTAGGCAGATGACAAAGGATGGCATGGAGGCCCTGAGGGTAGGCATGCCCACCTACTGTCCTCATTACAGGGAGGTATGGGATGTGAAGGAGAGGGAAGAAACAGAACAAAGCTTTCTGGAGGAGGATTATGGCAAACTAGGTGAGGACCCCACCCAGCAGTCTAACCAGGTTCTGCTTATCTACATCCTTCATGTGTTACTACGATCTGTCATGGAGATCACTTTCCTGGTCGGCCAATACTTCTTGTTCGGGTTCGAGGTCCCTCACCTATATCGCTGTGAGACCTATCCTTGCCCTACTCGCACAGACTGCTTTGTTTCACGTGCCACTGAGAAGACCATCTTCCTGAATTTCATGTTCAGCATCAGCCTAGGCTGCTTTGTGCTCAATATTGCAGAGCTTCACTACCTGGGCTGGGTCTACATTTTCCGTGTCCTCTGCTCAGCCTGCTCTACCTGCTGCAGCCAGGAGAGGGGCACTGTCAAACTGTACTCAAAACACAACCCCCTTTTATTGCAACTCAGGCATTCTCTGAGGGGCCAGCTGGTTCTGCAGACTCCCACAGCCATGACTCAGGAGAGGACAGAAGGTCTGCTTACACATGCCCCGGCTATTTCCTTTGAGACAGACTCAACTGTGGAATGTACCTCCAAGAGAAGTCCAGAGAGCAGAGACAAAGTGAAGGTCAAGCTGGCCAACATGGCCAGGCTAGGACGGACAAAGAAGTCTTGGCTATAATGGTGACATTTTTCTTGTATTCGTGAAAACAGGCTGAGACAAAACATACCCTATTCATTAACGCATACACTTTCCGCTACAGAAAGTCAACTTCCTATATTGCAAGCTGTATTCTTTGTATCCAAATTCCATAATATGTAGTAGGTGCTATATACAATTTTTTAGATACTCGTTCTGCAGTTAGTATTTATGAGAACTGTATATTCTTTACTGTTTTGTACTTACAGGAAATAATGCATGGACAACCATAAATTTAATAGAAACCTGGAATGTCAATTACATTTCAAAGACAAAGCAAAATTGAACAAAATTAACTTGAAGTCCCCCTTTACTCAAAATGTGTTTTTCTTCTTTTTCCTTTACTTGGATATTTGAGCTTCTCTGTGCAGAATGATGGATGTACAGATTTTGCTTTGACATTCATTTGCTGATGGTGGAGGTTTCTCTGTACTCACCTTAAAGCTGAGTTTAAAGGGGCCAGTAAACAGGCTTCAGAAACCATCTGATCCTTGTGGATTCAGGTGTTTGCCACGGGGATATGATACTTTTTAAGTTTGCACAAAGCTGTGCTAGATGACTTGTTGCTGTGTTTTGGGACTGTCATAATGTTTTCTCATTTGTTGTACATGAATTATGCATTTACTTCTGATTCCTTGCTGATACTGAAGGCAGAAACATACTTATCCATAAACATGCTTCTAGATTTTATGGAACCCCATTAATGATCTTTTCTGAAATGTTACACTGAATCCATATCTTTTGTGTGGGTTATGGAGCCTGGGAACTTTCACTGTGACCTTATAATTATTTTAGTTGCTCCCACTGCTCAATATGATATAAGAATATCTTCTTTATTTTGCTTTTGTGTTAATTTTCAATTTTCCCACTGAACAATTTTAGTGCCTGTAGTAACTAAAAAGGTTGCAACAGTCTACAAACTGAGCACTAAGAAATTGTGGAGGTGGAGAGAGCAGCTGCTCATTTTGCACATCTAGCCTTTGTCATTAGTTTTGAGACCAGGTTAAAAACAATGCAGTCATGTTAAATGTTCTCCAGTGAATTTGGATGCCTCTTAAAACATGAAACATGAAATGTATTTATTTATATACTGTAAGTTAGAAATGGCCACCTCAGAAAGATAAAACCATTTTCCACTGACTTCAGTCACTCATGTCCTAATAATTGTAATTGAATCTTGACAAACTCTTAGATTAAGTGTGAATAATCCAAAGGGGAGCACTAATTTTCAGAATCATGCCTTTTCAGATTGCATCATCGAGAAGTGCGGTAAAATTGATCTTGACAAGCTGTTTGTGATTTTTAAGTCTTTGTCATAGGTCTGATGGACAGAATATTGTAAATGCATATACAGTTAGGTCCATAAATATTTGGACAGTGACACAGTTTTTGTAATTTTGGCTCTGTACACCACCACAATGGATTTGAAATTAAACAATCAAGATGTGATTGAAGTGCAGACTTTTAGTTTAATTTTAAAGAGACCCAACATTCCCACATGTGCAAGCACTTGGCAACAGTGGCAAGAAAAAACTCAACCGGTTGGGGTTGAGAGGAGAGAGAGGAAGGATAGGAGAGAGAAGCACCTTGCCATGGTAACTCTCCCAGCCCAGGGGCAGAGACATGCACCGGCCCACAGAGCTCCGCCGCAGCCTGCAGACACAGCAGAGGCCCATTGGCTTGTCTGTTTAAAGAATACCTGGCCCAATGGCCCTATGATAGGCTACAAAGACCCAGGAGTCCCACCCACACATGTTCTGCAGCAGGTATGTCAGAGTGAGGCTCCTGCTGTCATGGTGGTGCAGCAGCAGGTTGAGGAAGACTCTCCACCATGTGGAAGTGATGATACAGTCTTAAGCAGGTGTGAGCCTGCCAGCATGGTGTGGATAAACACTCATTACATGTTCAGAACAGTTACTTAACTGTCTATGAACTTTACTTAACATAATAAATAACAAACTCTGCATAGTGTGGTGTGTTACAACTAGGCCTAAATCTAGTTATCTAAAGTATTGGAAAACTATCATATTCATATACTATCCTGATTAATTGATTAGTTGCTTTTATTAACCACTATTTTCATCAAAGGATGCCACATATTTACAAATCTGCAAGCTTACAACTCACATGTTGCAATGTGATGTGGTTTGAGCATGTAGATCTGCTATTTTCACAATTTCAATTTTTGATCATTTCTACCTATAATGACTTCTCCGAAATCAGGTCACCAGAGTTAAAGTGTTTTAAGTGTCAACATGTACCTTTCTTTGTGCCCACAGTCCAATTTGTTCATGATGGACATTGATCTAACAACATAACACATATGTAGCCTATGATACTTGATACAGTCAGTGTTTATGGTTTATTGCTTGTTCAACAGTTTCACATTATACAGTTAAAACTAATTCCAGCCTATTCAAGTCTCCAGAATATAAGGGATATTGTTCATTATACTACTGTTATTAAGGGCGTGTGTATTTAAATGTACATCAACACAAGTTGGCACAGTATCTGCGCACGGATTGTAGTGGGCTGGTCTGGACCAAAAAGTCCAGGGCCGGATTTTTGTCCCAGTCCAGGCCTGGGAGGGTGTCTGCCCCCCGGACCAAATCTGGAAGATGGTTCCACAGGAGAGGAGCCTGATAGCTGAAGGCTCTGCCTCCCATTCTACTTTTAGAGATACTAGGAACCACAAGTAAGCCTACATGCTGGGAGGGCAGTGTTCTAGTAGGTACATAAGGTACTATGACCTCTTTAAGATATGATGGAGCCTGACCATTAAGAGCTTTGAAGGTGAGGAGGAGGATTTTGAATTCTATTCTGAATTTACGGGAAGCCAATGCAGTGAAGCCAAAATGGGAGTAATATGATCTCTCTTTCTAGTTTTTGTCAGAACACGAGCAGCTGCATTCTGGACCAGCTGGAGAGTCTTTAGAGACTTGTTAGGACAGCCTGATAATAATGAATTACAGTAGTCCAGCCTAGAAGTAATAAATTCATGGACTAGTTTTTCAGCATCATTTTGAGACAGGATATGTCTAATTTGTGCAATATTACGCAGAAAGAAGGCAGTCCTTGAAATTTGTTTTATATGGGAATTAAAGGACAAATCCTGATCAAATATAACTCCTAGGTTCCTTACAGTGGTGCTGGAGGCCAAAGTAATGCCATCCAGAGTAGTTATGTCATTTGATAGTGAGTTTCTAAGGTGTTTAGGGCCAAGCACAATAACTTTAGTTTTTTCTGTGTTTAATAACAGGAAGTTGCAGGTCATCCAGGCCTTTATGTCCTTAATGCATGTTTGTAGTAGTGTTAATTGGTTAATTTCATTTGGCTTTATTGATAGATATAATTGGGTATGATCTGTATAACAATGAACATTTATTGAGTGTTTCCGAATAATGTTTCCTAAAGGAAGCATATATAAGGAGAATAGTATTGGTCCAAGCACTGAAGCTTGAGGAGCACCGTGTCTAACTTTTACTTTTTATTAACTTACTTTTTTTTCTCTATCAGATGAATATGATTTAAACCATTTTAATGCTGTTCCTTTAATGCCAATTAAATGTTCAAGTCTCTGCAACAGGATTTGATGATCAATAGTGTCAAAGGCAGCACTAAGATCTAACAGGACGAGGACAGAGAGAAGTCCATTGTCTGATGAAGTTAAAAGTAACTTTTTACTAGTGCGGTCTCTGTGCTATGATGAGCTCTAAATCCAGACTGAAAATCCTCAAATAAACTGTTACTATGTAGAAAGTTACACAGCTGATTAGCAACTGCTTTCTCAAGGATCTTGGAGAGAAAGAGGAGGTTAGATATCGGCCTATAGTTGGCTAGAACCTCTGAATCAAGAGTAGGCTTTTTAAGAAGTGGTTTAATTACAGCTACCTTAAAGGACTGTGGTACATAACCTGTCACCAAAGACAGATTAATCATATCTAACAAGGAAGTGCTAACTTAGGGAAATACTTCCTTGAGCAGCCTAGTTGGTATCAAGTCTAAGAGACAGGTTGATGGTTTGGAAGAAGTAATCATTGAAGTTAATTCTATAAGGTCGACTGGTGAGAAACAGTCTAAATAAGTATTGGGTTTAACAGCGATTTCTAGGTGTTAGAGGATAAATCAGTGCTTGTTGAGGGCAGGAAGTGATTGATTTTGTCCCTAATAGTAAAATTTTATCATTAAAGAAACTCATGCAGTCATCACTACTGAGAGTTAAAGGAATACATGGATCAGTAGTATTGTGGCTCTTTGTCAGTTTAGCCAAAGTACTGGACTATTTTTATTCTCCTCTATTAGTGATGAGTAATAGGCGACCCTGGCATTACGGAGGGCCTTCTTATATGCTTTAAGACTGTTTTGCTAGGCTAAGTGAGATTCTTCTGATTTAGTGGAACGCCATATTCTTTTTAATTTTAAAAGTATGTGTCAGTACTGATGGAATTATTTCTTTAAATTTAGTGACAACAGCATCAGACAGACATCTAGTAAGAACATGTTTGTCTAACGGCATATTGTCGAGTAATAGGAATTCAAACGTTATTAAATAATGGTCTGATAAAGAAGGATTATGAGGGAAAACTATTAAATGTTCACCTTCAATACCATATGTCAGAACAAGGTAGGGGGTGTGGTTATAACAGTGAGTGGGTTCATTCACATTTTGAGAGAAGCCAATTGAATCCAATAATGCAATAAATGCAGTGTTAAGGCTGTCATTATCAACATCCACATGATTGTTAAAGTCACCTACTATGATTACTTTATCAGTACTAAGGACTAAATTTGATAAAAACTATACATATGACATATATGACATATGGGCCAGGAGGACGGTATATTACAACAAATAAAACTGGCTGTAAAGTTTTCCAGGCTGGATGAGAAAGACTGAGAACAAGAATTTCAAATGATTTATAACTAAGTTTAGGTCTGGGGTTGATTATTAAGTCTGAGTTAAAAATGGCTGCAACTCCACCTCCTCGGCCGGTATCTTGAGTAATGTGAGTATTAATATGACTGGGAGGCGTGGATTAATTTAGGCTGGTGTATTCTTCCTGGTGCAGCCAAGTTTCAGTGAGACAGAATAAGTCAATATGATGATCTGATATAATGTCATTGATTAATACACCTTTAGTGTTTAAGAGGCCACATTTAACTCTCTTATTTTTATCCATTACTGAAGTGGTATTAATTTTAATCAGATTTTTGTGAATAGCTCCTCTATTTGAAGCTGAATTAACTGGTTTGGGTGGTCAGGGGACAGACACATATGTAAATATGTAAGACACACTATATGTAATTGGGTGGGTAACTGCTCTAATGGAAGCGCAGAGAAGCGTGTAAGACTGCAGCTCTGTCTCCTAGTCTGGACTCTGGGTTGTCATGGGTTTGGGTCAATAAATTTGGCCATATTTCTAGATATTAGAGCAGCTCCATCGAAAGTGGGATGTATGCCGTCTCTCCTAATCAGACCAGGTCTTTCCCAGAAAGTCAATTGCCAATTTTCAATGAAGCCCACATTATTATCTGGACACCACCTTGACAACCAGCGGTTGAATGACATGCAGCTATACATGTCATCACTAATCAAATTAGGCAGGGGCCCAAAGAAAACTACGTAGTCCAACGTTGTTTTAGCGAATGTACATACCGACTCAACATTAATTTTTGTGACCTTCGATTGGCGTAGTCGGGTGTCATTTCCACCAACATGTATAATAATCTTACTGTATCTACATTTATCCTTATCCAGCAGTTTTAAGTTTGACTCAATGTCGCCCGCTCTGGCCCCAGGAATACATTTAACTATGGTCCCTGGTGTCGCTAATTTCATGTTTCTGACTATGGAGCTGCCAATAATCAGAGTCTGATTCTCAGCAGGTATATAGCTGAGTGGGGACAATCTATGAGAAACATGAAGAGGTTGGTGGTGAACCGTGGGCTTCTGTTTAAGGCTATGCTTCCTTCTAGCAGTCAACCAGCCATCCTGATTTCCCGGCTGCTCGGGAACCACCGAGGGATTAGTGCTAGCTGTGGGTGGACTTGTACCGGCTACAGGGGGCTGGCTAATTACTGGAGCTGACTGGTTTTCCGTGGTGCGGAGCCATGCTTCCAAGTCACTAAGCCTCGCCTCCAAGGCTACAAACAAACTACATTTAGTAGAGGTATCAGTACCGTCAAAGGAGGCAGGGAAGTAGCTAAACATGTGACACACTGAGCAAGACAGAGCAGGAGAGTGAGGAGAGAGAGAAGCCATGGCTAACCATAACCAAGACTACCTGTAGAGCAAAAGCAACAGATGTTAAGTGGTAGGTTGCTAAAAGATCGAAAAAACAAGGGCGCTTTAAAACAAACTACAGACTAGCATGTGCTTATGTGTACAATGGATAAGTATCCACAGGACTAAAGAATATCAAAATTAACAAAGTAGAGAGCAGAAAAAAGAAGACATCATGGGTTTTATAAATTATTAGAGTTTAATTCCTATTCAGCAAACATTATTTTGTCTTTGGTTCATTCTGGGTAATTGTTTTCTTCTCATCTCTTGTATATACAGTTTGAAAGACTGATAAATCAGTGGCTGAAATCTCTATATCATACCTGTCTGCATGTCAGTCTGATTCCAGCATGCCGCTGTGAATCATTGAGATTCTGCTGGGCATCTATGATGTCAAAAGCATTGAGGAGCTCTTTACTGAATCATCGTGGGCAGAGGGCTGAGTTCAAATACTGGTCCAACAGATGGCAGAAGGAGGCTGTGGCAACATTACTAGTATTACTACAAGTTGCTTTTGTGTCTTCTCTGTCAAAGAGTTTGAATAATTTGGGTCCAAAAGGCAAAGCATGTTGTTTGATTTCTTGGATGGATGGATATATGTATGGATACATGTACAGTATGTATGTTTGTATGTATGTATGTATGTATGTGTGTATGGATAGATTTCTCACCCTACACTGGGAACACAATGACATCAACCAGTCAAATGATGTTGCTATCATTGTAAGCAGTGATGTTTTTCCTATAGATATGTATACTGAAAGGAGAAGGTCCACTGGTTAATATTTAATGAATTAATTGATTTGCAGTTAAAGAATTGTTTTCCAGAGATGGGAAGTCACAAATTATTTGTACTTTGTTATTGTACTTAAGTAGATTTTCCAGGTTTCTGTACTTTATTGAAGTATTTATTTTTCTGACGCCTATATTTGAACACAAACTTATGTACTTTCTACTCCTTACATTGTCAAAACAGGTTCCTTTACTTTCAATCTCTGTGACATTATAAAAAGAAGACATGGCATGCATGTAAGCATGTAAACTGATCTTGTTTTTTCTTTTGGTGTGTGTGTTGCTCCGTGTCCCTCCCACTATGCCGCCCTGGGCAGCTGCCCACATCCAATTCTGCTACTAGAATGAAATTCCAACAATGCGTGCAATTTTGTCATAAATAAAACAATGCTCCTGATTATTATCAAATTATGTCTTTGTGTATCAAATGATTCAATAATATTGTGACACTGTTTTTAAATATGTTTTATTTGAAGCAGTCTTTAGTCGTCCTACTTTGAAACAAATGTTTCCCAGAAAACGCGTGAAACTATGCACGTGCGTCAGGTCCGGTGAAAAATTTGATCTTGCAAAAAGGTGGGGCAAAATGGCTCGACAGCACCACCTAGGCACACTTAAAAACGCTCCAGAATGATGTAGAAGTATGGAATTCAATATGCATATATATCATGACCAGACGCACCAAAAACGTACTGGGACCTATACATTTTGTTTCAAAGTTGCGATTTTGGCCATTTCCAGCTTGCATACTTTAACGAACTTCATATTTGACCTTAGTGACTTCAAATTCAGTATCATCTACAGCCCTTGGAAATTAAAAATTATAAAAATTGTGACTTTTTGTCATTGCCCGGGGCAGTACCGGTTCACCCAATACGCATACTACGCACGTTGCGTAGGGCCCCGCAAACTCATAGAGGCCCCGTGGGAAAAAAAAAAAAAAAAAACCTGACGAAGTGACCGTCCGTCGCGCTGCTCGCGCACGTCAGATTGCCAGTGCATGCATGTGCATCAACGGCATCAGCAAGATGAAGCGGAGTTATCCCTGATAAGAGAAAAGAGAAAGTGCATGAAAATGAACAGCAGTCAGGTAACTCTCCTCTCCGGGTGGGAGAGTGGGAGGGACGGGGCTAGTCCGTGTTTGACCTACATAACAGGGCGGTGAGCCCTGGGTGAATAGCGGACGGTCTCCGTGTGCGTCTTGCTAGCTTCTGTAATGTGTTATATTAATCGCTCTGAGTGTAGTTACAACTGCACTTATACAAAATGGAAAGTAATGGATAAATATTTACTAAGATTGAATTTTGTTTGCTTGGATAGCCCACAGGCACATATAGATGCAGATATATTAGTGAATAAATAAAACTTGTTAAATAATAATCTAAATCACCTGCATTTTAAGTATATGAAGGTAAAACAAGTGCAGTCAATTTGATGGAACTGAATTAATAGTAGCCTGATCTATATTTTACAGGTGCTATGCTTAAGTTCCTAACAAGCAACACAGAGTCCAGTCAGTCAGCCAGTGGAGGGACAGAACCAGATAAGACAGGCACAGATGAGCCACCTTCAACCAGCACAGAGCAATCATATGCAGCCGCCTCAGCAAGTACAAGCAGCAGCACAGGTCCAGTACAGTATGGATCTTCCATGTCCCAGGAATGTCTGAGTGGTTTGCCATCATGAGCATCAACCATGATGTGGGGAAGCAAATATCATATGATGACATTATTGATGATTTTGCATCCAGAAAGTGCAGACACTTTTAATGGTGAGTAAATTGTTACACATTTAGTTTGATCTGATTTGGTCTGTATTTATTTTAAATTAGACTAACAGGTGGCGACACTAGTGCAATATGTTTAAAGGGGGGGTGAGTGGAAGCACTGGGTGTCAGGTGCGACTGTTCAGTTAAGAGGGCCCCTTAGCAGAGTTTTGCCTAGGGCCCCATGGAGGTCTGAACCGGCTCTGGCCCGGGGGTTGTAGCCCGGCAGTGAATTGTAGTCTCTGGAGCTTTTCTAAAAAAACTGGACAAAATCATATCCCGATTTTTATGGCAAAACAAAAAAGCGAGAATTAAATACAAGATGCTTCTTGGTAAAAAAGAGAAGGGAGGGTTGAATTTACCTAACTTAAGAAATTATCATTGGGCAGCACAACTCAGAGCCTTAATCATGTGGATCACTAAAGAGAAAGATTCGATATGGGTGGAGATGGAGCAAAATGCATGTCAGAATGTATCATTAGAATCGCTCCCATTTCTGAATGAAAGGGCTTGGAGGGGACTCAGGATGGGCAACGAATGGATCAAGGGAACCATGAAAACTTGGTCAGCAGTACGAAAAAACCTGAAACTGTCGAACTCTGTAAGCAGGGCTCCTAAAATAGCAAAAAAACCCAGATTTTGTACCATCTGTCATGGATTCAGGATTTATCAAATGGGCTGATAAAGGGCTAATATATGTTGACCAAATATTCCAGGGACAAACAATGAAATCATTTACTCAACTTCAAAGAGAATTTAACTTACCATCTCATGACTTTTACAAATTCTTACAGCTAAGGGACTATATACAGAAACATCAGGAATGGGAGAACATTTGTAAAACACCATCTAAACTAGAGGAGACAGTCTGGTCATTCTCAGAGGATAAGTCAAAAAAAGGGGTTATATCGAAAATCTATAAAGCACTACAACATGAATACGAGGATAACAACTTGGATGTTAAAGAAAAATGGGAGCTGGAAGCAAACATAATAATAACAGAAGAAGAATGGGAAGAAACATTTAAAGAGGGACACAAACTAACTAATAGCCCAACATGGAGGGAATTTGATTGGAAAGTGAAGATGCGTTACTTCTATACCCCATTTATTACATCAAAATACAGCCATACAACGGATCTATGCTGGAGGGAGTGTGGAACAGTAGGTGACACCACCCATATATTCTGGGATTGCCCTAAAATACAGGATTTCTGGAAGAACATCCAGAAGGAGATTGAATTGATTTTGGGTATTGAGTTCCCTCTGGAACCAGCACTTTACATTTTGGGTATAATTCCCGATAATATGACGGACAAGAATTTAAAATACCTACTGAGAATCCTGCTACTGATAGCAAAAAAAACAATAACTGTCTCCTGGTTGAAACCACAGCCTCCAAGCATAACAGAATGGAAAAACAGGGTTAGAAATGTGTCTGTTATGGAGAAGATCACAGCAAGACTACAGCTTAAAACAAATTTGTTTGATTCGAGATGGTTATTAATAAGGCAGGCAATGCCTGAACTCTAGTCACCTCCATTTTTATTTTAATTTTATTTTAGTTTTCATTTTATTTATTTTTATTTTATCAATATAGCAGGGTATGTACTGTCTTTCCTTTTTCTTTCCTTACTTTACTTTTACTTTATGGCGTTGTTTTTGTATTAGCCTACTTGTAAAGTGCTACCAATGGAAAGTGTTTTTTTTAAATTTATTTTCTATTTTATTTGATGTCTTCATTATAAAGGACTCATACTAAGGTGGATCAAAGCGAAAGAACGGAATACGGATGTGGACTGGACTGTGGAAGTATGACGTATTAAGTACAAGAACAATGACTGATAATTACACCGATCTGTACGATGAAGGGATAGGGAATGGAAGAGACAATAATATATATATATGTGATACATCTCCCATGTTGTTGAATTTGTGTCTGTATGTATGTTTGCATATGTCAAATAAAAAATAAATTAAAAAAAAAAAGAATAAAGGAGGTGTATGTATTACGTCGACATATTCCAATCATTTGTGGTCTTAGTGTACCATCTAGTGGAGAAAACTTGCATTGATTAAGGATACCTGATAAGGAACAAGTGCCTCAGTGTTCTGTTTCTAGTTCAAGTATATTGACTGTATTAGTATTAGGTTTTTTGGACCACACTCCAAAGCCACCACACTAATGCGATCATCATCTACACACTACAAATGTTAATAACATGTACACCCGCATTTAATAACATCCTTACTTTTTGTCAATCATAAATTCATAAATCAGCACATTTATGTCTGTCACCTCCACATTTATTTACATACAACATCCTTACTCAACACCCTAAACATAACATAGACACATTACACTAAGGCCAATTGCCACAATTTTTCCACAATATTTGGGCTATTTTCATACCAGCTACATAATTAGAAACATGGTTTACATCTCAAAACACACTTTGGGCCTGATTTACTAAGATCCCAAATAAAGGGTACTTAATTGCGTGCACAGTGCAATAGATTGTGCATTTCCTTTGCTTGCGTTTTGCAGGTGATCTACTAAGAATAACTAAATTACCTTCAGGTTTGGTAAATCACAATGCATTTTCTCCTCTCTGTATTTTGCACACTGGGGTTGAAACTCCCCAGATTACATATTCATTATAGCAAACGTTCTTATTCTGCCAAGTGAATCGCTTTTTTGGTGGCCTGAACATACCTGAAAACTCATGAAATTGTGCACACACGTCACATCTGGTGAACAATTTTATAATTTAACGTGATTGGACGTGAGTGTGGTAAGGGGACTTGATAGCGCCCCCAAACGTCGGGTCATGGACCACAAAACTTCGGCGACCTGCATGAAATTTCAATATGTCATAGCTCTCATCAGAACATGGAGAAATTTACAGGATTTTCTGGATTTTTTTTACCCAACAGGAAGTCAACTACGCTGTGTGGCGTGCACCCATTTTAATTTTTCCGACACCGTTTTGAGGACTTTACTATGTTCACAGAGTCATGAAACCGGCCAAGTAGGTTCCAAATCATTTGATACCTTTCATTTGATGCCACATTTGCCCCAAAGTTTGCCCCAACAGCTCAGTAGTGCCCCCTAATGCCTTTTCCCGCTTAGTACGTACTGAGTAACTCCAACACACACCAAATTGGACACATTCGTCACGAATATTGTTTTTTGATATAAGCGCAACCTTTCAAGTGACAAGATGACTCTACAGCGCTCCCTGGAACATTAAAAGTTGAAGCCCCGTCTCCTACATGCACTTACACGAAATTTGGGATTCATATATATCATGAACAGACGCACAAAAAATCCTCTTGGACCCATACCCTAAGTCCAACAGGAAGTCGGCCATGTTGATTCACAGGTGCGATTATTCTGCCTTTTTTGCCATTTCCAGGCCTCGTACTTTAACGAACTCCTCCTACAGATTCGATCTGTATCATCCTCAGACCTTGATGATGCATTCACCTACATTATACCAGGTGGGCGTGGCAGTCGTTTGTTGCTATGAACAAACAACTCCTTATAACTCCTCCATACATTGTTGGATGTTTATACAGGCTGTATGTAAAATGTCCTGGTGAAACTGTTTCAATTTTAACATCATTGGGCGTGGGTGTGGCAAGGGGACTCCATAACGCCCCCTAACAGCAGGTCATGTGACCAAAAACGTTGTCTGATCTTTATGAAATTTGCACCCATGAAGTTTACGTACATAATGTGGAATCTCTCCTGAAAAAAAATGAATCAAGTGAAACATTTTTTGTCTATAGAGAACTAGTTTTTGATACAAAAGAGAAAATGATAAACAACAATTTAAAACAATAAACAATGGGAGGAAAAAATAAGAAAACTTAAAGCTTGCTGTGTCACTGGTATTGGCACCCTTTGCTGTAAATCAGTATGGAAACACACGATGACTCACCTGTGGTAAATCACAAATGACAATCACCTGTGATAAATTGTCTGTGCCCATGTTACATGAATTAGCCAATGAATGATGATGTCTGTGTTTTTAAAAGCCATCTGTTATCCCCTGTTCCTTTGTCACAATGGTGAAGACAAAGGAGCTGTCTGAGGACATCAGAAGTGTGATTATTAGCAAACACATGACCTCTAAAGGGTATAAGGCCATCTCCAAAGACCTTGGTATCCCTGTTTCAATAGTGCATAATGTTTTTAAGAGGTTTGCCAAGCATGGAACTGTCAAGAACCTCCCTGGACGTGGGGGGAAGAGAACAATTGATGAGAGAAGTCTTCGAAGGTTGGTGCGAATGGTGGAAAAAACACCACGTCAAACATCCAAAGACCTGAAGGCCAACCTGGAACAGTCCGGGGTCATGGTTTCAACAAGTACCATATGCTGCACACTAAACCAAACAGGGCTTTATGGGTGAAGGCCAAGGAAGACACCATTGCTGAAGAAAAGACATAAAAAGGAACAACTAATCTTTGCAAGAGTACCTGGATAAACCACAATCCTTCTGGCAAAATGTTCTGTGGACAGACAAAACAAAAATAGAGCTTTTTGGTAATGCACACCAACAGTATGTTTACAGACGGCGCAATGAAGCCTACAAGGAAAGGAACACCCTACCAATAGTAAAGCATGGTGGAGGATCCATAATGCTGTGGGGCTGCTTTGCTGCATTTGGTACTGGAGGCCTTGACCGTATCACAAGAATCATGAAATCAGAGAATTATCAAGAGATTTTAGAGCAAAATGTCCTACCCAGTGTAAGAAAGCTTGGTTTGAGTCGAAGATCATGGGTCCTCCAGCAAGACAAAGACCCAAAGCACACATTCAAAAGCACGCAGGAATGGTTGAAAAGGAAAAAATTGACAGTTTTAAAATGGCCAGCAATGAGTCCTGATCTCAATCTGATAGAAAATCTTTGGTATGAGCTGAAATCTGCCATTGGGGAAAAGAAACTTAAAAACGTTCAAGAGCTTGAACAATTTGCAAAGAAAGAGTGGGAGAAAATACCAGCTGAGAAGTGCAAGAAGCTTTTAGATGGCTACAAGAAACGTTTGGAGGCTGTCATCACTGCCAAAGGGTGTGCAACCATATATTAAAGAGGGGTGCTATTACTGCTGCACGTGCTGTTTTTTCTGTTTCTTCTTTGAAATTACAATATGTAAGTTAAAAAAATACAATTTTCTTTGTTAAATTACTTTGGACCTCCAATTAAAGGATCCTGATGATATACATTTGGTACATTTCTTTCTGAAGATATTGTACAGGTTATGCAAAAAATGAAGGGTTAGGGTTATATAATAGTGAGAAGGACTGTATGTGGTGGGTTTCCAAGGTTGCATAAATATAAAAACTGTTAAAGCTCAGAATGTGAATCACAGACAATGTGACTAAAATGTAACAAAATCGTGTTAGTCTGGAGAGTAACCAAAGTCTGACTATTTGTTTTTGTACAGTTCTATGTGATAATTCTATGTGTGTACTTTCATCAGTTTCAAAGTTCCCCTCCATACTACAGAAAGAAACAAATGATGTGACCAGCATTTCTATGAGGTCATTTCAAATAGTGTTTTGACAAAACGTTTTATTAACATGTCACTGCTCAAAACACTTACTTGAGTATGATACAAAACATTCAGTATATAACAAAAAACTACCATACATATTGTTGTTTCCAGAATTTCATTGGCTATTAAGAGTGCCAGTCATTAGCAAAATAGGTGGCAATTGGCTCAGATCTTTACATGAAATAGCATGGGCTGATACTTTCTTTCAACTGACTCCTGTTGACTATTGTAGGCTGTGGGCAGAACAAAGATACGGTGGCCCTGAAGTGCAAATCACAACAGCAAATCGCAAAACACAACAACAAATCAGAAAACACAACAGCAAATCACAAATCACAACAGCAAATCGCAAAACACAACAACAAATCAGAAAACAGAACAGCAAATCACAAAACACAACAGCAAATCACAAAACACAACAGCATTAGAGAGACTCACACCGGAAAAGGTAGGTACATGGTAGGTACCTACAGGTAGGTAAGTATTGGACAATGATGCCTCGTCCTGATTGGATGTACTGTCTGTCAGTCTGCGACTTTAGACGATCCCCACCGAGGGAGGACCTAATTTTCTGTGTACAACTTCATTTTTCAACAAATTAAACAAAAATTGTTGGCACTCTTACCTCTTGCACATTTTTTTTTTATCGATAACTTTGTCTGAGTTATCGGTTCCAGCAAACCAAGCGGGCAGATATGCTCGGGGTCTGACATGTATGACGTCATTGCAGTTATTGTCCAATGACACGCCTCGAAAATTTCCCAGGGTTTAAATTTTTTTGGTTTGTTTGCCGGTTACCATGGATCTGCTGCTCTCAAGTCGGAGTACAGTACATTAACACTTCACACACATATTGCTAATATAATACGGATTTTGCATATATATATATATATATATATATATGAAAAAATATGTAAAGTATCATAGGCTACATATGTGTTATGTTGTTGTTGTTGTTGTATGTTGTTGGCACTTCAAACACTTTAACTCGGGTGACCTGATTTGGGGGAAGTCATTATAGGTAGATATGATCAAAAATTGTGAAAATAGCAGATCTACATGCTCAAACCACATCACATTGCAACATGTGAGTTGTAAACTTGCAGATTTGTAATTATGTGGCATCCTTTGATGAAAATAGTGGTTAATAAAAGCAACTAATCAATTAATCAGGATAGTATATAAATATGGTTATTGTTTATACTACTATACTTTAGATAACTAGATTTAGGCCTAGTTGTAACACACCACACTATGCAGAGTTTGCTATTTCAGTATATGTCATGTAAAGTTCATAGACAGTTCAGTAACCGTTCTGAACATTTAATGAGTGTTTATCCACACCATGCTGGCAGGCTCACACCTGCTGAAGACTGTATCACCATTTCCACATGGTGGAGAGTCTTCCTCAACCTGCTGCTACACCACCATGGCAGCGGGAGCCTCACTCTGACTCACCTGCTGCTGAGAGGAACCACTGCTGCTAGCTCTGACACTGGCCACAAATATTAGTTTTTCTTTTCTCTCCGTTTTTCAGCTCCAGCTGGTGTGTTGTTGTTTTGTTGTTTCTCTCTTGAGCTCTGCGGGCCAGTGCATGTCTCTGCCCCGGGGCCAGGAGAGTTACCATGGCAAAAACTAAATAAATAAAAAACGAGCAGCTATTGGCCCATTATTGATCGGCCCACCTGGAAAAATCCTGGTGCTCCCAATGGCCAATCCACCCCTGTGCATATCAATTTATGTAATACTGGATTGGCTGGATCTTAGCTAATGTAACAAGCATTTTTGTCAGATGAGACTACATGGGTGAGTTGCCTGAATTTTCTAATTGTTTGTTTGCTGGTTGGTTTCCTTACAGAAGCAGTGGATTGTACCTGCTGTTGTGATTGTATTTTAAAATGCTTATCATTAATTGAATCACTCGAATCTTAGCTTTACAAAGATGTGCCACATGAATACCCATTAAACTCATTAAATTTATATTTCTGTGGTTCTGCTTGAGGTTCCTTCCTGTTAAAGGGAGTTTTTCCTTGCTGCTGTCACAAAGTGCTGCTCATGTGGGAATGTTGGGTCTCTTTAAATTAAATTAAAGAATACAGTCTAGACCTAAAAGTGCCTTGAGATTACTTGTTGTGATTTGGCACTATTTAAATAAAGATTGAATGATTGATTAATTGAAATTAAATAAATAAAAACAAAATATCTTTGCACTACTGCCTTTTGATTGTCCCTGGTTTTTAAAAACACTTACACTCTTCATTTGTGCTTATTGCTCTAATAATTATTGCGTGCCTATAACTCTAATGTTAGGTTGGCCGAGCAGTTATGGCAAAAAATCCAGTATGCAGTAGGCCTACTGGTGTATTTGTTTAACAGTGCCAATTAGCAATATTTACAGTGCAGGCCTGGCAAAAAAACAATACTGAAAACAAAATAATTAACTAAATGCAAAAACTGTGGGAAAAAAAGCTCAGCTCTGTGTAACCAGGTGTAAAAGAAGCACAGTTAACTCAATACAATAAAAGAAAAGAGACTGTTTACTTTCTATATCTTTATTTATTTTGCATCGGCAAAGTCTCAGTTTTCCTACTGCATTTGAATGCACCGCTCAACTCGCATGGTCCCACGTGGGGTACCTAGTTCTCAGCAGCCAATCAGAGGCTACGCAGGCCACGCTCAGCCTGTCGGCTCTGAGAGGAAGTGCGGCCGCGCTGCTCTTCCGGTCCCTTCCGATTCCCGCCAGAGAAGCGAGGGCAGCTGCATGCTACGAGAAAGAGAAAAGACAGGAGAAAAACCCGGAGTTTACCTGTGAAAAAGGGAAAAAAAGAGAGTCGGAGGCGGCACTTACCCAGTGGAGGTCCGGAGCCGAGTGACTGAATGAAGGAGAGTTCCGTCGGCTAACTGCCTTTTATCCGGAGAGCTGCTGCGAGGTCCAATATCGGCGTGCTCCGCCGCGATACACAGAGCAACGGTCAGGTTTTTAGGAGGACTGAAAAGTCGGAGGTTCACTACAACTTCCTTCTGTAACAGATGGCGAGCCAACTACCCTGAAGAAAGATCAGCACCAGGAGATATCCACGCACACACTCATTCACACATGATACACTTACATTACACTACAAGGACCCCTTGGAATCAGGTGAACTTGTAAAAACTCCACAACAATAAAACCTGCAACAATTCTTTTTTTATTTAAGGGCCCCAACGGACACTTCTTTTTGTTTATAGTGTGCACACTACTTTTTTATTTTTCAACTGGTTGGGTTACAATTTGGCATTCTGTACAAACCATTTGGTCCACTGTAAACAATATATGAGTGGCTACTCAACTGTTATACTTGTGTCTGCCTCATTATTGTTGCTCAGTACCGTGGCTCCTGTCGAATTTAGTGTTTTCTGATTCTGGTCCAGGTCTTATAGCTATTCCAAGTTGTTATTACACTGTAATTCACTTTTACAAGTCTAAAATTGGTTACATCTGCACTAAGCCATGCCTCTAACTCTGGGGGTCCCAGTAGCTCTCCACACTGGCTTGAGACAACTGGCAAAACCTCCCAAAACTACAGCCTCCTCCTTTATATATCCACTGGGTCCTACTAACAGACATTAATTAGTCATTTGTATTCAATTATCTCACAGGAGATTAACACCTGGTCCACAATATACTATAATATTTACAATTTAATCAAAAACATTTTACACCTATTTTAGTCATGTAATATCTTCCATATAAATTTAAAATAGCCTTACAAACTCAACACCCAGAAAACACCCCTCCAGTTCTACCATATTTGGCACTTTCCTCTGGTACACTCACAGGAGAACAGGTTACAAACAATGAGCTCATTCAACACTACACAATAAACAGTTTTGAAAAAACTAGTTTCTGTATCTTAAAAAAAAGAAAAAAAGTGATGCTGATATCAGTACATGCTACGCTACACTACACACACCTCCAAGCCGGCTTGATTTAATTAATAATGGGAGTGGCTAGACAGTGTGTGTCCTTACTTTATAAGGCACGGGCTACCCTGTGACAGTACCACTTTACAATAAGGGTCCCCTTGGATTTATAAATGATTTATAATTAGCTTGTTAATCAGGTTGCATCTGATTCTGCTGCATCTGTCTTTGCATTTCACCTCAAGAAGTGTTTATACTCATGAATAAATGGTGATATGCTTTACACTTCACAATAAGGCTTCTTTTTGGGAGTTATAAATGTTAATCATTCATCAATAGATTATGTGTTTCACACTTTATAACGCTGTGTACACATACAGGTGTATGATGCAGGTCTACCATCTACTCAATGCGTGTTTGACCCGAGTTGGAACCAGTCATGAGACAGCTGTCATCCTGCCTCTCACTGTTCACAGAGACTAGTCTACAGCGTAGTTCCATACAGTTGACTAACATATCTGAAAATTACAATACATTTAACACTTACTGGAAAAATAAAAATATTACCTTTATGCAGCTGCATTCACCTTCAGGGGTTAAGCAGAAAAAAATCCTGGTTCCCCTGTCCATATGGAAGGGATGGTGGTTGGCAGTAGTGGAACAAGTATTGAGATAATTTACTTAAGTAGATACAGAAATGCGAACATACTCCATTACAAGTAGTCCCACATGAAAAATCAGAATGTTACTGTTAGCTGCTGGAGGTGTAGTTAGTTTGAACTACTTTATATGGTTAGTTTAATTTCAGTGGTTCCCAGTCTAGGTGCCAGGCCCCTCCAAAGGGACACCCGATAAATCTGAAGCATTGTGAGATGATTAATTAGAAAAAAAGAAGAAAAAACAACATCCTGATACATAAATCTGTTTTCAGTTTTTGGACTTTTACTCTCATTGGAAATCACTGGTTTCATCTCTAACATAGTGATGTATTATAAAAGCTTGTTATATTATCCTATGTGTCAAATCTTTATCTGAAAAGTAACTAAAGCTGTCAAATATATGTTGTGGAGTAGAAAGTACAATATCCCCCTTTGAAATGTTGTAGCATGGAAGTATAAAGTAGCACCAAATGGAAGTCAGGTGAAGCACGAGTACCTCAAATTGTACTTTCGTACAGTGCTTCAGTAAATGTACTTAGTTACTTTCCAAAACTGGTTAGTGGTTTTAGTTTTTTTACAAAAAAAAATGTTATATAGATAAAGGTTGCTATGCTGGGAGATGAAGAATTTGTAGAAAAGGAGTTGCCTGGGAGTGGCATTGAAACGCACCACCTACAAATACATTCTGGTTGTTGTGGGAATTTCTCCTAGCCAAGTCATTTTCTTGTTTTCTATCCCCAATTCAAAAAATAACTGCACATTTATAAACCTGTTTCCAGTGGTGAAATTCCTCAATTTAACTTTTAATTTCCAGACACAGTTACATACTTTGCCATGTATACAATAGATAGACATAACTATTTCCATGACAATGCAGACTCAGGGTTTCTTGTTCTTTTGATTGTTTAATGACAACATAATGCTGTTGGTGCAGTGCACTGTAGTAATTTACATCTAAGTGACATACATTTAGGGAACCTGGAGCTGGCAGTCCAAAGGGCAGATCCTGAAGATATCCCTTACAGGCATGCCATGACAGTTTTCCACAGATGACCATTAGTTCCATAGGAGTAGCAAAAGTAGAACTACAGCCTCTAAAAATTGATTAAACAGCAGCAAATCTAATGAGTTCTACGTTGTGGTGTGTTCTGTTGTCTCCTCGCTGCCAGCATAGACCGACTGCTGCTCTGTCAACATGTCTTTTAACTTCAGCTTGAGCACTGGATCCCTGGACTCTGCTGACACCTGCAGGATAAAAACAGAACTTTGATGATATGTTCAAAACTGCAGCAACAAGCTGCAGAGAACTGTAGATAATTTATCATTAAATTGTGTGATTTCAAATGTTCTGATACATTTATTCAGATTATGTGGTAATAGAACAAAACTCATCATAAAAAGTACCTTTGTGTGGTTACATGGCAGTGTATAGTTTGGAGTTAGTCTGATTATCCCACTGTATAGCCATTTTGTTTTCACTTCATAATGTATTAATATTAGAATTATTATCAGCCTGTTATTACTGTTGCAATATAATAACTACTTGTAACCCGGACAAATCCTGGTGATACAGGTTATTAATTTTCTTTGATGAGTGGGAGCTTTGTCAGGGCAATTCCACCTTGCTCTATACTCCATCCTGGACGCCTTTTATTAAAAAGCTGAGTCTAATTTTTTTTTTTTTTTACTTTGCTTCATTCACACTTATTCCAAAAATATTACGCCACATAGCTGAACTTACATTTTAGGTAAGCATTTATTTAAATAATTGGAAAAAAAGCACTAAGGCGTAAGAAGTAAGTAAGAAGTTGATTAATGTCGCTTTTCCAATACACAGTTCCAGCACTACTCGGCTCGACTCGAAACGACACGGTTCCAGGAAGGACCTTTTCCATTACAAAAAAAAGGTACCTACTCAACGTGGGCGGGGTCGTCATAGCACGACTCTGCGAAACTGCTGTGACTTCATTTTATACGCAGCACAAACAAATAAACAACGGAGGACATGGAGGCGATTGTGTACTTGCTGCTGTATGTGGCTTTTGTCACACACAAAGCAAGAAAATTGAGCCGTATGGCTGTAACGCTGTTGCCGGTATTTAAAAATGCGGGGTTTGATTCTTGTGTGGGATTCCAGCAACAACTCTTCTGACCAATCAGTGGCCGGCAGTCTGTTGATGTCACATTTAGTATCGGCTCGCTTGGAACCTCAGCAGAGCAGGTACTAAAAAAGTACCAGGTACCAGGTACTATCCCTAGTGGAAACGCAAAAAAAAAACAAGTTGAGTCGAGTCGAATCGAGCTGAGTCGAGTCGCGCTAGAACTGTATAGTGGAAAAGTGCCATTAGTTACAGTGTATTCAGAAAGTGTTCAGACCCCTTCACTTTTTTATTTTGAAGCGTTGTGCTACATTTGTTTAAATTCAGTTTTTCCCTCATCAATCTACACTCAGTACTCTGACAAAGCAAAAACAGGATTTTAAATATCTTTGCAAATTTACTAAAAAAGAACAATTAAAATACAACATTGAACATGAATATTCAGACTACGGGTGTGTATCTCTCCATCATAAGACTGGATTTAATATGTAATATCCTAATCATTTCTTATTGTCAGATTTTCCTTTTTCTTTTTAATTAATTTTTTTTATTGACATTCACAACATATACAGTAGTAGCCACTTCAAAGTTCCCCTCCAAGCTGAAAGCCAGCTGAATGGCAGCCGACTCCCAGCCAAGTTCCAGCAGAGTTCCAGCAGTTGGAGTGACCCCTCATTCTCCTGGGCGTGTCTATCTTTTCCTGTAAACCCGCCTATTCATTGTAATACAGGGTTTGATGCTTCTGTCACAAACTAGCCCACATTCTGATGTTTTATGTTTTTTTACTAACAGGTCATCCAAAATTCATCGAATCAAATCAAAAAATTAAATAACCTACTGACTACTGATTATTTTGTTATTTGTTTTTGTGCCAGCCAACCCCGGTCTATTCAGTGCATGCTTTAAGCCAGGTAAGCCCATCCACCTTATTAGCATTATCATTGCTCAACTTTTTGTTTGGGCTTAATGGGCCGTTTGGTTCCATTGGATTCTATCCGTCATGGTGCTGCGCAGCCAGGTTTTCAGCCTGCGCAAGGCTGAGAAAGAGCGCTCAGATGCCGCGACAGATATGGGCCAGACAGAGTTTAATGAGCATTAATTATATGAAAAAGATAAATATAAGTCAGACAAATTGAGTTTAAATTCAGATTCGTTATTATTATTACAGTAACTAACTAGTTAATTAACTATTGGTGTAAAACTGAAAATTCAACCACACATATGTGCTGGATATAGTGGGGGCACTACACACATCTACAACTACACACCACACTCACTTAGAAAAGATGTAAAACTGAAAACTCAACCACACATACAGTAGCATATGTGCTGGACATAGTGGGGGCACAAACAGTGTCTTGATTTTCGGTAGGGGAGGTGTCCAGCTTGAAGGTGATGGGTTGAGGGGGATGGTTGCAGGGCTGTCCCATTGTCTTTCAAAGCGACATTCATTACTCAAGCACAGTTGCCTCCGACACATACGTTGCGCAAAAACATAATGTGTGCTGTGCGCCGGTAACACAGCCGATCAATTAACACAACGCACTATGATTAAAAAGTACAAGCATATTCTTCTGAGTCATGCCTGAGTCATGCAGTAGCCTGCTACAGATACTTGTGTAAAAAAGACGCACTGATTTCATTCACGCTCACAGCCTCTCCAGCGGAGCAGCTATAGAACAGACATAGTTTAACTGAATGACTTAGAAGCCGCCAAATGACTTACTTTAACGAATTTCATTAGTTTATATAATGCAGATTTGTAAAATATTACTTTTATGAGGGTCACAGTCACAGACTGTATAAACTTAGCATTTTATAATTGTGGTAGCAGCGGTGCAGCAGATGTAATGAAGTCCACGCAGCACGCTGGATGTAAACTAATATTAAGCCTATAGCCTATTCATTATAATGTTGATGGACATAAATTGAGTTATTTTGCCTTAATAATGATAAATGATAATAATGATACACAAAAAATGGTTGGACTGGGAACCCATATACATAATGTCTCCTCGTTGCATTTAGTGTTAGGAAATGACCAGGGCTCAGCTAATGTTGCCTTTTGAAAATCGTTGATTTCCCGGGAAAAATATTAAATATTTTAAAAATATTAATTAATATTAATTAATTAAGTGTACAATGCTCAAGCACACCTCTTCCAACCGTACTGGGCCAGGGAAGTGTACTGTACTCAAGCACCGGACACTTGCACTCACAACAGCCAAATAATCCAGATTTTAGGGGGCAAACATGCTTGTATGATTGCCTAGTGTGAGTGAGCCCTGATTTAATGTAGACACCATAGACTGTATAAAAGAAACCGACCAGTATGAATGAAGCGAGCTCACGGGGCAAGCACACAGGTAATAAAAAGGCAACAATTTATGAAAAAAGGTCATTCATTTCATTGGATCACTTGCTGGTGACGATCAGCCTGTGGGCGTAGAAGCCGCTGATTGGCTGAGAAGCTTTCACTCAAAGCATTCCTCAGGCTGCTTATTGGATGAACAGCTTGAATAAAAACTAACTAATGCTGTGTCCGAAATCACTAACTACATACTATGGGCCTGGGTCAAAATGGGTGGGCCTGGACCTAAAATCCATTCTCCATTCATCCATCCATCCCTCCATTCTAACCTGTAATTTTGTTGTACATTCATTGTATAATGACAATAAAAGGTCATTTACCCTTTACAATGCCGACCAGTCAACCAGAACCCCAGATCGTCATTTAAAAATACATTTTATTTTAATACAATTTAAATTGTGCTTACTGCTTGGAGGGAATATTTTCACCGGAAATTTTTACTGGAAGTGTAAACAAATAGGTACCGGACATCGGCAGATTTGACCAGAGTCCTGTAATTACCGGATAACGGAAACCCAGTATGTGGTTGTCACCGTCTGTTGACATAGCCTACTACGTATTAAATAGCGCGTCCTGTTTTAAATCACTAGACTGGGTTTGTCTCATGCGCTATTTCTTGGTTTGACAGTGACAGTGATCAGTGATCAGTCAGAGGAATTGTTAAGTGTCCGCGAGTGTTTCCTGTGACAGACGGTGTCCTGTCAGATGTACAGCAGCTTCAATTGCATCCTTACTTTCTAATGGATTAACTATATTGTACCCTTCATTAGGCTACTTTGTACAGAAGAATAGAAGTAAAACAAGTAATATTAGTGTATATAATATTTAGCCTAGTATTTTAATCAGGTTTAATCACAGGGTTGTAATGTGATAAATCCAGTTAATTTTTTTAATCGTTGGGACAGCCTTATCTTTTCTATGAGCAGTGGGACTAAACACACTGCTCCTCCCCGTGGACAAATGAGGCATTGCAGCTGATTTTCACTCAGGCAGCTTAGGGGCGTTTCCAGTCGGGGCCTCATTGACAGTCATCTCTGGGGCATCACATTTCCCCCCTGCGTCCATTATCGACCGGTCAAGGACCAGCCAAGGAGCCATCAAGGAAACAGGGGAACTTTGAAATGGCTTCATCTGTACATCATGTGAGCATACTTCTTGCATCTGTTGTCTGCCTTAAATGTCAAAATAATGTTTTAGTTTATGTCCAGACAATGACAGAGAAAACAAAAACCAAAAACTAACAACCATAATAACAACAACAACTAAATTAAATTTAAAAACTATGTACCGGTAGGGAGTGATCTTTCATTATATTAATTATCATTACATTATAGCCACTGGTTTGTGAAAATAAAATCTAGCCTATGGGGCATGACAAGTTTGGCTCTCCTGTGATAACCATTTCCTGGTAATACTCTTTTTTATAAGCCACCAGCAGGATACTTATTAAATGTTTGCCTCTTTTCGGCCATTCCTGAGGTATGTGTCCAAAAAACTGTCTTACTCTCAAGGAGTATTTCACATTTGAAGATATCCTGTAGGGCATTGTGTATGTCTCTCTAGTAGTTCCTCATGACAGGGCAGTCCCAAAAAATATGGTAGTGGTTTGCACTTTGATTTCCACAGTTCCTCCAGCAGACAGAAGAGTTATCATAGTGAGACTTCTGGAAGGGTGTTATAAAGTATCTAATTAGGCTCTTCCAGCCGAACTCCCTCCACTTTTGCGAGCTGGTACACGTCCATTGATACCTCCATAGTGCTGTCCATTCTTCCTCAGATATTTATCCCACCTTCCTTCTCCCATTTTATTTTAATATATGAAGTTGAATGTGATTTCAAATCCAGTAGACCCTTATACAGGCATGAAACAGTTCTATCAATAGTTTCTGAATTATAGGCTCTTATAAACAATTCAATCAAACGTGTGCTTGTCTTTGTTACATTTTTCATCTTCGTATCAACATAATGCCGTAACTGCAGATAGATAGAAGTCTTGTTTTTCTAATGAATGTGTCCTTTTAAGCGTTTCAAAACTGAGCAATTTTCCATCTTTCATTACACTACATAAGACTGTTATACCCTTAGCTATCCAGTCCTTGAATCTAGAATCCAATTTATTAGGTGTAAACTCTGAATCAAAAGCACACCATTTAAGAGCTGTAATATCGGTCTCGAGTTCAGGGCCGGTTCTAGGCAGGTATATATGAGGGGGCAGTCAGAAATGTGAAGGGGGCATCACGTGTACACATCATGCTCCAGCACTTTTTTCTGTCCTTATAGTAACAATGCTTTCTTCATTGAAAGGGGTCTATGTGTCCAACCCCAACCTGGAGAAGTGGATTGTACTTTGTCAGGCCTCTACCTTCAGACCTGTCCAACTTCGGTGTCCCACCTGAACATTAACTGAGGCATACAAACCCCCTGACCACAATAAGGTGGCAATCCCTCAAGGGGGGAAACTGAAAAAAAAAAATAAAATAAATGAATAAAATAAAATGAAATAAAACATTCTTCATCCAGATTTTATCAACCAACAACATAATATTTATCTTAACTGGATGACTTGATTTTCAAATAAATTTTAACCTAAGGTAGGACTTCTCACACTATAGTAAATTATATATAATACTACATATATACTAATATTGTGACAAGCTCACGTGGAAGAAGGTGAAGTGAGACTGATTTCTGCTTTATACAACTCCTGCATCCCTTACACTGCCTAACCACAGGACGCACTATTTAGTCAACATCAGAATTAACAACAACCACACATGATTACTGGCCAGAGGTAATCAAACACACCAGGAGACTCAGTCGCGGTGGCTACACTACTAATTACAGTTAACATCAAACTTAACACTATGTATGGCCATATAACCTGGAAACTCACATAACACAATTAAATATGCACATAACATCACTAAAACACGGCTTTCCTTTCAACATTAACAGTCCCATGAGCCTTTGAGCTCAAACCAGAGAACCAGCTCAAATTGTCCCAATCAGAGTGACCACTCCCCCCTCTGGTCGCTACAATATTTACAAAACTGAAAGGTAGTCTTATTAAATAATAATACAAAATCTTCTCAAACTATTTTATAAAACACAACAGATATACAGCAGAACTTTTTTTTCTTGTTTTTTTGTTGGCAGCTTAACAGGCTGCTTTGGGGGAGCACTTGTTGAGAGGATGGAGGGAGCTGGTGCAGGAGAATCAGTGCTTGCTGATGCTAAAAGGTGCAGTATTGCTAGCTGCTGTGATTATTTAAAAAAAAAAAAAAAAAAACAGTAGAGAACTACAGCCTGGGGCGGGGCTTTACGTAGGGGTCCGTCCATAGACTGTATAAAGGGTCCGACACAGGTCACTTGTCTTCAGTTTGTCACATGCAGTGGACGTGGACACTCATCTCTATGCTTGTAACGCTGCTGCTCCTTCAATGTCTAACCAAAGTCCTTCTAAGAAATATATACTCTTTATACTCTTATTATAATGTCCCTGGTCTAACCCACTCCGTGGCAGTGCTGAACCCTGACACAGGGCTGAGGGGTGTGTGCGGGTGTGTGTGCGGGTGTGTGAGTGCGCTGCGCAGCCTGTGGTGAATACACGTCATAGACTGTATATGATACACGCACAGCGGAGGGACAGAGAGATGAGAGGGAAGCCGACACTGTAGGCTATCGTGTGTGTCCCTTTTTCGGCGGATTTTTCGGCTAATGCACATTATTTTGTCAACTTGTAATGTATATTAATTTTGTGAGTATATTAAAATGTGCTTTCTCAACTTCCAAAATTTTGATTTGAGGGGGCAAGACATTTATTTAAGGGGGCTCTGCCCCCTCTTGCCCCTGCATAGAGCCGGCCTCGCTCGAGTTTATGTTCCTTTATGATAGTTTTCCATGTTTTAAGGGTCCATTTCACCCATGGGTTATCAATGTTATTTATGTGGGTTTGTAAATTGTTATCAGATAAAATTGCCTGTATGGGAATGGATGACATTTTTCCCTCAAGGTTTTTCCATTGGGCAGTGTATGATGGGTTACACCAGCATATCACTGCTCTCATCTGCGCTGCAAAATAATATCTGAAATAAGGCAAGCCCCATCCTCCCTTTTGCTTAACCAGCTGTAAAGTTTTGAGGCGAACCCTTGGTCTTTTACCTTGTCATATATACCTAGATAACATTTTGTCCCACTCGTTGAATTGATTTTGATTAATCTCTATTGGCAGGGTTTGAAATACATATAAAAATCTTGGCAATATATTCATTTTGATAGAGTCAATTCTTGAACTAAGGCTAAAGAAAGGAATTAAATTCCATCTTGCTATGTCATCCTTTATTTTTTTGTGCATGGGTAGATAATTCTGTTCAACTAATTTTGTAAGATCTTTTGGTAGGTTGATGCCTAGGTATTTAAAAGACTCTGTTTGCCATGCCAGGGGATAACTACTTTTTATTTCTTCTGGTGGGCTATAATTATATGAAAGTAACTGGGTTTTACCCATATTGATTTTGTACCCTGATAATTGTCCGTACTGTTCAAATGATAGCATCAATTTAGGTAAAGAGTATGTTGGGTTTCCAAGGTAGACCAAAATGTCATCCGCGTAACAGGCCAATTTATATTCCGTCCCTTTAATAGTGATTCCCTTGATGTCTTCGTTTTGTCTAATGTATTGAGCTAATGGTTCCAAATATAATTCGAAGAGTAGTGGTGACCATGCACAACCCTGTCCCTTTCTAGGGTAAAACTATTTGATAAATATCCATTGATTTTAATCCACATGACTTCCCCATTCTTGCCCCTCTTGTCTTCAGTAATATCTGAAGATCTAGTATTTGACGGTCTAAAGGGGCGAAATAACTATTTTTCACGAGGGAGCTGTTACTTTAGGCTGCCATTCAGGATGGTGACGTCACCGGACAGATTTTCCTTTTTCTAAACTGAAATAACATGAAAAACCAAGTTCACTGAACCTTGTTGATTGTCATATTTGATTTTCAATTCAATTCACCAACAATGGTGTTTGACTGTAGAAGGAACACAGTCAGGCAGTGTATAAGATTTTTATGAAAAATACTGCTTACACCCATTGATGCAACCCAGTGTCCAACAAGTGTAAGCAGTATTTTTTCATAAAAATCTGATTATGTACAGAAAAATAAACATAAACTAAAATGTGGAATAAATGTAATGGGACATTTTCAGTAACATTCAGTCTTCTGGTAAAAAATCATTTAAAATGACTGAACCAACAAAAACACTAACATACAACATATATACAATAAACCTGTTGCTGCTTTTAAAACATTACTTTTAAGACATTTTTGAATTTCTCATATTGCCAACCCTTATTTGTCACTGACCCATAGAGCATCTTTCATGTCTAGAAATGAAACACACCTGTGGTAAATTTCAAGGGCCATAGCAAATACACTGAATACTTGTATTAATGCAATATTTCAGTTTTTCCTTTTAATAAGTTCGCAAAAAATTCAAAAATTAGTTTTGACTAGTTTTGTCATTATATGGCATCGGAAGTAGACTGATGCAGGAAAAAAGAGAAAAAAGTGAAAGGGTCTGAATACTTTCTGAACACACTAGATCCTTAAAGGAAAAGTATTAAGTGGTTACCCAGATCCCAGGTCCCTTGTCCTTCAAATGTTGCTCGACTAATTCAGGATAACTTTCTGTTATCAGGGTAAAAATAATCCTGTGAATGCTCATCCCATTAACTTGGTTCTTTGATGGCAGTCTGAGGATTGATTATGTATGCACCTACATTGTTACTGCTATTTTATTCTACATTGTATTCCACAATGTTTCTACTGTTTCCACACTTTCAACACTGTTAATCATATTACCAGTGAAGGTGGTCACACCGCCAGTGATGTTAGGTGCATGTATTAGTACAGTTCCCCTCATGGACCATATGGGGACTTTATGGTGATAACACACATCTATTATGATAATGTAACTTTGTTAAAACATACCAAGGAGCAGCAATAATTGCAGTGACATATTTCAGCAATTGAGTTTTGCAGTTAATCACTTAATAGTTCTAGTTAATTGTTTCAGATGTCAGATTATACATTCTGGTGACACATTTTCACAAGATGACTTGAAGCATAGTTGTTGGTGAACAGGGAGGGTGGTGTATCTTAATTTAATTTCAACACATTAATTCATGCTCACTGAGCATTGATCAAACACGTAGCCTAACATAACAGCAGTGTTTCCCCTATGTACATTCAGCAGCGGCGCACCGCCACTGCAAAAATGACTGTGCTTGAAGTAACGTGACGTTAACTATGTTGATCACTTGCTCGATTTCATTAGAAGTTGCTAACAGCTAGTTAACAATATAATTTCATAACACAACCTGCCCGCTCCCGTCATAAGCTACTGAAGTAGGGGGAGCAAAATGAATGAATGAAGGGGTGGAAATTTAAAAAATACTTTTTTATCCGATTCATCGATTAATCAAAAAGATAATCGACTGATTAATCGATTATCAAAATAATTGTTAGTCGCAGCCCTATTATTTCTCAAATTTTTCTTCCGGACCCACCTAGTGTTGCTAGGTTACTAACACACAGCACAGCTGCTACAAAGATTTCTAGGGGAAACACTGTAACAGCACAGATTTATCCTGCATGTATGCATATTTTGAATTTTAAGTAGTGTATAAGAATATTTCTACACTTGACTGAAGTGGAAACGTTGTCAGATGAATAAAAACCACCACAGGTTTGTAGTTTTTTAGACATTCTGAGACATAAATAGGTACGAGCCATGCTGTGTTACTGAAGACGATTCCACTGACAACAGTTGGAATCATCAGCTCCTTGACTGATGATTCAATAGCCAAGCCCTTACCGCAGAAGCACCTCGCCTTTTCAGCACTATGTTCTCTGTTAGTAAAGCTTTCCCAGTCTCCTCGAACAGGGCAGAATCATCCAGCCCGCTCTGGCTCTTTAACTCTGAATACTTGTCTGCAAATCTACAAGGTCAAAGTGAACAAAAGAACACATTTTGTAGTAGAGATATTTCATGAAATTGCAACATACAGTAATGGTAATTTTGTTCAAGCTTACACTTTGTTTACAGCTGTTATGGAACTTAACATTACAACACCCATACACTAACCACACTTTTCAATTCCTTCTTCCCATCTAGCTTTCAGCTTGTATATTATATTTTTTCATAAAACTGCAGTTTTTCTTTAAATCAGAGGTAGAAAAAACATACCTTTGACTTGTAGAAACAAAATTTGATTTGGACAGATCAAGAGGAGGACCCATCCCATACTGGTCATAGAACTTCCTGAAAGGGAGACAAGTTATGGGTCGACTTTTAATGCTGACATGAGCAACATCTGGTTTCAATCCATGTTCTTTTTTTCTTTTTGTAAATGCATATTAGCTCAAAAATAGCAAATTTACATTACATAAACACATTACTATAAATCACAAATTACAGTGATGAAACTTGTGAATAAAGAAAAACAGGATTAACTTCAGGAAAATTATTATTATTCTTTCAGTTGTCCAGTTGTCCACCTGTGCTTATTATGGGATCATCCATGGTCCACTGTGTGGACCAACAGGTATTGCACCTCCTGCAATCCAGGTGCCCTTGTTAAAAATATTAACACCTCCACCATCTGTATCACCTCTGGTATTGCATGTGGGATCTAATGATCTCAAAATGCAGCAATCTTAAAAAAATCAAGGAGGATTTTATCTGCCTTATTGACAGCATTTTTTAATTCTAATAAACAGTCCATAATCCCAGGATTGATACCCTCCTTTGTACTGGCAACAAAAAGTTTAGTAGGCTTTGGTAGCTGCATATTTGGCTAAATGACTACCGTTGTGAAAGAGGAAATCCATACATGGACAATTTTGCTGCATTTCACAGAAGAGTGGACCTCTTCAAGTTTTTTTTAAATGTGATTATTTTGGATTTGTCCCACGAACTTGACTTCAAATTTAGCATTGTGTAATCTAAATAAACTAATATATTGTAAGTGATTTTGATTCAATGATATATGACTTTCAATGAACTTCTGTTTATGCGTGTGTGAGTCTAGGCCTGTATTATTGTAAATTGTTATGATTTTTGTGTGTGGTTATGAGAAAAAAGCAATACAGCACACATTATAATTGTCGTTGGTGATGTTGATTTTTGTAACTGATACGGAATAGTTTCCGTATCTGGCAAACTTTAAACCTTTATGTGTGTGTGTGTTTGTGTGTGTATGTGTGGTATTTTTTTGATGGACGCAGGGCTTGAAATTAGCACTCGCCATTTGCGACCCAAATTCCTTATTTGGCGAGACAGATTTTTCTGTGGCTGTCTCGCCACTTGGCTAGAAGACTGAACAGTAGGGGTGCCACGAGATCTCGCGAGACGAAAACGCAACGATATTTCTCATCGAAATGAATATTGTCTCTCTCTCTATAATTAGAGGGGCGCACCAAAAAAAAAAAAAGAAAGATCAGTTTTCTATCACTCATTTGCACGTCATGTCTTCTTTTTATAATGTTACGTGTGGATCATTAACCTTGTTGCAGCTTCTACCTGTTGAGAAGATCTCAGTCAGAAGTATGAGATGAGGAGAGGAACAGGAGCAGGTTAACTGCAGGTCCCTACACTGAGAGTCTGAGGTAGGAGGAACGGAGGAATCTAGCGCATCTATGGAAGTGATGCAAAAGTAAAATTAGTCTACCAAATTATAATACAATTTATATTTTGTTCTACTTGTGTATTTATGTGATACAGGATTTGTGCAATTTACTTTTATTTCTGTGTTTTTTATTTTTTATTTATTTTATTTTATATGTTATAATTTGTGATAATTAGATTCTTTATTTAAATATATTTATATATTATAATTGTTTCTACTCTTTATAATTTACTTTTTAGTATTTGTGATTGTATCTAACTTTTGTATTTATGGTTGTTATTTCCATAAATACCAAAATCTATAAACCATCTATATGGGTAGGCATGGGCCGGTATGAGATTCTGAAATGTCTGTATTTAAATCCCCAAAAAATCCATTGAACGGTCTTTTATTTTTAAACATGTGTAGAACATGATGGAACATTAGTAAATATGTATTTAAAAAAAAAAAATAATAAAAAATAACTGAATTCTTTCTAAATAAAAAATAATTTAAATAAGTGCAGTCCTTTAACTGAGGCTAAACCTGCAACTCAAGTCACGACATAAATTAATTCTCTTTTGTGAAAAAAACAACACAAAATGCAAATAAAAGCAATCACTTAACCTGTGGCTCAAGATCAGAACATAAATAATTGAAAAAGGTAACACTTCTAAAGATAAATATAAATTAAATAAATAAATGCAGGCAGGAGCTTAAAACTGAATCTCAACAATTTTTGGAGACTTGCTCACTATCATATTTGATGTATTGCCTCCTCAGGCTGCCACTGTCCACAAACACGTTGGACCGTCTTCCTCCAAGCCGTGGCCATCTGTCTTTTTACGGTAGCCGAAGTATTTCCGTACAGCTGACTTGGTCCTTTTAAATGGGGGGAAAAGTTCGGGGGGCTCACCTCCTTCAGCCATCATACAGCCTGCAGAGCTACCTGTTTGTAACAGCAAGGGCTACTTTACGCTGCAGCTGCACACGACCTGAGGGACCTCCACTTTTTCTCTGACGAGATATCACATTAAAAAAAAAACCCGCTCATACCGCAGGAACGGTATGACGGAAATTTTTAGTGGTTTTGAAACCGTGACTTATTCATACCGTGGTAAACCTTGAAACCGGTAACCGGCCCATGCCTATATATGGGGAAACCTTTTACAGTGCGGCATACTGCATATGATAATTATATATTTAGAAAGTAGAACTAAAATGATTCATTACAAGATGATTAGTTAAAACATTTCAATTAAATTTCCATTTTGTGAATTTCAAATAAAAGAACAGTCATGTATTTCCTCATTCAAGTTTTCTTAAAAATATAGTTAAAGTCTCGTCTTGATCTCGTGAACCCAATATCGTGTCTCGTCTCGTGAGCTGAGTGTATCGTCACACCCCTATGAAATACAATACAATAGTAAAGCTAGGGCTGGGCGATATGGCCTAAAATCAATATCACGATATATTGAGCAGTTCACCTGGATAACGATAAATGGACGATAACTACCACCAGAGCGATAGATATAACATATGTTATATCTATCGCTCTGACTACTGCCACCCCGTGCTCTAAAAAAAGTTTGGCCACTAGATGGGGCTGTGGCAGCATAATTGCTCCACTCCAAGGTTAGATGTATTGCCCTGGCTGGTGACGACAGTCTTTTTGCACAACTTACATTTTACATCTTTCTGAGCAGTATCTTCCCTTTTGAAACCAAAATGTTGCCACACGATTGAAGACGCGTTTTTCTTGGGAACAAGCTGCTGCTCTTCCTCCTCCTCCACCAGGTGTACCTCCGCCGCCGGCGCTGCAGCTGCCATTTCGACGTTTGAACTGACCTCCATCTATCTATCTATCTATCTATAAGTCATATGTCAAGTCGAAGAAGAACCAACTGTGTACCAAAATGCCGAGTGCGTAATGATATATGGTTCAATTCTTTTACGCACCAGGCGCACGCCGGTTACGCTTGGAGTTTGTTTATGGACAGCCAAACTTGATAGCTTAGTGTCATACACCGTTGGAAACCTCAGACTATTGGCTAAAAGGTTATCAACTTCATTTCACCGAATACTTCCACTGACTGGAACAGCTGTCAATCATGTACTGCCTAATCCTAAGCACTGATTGGCTTGTGTGTGGTGTTGAAGCAGGAGAGGCTCACGGTCGTAAACATCTAGTCACGTGTACTCTGAGATGGACGTACAGGTCAGGAAATGACGTAAACGGACCGTATATGGTTTGTTATTTGTGTTATTACGTTACGTGTTGGACTAAATACATGGACATATTGAGGAAAGTATTTCGGTCATTTCAGAATGGATACTTGGCGAGCTGTACAGAAAGTCCTGAGTCATAAGATGATCGTTGTGGGTAAAGGGAAGACTTTGAAGGTATGTAGGCACTATAGCTTTTCTCACTTAGCTGAGTAGCTAGCCGAGCTAATCGCTAATACTATTACGGCTGTGAGCAACCATATAAGTCGTGAGTGGTCTTGAATGAATCAGGGCAATCTAAGCTTTCTAACTATGTACGGCATGAATATACATGTTTAAGGGTTGGTGTTTAAAACATTCAGAAGAACGTGTGGCTACCTCCTAACATCCGTCCCGTCCCGTAGGCGGAACAGCGTGCGTTAAGAACCGAATATACCGACATGGGCAAAATGACGTTGGTTATCGTCGTAAATTTCGGTATCGATAAATTTTCGGTTTATCGCCCAGCCCTAAGTAAAGCAACGTTTTGGTTTTGGCTAGTAGATGAAAAAGTTAATTTCAAGCCCTGGATGGACATCATGAAAACAGTGCCTCTCCCACAATAATAATCACCACTACACCAATGCTCAAGAGAATGGGAAGGTGTGTTCAAAATGACGTGGACCTCCTGTCCATTCACTGCACCAGAAGCCAAACCATTGGGAGCAGGGCCTTTAGTGTGGCAGCTCCTACACTTTGGAACTCGCTCCCTCAGGACATTCACCAAGCACCAACTCAGGACTCTTTTAAATCAATGTTGAAAAGGCACATGTTCCTGCAAGTTGTTGTTGTTGTTGTTGTTATTACTTCAAGTCTGTGACAATACAAACTCAAAGGAGAGGTTTTAAAACAAGATCTCATAAAACAGACAGCAGTGACAAATGCCACTGACAAATGACAAAACACCTAATACACATGCGGGGAGTTCCGGTCCTCTGAAATGAGGCCAACGAGGAAGTAGTAGCAAGTAGAACTGCATTCTATCAAAAGGCCACCAGGGGGCTCAGTAAACGTTTTCAAAATGTGTTTATGGTCTCAATCGCTAGGTTAAAGCCTTCTTCAATGCAGTATGATGTTCATTTGTGAAATTTTGGCGTCCCTGATTTTATATTTAACGATGAAGCAGGGTATGCTTGGGGCGTGGCTACGTTGTGATTGACAGGTTGATTGCCCAATGTCCTCGAGATCCAGCCCTCGCAACCAATCGCAACCTCCCCTGCTCCGCCCGTGGCTCCGCCCATGACTCCACCTCATGCCCAAATAAGTAGAATCTGGGTTTTTATTTTTCCCAGCATGCACCTGAAATTTTCAAGATGGCGCTGCCCAGATCCGAAACTATTGGCTTCCGAGCAGCAGTCCACAAACCAATGGGTGACGTCACGGATGTTACGTCCATTTCTTCTATACAGTCTATGCTAATACAATATATACATGATACATATTTGCAATGTAGGTGGAAAGGAAGCACAGCTACTATCAACTGAATAGCTGTTGCTACTGTAGACTTACGCTCTAACGTCATCCTCTCTGTAGAAGATTTCAGGTACAGTCTGGTGTTTCTTGGTACAGGCTCTGGTATGTTGCTTCACATGAAGTGGATCCCTTTTTGGTGGAAAAGCCTTGTATATGTCATACCAGATGGGTTTCTCTGCTGACTGTATGACTCCAGAGCGCATCAGATCTCGAATCCTGTTGATCATTACACATTTGATTAGAGTGGTGTTAGACAGTATTTTGAATAGTAGAGCAGATATTAAGACAGAGAGAAATAACAATAATCAAATTGTTCACATTTTAAATCAGGACTAGTGTGTGTGACCAGGAAATTGATCCAAGTCAGCCATGATCAAGGTGATGTTCCAATACTCTAATTGTGTCCACAGTGTTTGCCATACATAGGCTTTCCTTGATAGATTAAGACCTGATTTTTTCTCTCTCCAAACTCCAAACTGAGACTAGGGCTGGGCGATATGGCTGAAATAAGAAATTAAAATAAGGACCAGGGGAAAAAATATTCAATTTCAATTCAAACACTTTTATTGTAAACTTATCCTTTCTCTGAATTTGAACCATCTCAGTTATCAATCAATGCAGACAGGGAAAAGAAATGTCAACACAACCACAACACTCAAATAAGTCTGAATGAAAATCAAAATCCCAATTAACACGTAACTATTATCTCTTCACATTAAGGTGCAAAAATAAACATTAAATAAATGTTTAACAATGATGCAAGTGTTTTAAAAGTTTTAAAGTGTTAATTGCAAACATAGAAATTATATATTTTAGTGATGACACAATGAGATTTTTGATAAATAATTATCAGTAATGTGGATATAATGACAAAGTGGGTAAAAGGCAAATAATAGAATAGCTAGAGCAGTCTTGTAAGTTAAGAAAATGACATCATTTTACTGTTATGCAGCCTTTAAAAGCAGGAAAAGACACTTATGCTGTATCACAATATATTAACATATCCAAATTCTAAGACAATATCCACTCTCATATCATGATATAATATATAGATATAATATGGATATACTGGCCAGCCCTAACTGAGACTGAACCATAGAAGCAGTTTACGGCCTTCCATTGCTTAATTTGGCTGCCTATCAAATGCGTCTGCACTCCTATTAGCTAGTTTTACTGACTCTGCCTGTTTTTTTTTCTTGGCCAGTTAAACTGAGTGGGGCACTTGCCATTGTTTTGCTCAGCCAGTCAGAGCCCAGAAGCCCCACCATGATTTAATGGTGTTTATATCACTCCGACACAGAGCTGTTCCTATTTCTTAATTATATATCTGTTAAAAATAATAAAAACTGGATACCTGGGGATTTGGATATTGTTAGTATTAACACTGTGCAGACACAAACTCTGTGAAAAGTCGCTGCAGCTGTTAAAGTTGACTGACAGCTGATCCAACTGTAATCAGACATGGACATCACTTCATGTGATGCATCTCATGTCTCTAAAATCATATTTCCTCGCTTACTCTCTCCTCCAGTGTTTCCTTGTGTTTCCTCATGCATACATACTAGTCAATAAAATAACCATAAACAACTTTCTTCATTTATTAGAAAGACTTTTCTTTTCATGATATGTTATTTCCCCATTAACTGTTATTATGGATGGATATTATGTTTCCTGAAACACTGAACAATTTTCAGTGTCTAAAAACCAACATGATCATATTCAGGTTTATTAAATAATTAATTCAGAATCAGAATATCAATACATACAAATGCAAATAATCAATAAATGACATGAACGTAATTGAACATGTATTACAAGACTGTTGTGACCTCGTTTTCTATGTTTGGGCATTTTACGGTACTTTTATGCACTTAACGTTTTGTGACGAGAGATGGCAGTAATGAGTGGGAGCAGTGCACTATGCAGTAATTTTTTCATAAGACCATGGCTACCTATGTATTTTTCCCGGTGCTGTGAAGAAGAGAGTGAAATAAAAACAACATATGAGACCGATGAAAACTCAACAGGGTGCTTCTCAATTCTCAAAATTGATGTCTCCTTCCTCTCAAGAGAACTGATACCCGTGGATGCAATTTAAGCACGCACCCATACGACCCATACTCAGGGCAGCGGTCAAAATGGTAGACCAGAACAACTTCCGGTTCAAGGGATGATCGAGGAAATATCAAACCGATTTGGGCTGTAGCCTTAATCGCATACCTATGATGTCTTCATACCTAACATCTTCTGTTACGCTTATGCTCTTATAAAATTACATTCATAATTCCATTAATTCACCATGGGTTCATTTGACTGTCACATGTTAATTTAGAGTAAATGTTATGTATGCAGCAGTTGCTGCTTAGCTGAACGCCATCTGATGACAGCATTGTTTCTGCAGGAGAACCTATTTGATCAATACATGAATGCGTATAACCCCCGTATTGACTCAATGAAACAGTATTGCGTATTCCAAATATTCACCGTGTAGACTGTGCTAACCAGCCAGCGTGTTTGTTTTGCGCTTCATTACTCGATTCAATTGAACAAGCGTTAACGGACGTTAGCTGTCAACAGTAATTAGCTTACCGCGTGAACACAGTTCCAAACTTCTCGAGTCTGCTGCCGGCCATTACACTTTTTCGTCCACAGTTGTGGCACTGTGGCAGTAATGGCTGCTAACAAATAAGAGACCAAAACTGCGTCCGATGACTTCCCCTCAGCCCCTTTGTATGACGTAACAGCATACGTCACACGCAGGTCACTAGTTGGAGAGAGGAAACGTGCTTTTAGATAAATGAGCATGGATGTATAATATAATATATAATAAGAGCTGTTTATTCTGTGTACACCACTTCTATTCGCCCATATTAAAAATGAGTTAAAAAGAATTCCCATCGCTGACAGAGAAGTTATAATTAGCCAACTAGCAGACGGCATTGTTATTGAAAAAATGATCATGTGTATCCATTTCTATCAAAACAATGGAACTATTATCCGCAGCTTTTTTCCCTGAAAGAACGCAGCATGCCCCATGAATGTAACATACCAATTAAAGAAAAGGTCACCTATCTAGGGATTACTATTGTAAGAAATAAGGAACATTTTAATTTGATTATCGACCAGACAAGGAAAAAGCTTAATCAATGGCTGGAGAGAGATTCATCTTGTTTTGGCAATATTATAAACAACCCTGATTTTTCTCTGTCCTGGAAAGATGTACTGTTTGGCTTCCACGACAACAATAGTAAGAAACATAAGAATTATAACTAATTAATTTGTTGATCATTTTAGGAGAATATCATTTACACAAAGCTAAATTTCGTCATTCTAAATCTAAACCACTATTTGTGGCTTTTAAAAAGAAACCAAACGGTACATTAAAGCCATTTCAGATTAAAATAATAAGAAAGCTATTAAAACTTTTAATTTATGCTCTTTATTTGATGTTTTTATTTGAAAACTCCCCTGGTTCTTTTCTTGAACTGTGTACGTACTAATGACTTCGTCTATATGTTGTTTGTGCTCAATAAAGATTTATTGAGGGAAAATGTATTGTAAGAGCTGGATAGGGTGCCGACCAGTGGCTACTCGTGATATTACAGTGAAATATCCCTCTGTCATTGAAACAAACCCGGAAGCTAGAAACTTTTTTTTTTTAACTTTCTTTATTTACAACAAAGATGTAAACTGTCATACAAAAGAAAAAAAAACAGTACAACTTTGTACAGACTGGAGGAGTCCAAAGTCCATTCATTTTTAGTCCTTCCAAAGTTCAGTTGTCTACTACTAAAAAAATATATCGTAAGTCTGTGTAGCTTTTTTGTTTTTTACATGTTCAATTAAGATGTCATACCGCTTCAAATCAATTAAAACAGGGTTTTGTGTCTGAACATTAAACATTTACATTTGTGTAGCCTATGTGAAATTTACCAAAAATGATCAGAAGCTGAATTATGTCATATTGCTTTCCATCACATAAAAGACAAAAAACAACATATCAGTTTGAATGGGGACAGTGAAAAACAAATGAAATATCTATATCTATCTAAATCACTAAAACACAGGCGTAGTTCATATTTAGTATTCGACTTCTATAAAAAAAAATTCGATGTAGCATTTTGAATGACACTTCTTTTATGTTAGTAGGCCTAATAGATAGTAACAGAATGCAACAAGTCTTTTTCTGCCGTATTGCTCATGATAGAGGACCAAAAGAACCTTGCTGCAGGCAGTGTAACACAGACCAAATCATTTCTGATGTGTCTGTTACTGCAAGGTTTATTCTGAATATTATTATATCCAATAAAAAGTTGTTTTGATTTAATAATGTTTATTTCTGTGTGGTTACAATTCTTTAAAACTTGAAGAGAACTCATGGGAATTGCAATACAAAATTAATAGCATATTTTTTGGGTGTCACCGGTATTTTACGTTTTTGAAGAAATTCTGGATATGACAGTGACACATCATATTTGTTTATCAATGAAACGACTAGCAATATTCCACTGTCAAGTCATGAATGATAAAACAGGGATCTATTTTTGTATAAAATATGCCAATGGGGGGGAAGTTAGCCAATTTTGTCAACAGAAAAATAGATTCTAACAAACAATCAAGGTCACAAGTGTAATTAAATACATATGCAGGGGATTCTTTATAAATTCTATAATCTATTTATCTTAAAAATAATTATTCAAGATATTAAAATCTAAGACCTCAATACCACCTTGTTCTCTACTAACTATAATAATTTCTTCTTTTAAGATAAAAAAGAAGAGTTTTTTGCATCATATCTAACTTCTTAGTAACATTTGTGGGGACACAGTGATAATGAAACATAGACATTGTTTAGGTAACTAACAGAAAGAAAAATGGAAATACTGGACAACATTGACGAATACTGCAATGAATGATAAATCTTCCTAATGTACCATTACAGAACTGGAACAGTCAAATAGAGTCTGGATTGCACTTTGAAAGTATTTCCCAAAAACCAAAAAAGGAAAAGGCATTCAAAATAAACTCATGTTTGATCATGTCAAAAGCCTTGTAAAAGTCAATGAACATATAACACTTTCATCAGATATTAGATTATTATAATCTGTCATATCCAGTATCAAACCAATGTTATTGCTAACATAAAACCGAACTAGCATAAAACCAAACTATTCATCTATTATTTGATTTAATCCTTGTTTTAATCTCTTAGAAAAATAAAGCAAATAATTTACTAGCATTGTTAAGTAGGCTAAGATGTTTCCAATTTTCAGTGTGAAGTCTGTCTTTCTTTGGTTTTGGAATTAATGTAATTACTCATTGCTTTAACAGAGTAGGACGTTTACCTACATTTTGAATATTAAAATCTGGCTTTCATGTAATTTTCTGTCAGACATTCACACTGTCATGACCTCCTACGGGGATCGCGACCGGCAGAGAGGGAGGGGATGCAATCGCTTTCCTACAAGACATGCTGCCAAAATGGCCCTCGCTCGGCGACACCAAGATTCAGAAACTGTACACTAGGAAATGGCTGGAATACTTTCAGGATGTGGTCCCGTTAGAACTGTCTACAGCACGGGTGAACAAAGCCAAAAGTTCTACACTGGACTCATGGAAGAGCCGCTTCGGCTATAATGGGCCTGATCAGTTCAGAGTAAAGGAACCCAGTAAGATTGAGGGGAGGGAGGGGGGATGCCACCAGGGGGAGGGAGCTAGGGAGGGAGGGGTATGTTGTAAATGTTTATATTATTTGACCTTGTCATGTGAAACTTAAATTTCAATAAAACAAGCAAAAAAAAAGTGGCAAACATCAAAACTTTCTTGAATGTTCATGAAATTTGATGAGAACATTGCTCTTATCATCCAGGAAATATAATTCAGGAAATATGACTTTTGAAGTGGCTAATCTGATATTATTGATATATTATCTGATATATATTTAAAATTCACTTCAAATTCACAATTGCAATTATTTTTTGCAACGTGAAGCCATTGACAGGCATTGTAATTTAACAACCTACTCCTAGAGAATTAACCTGAACATCTTCCAAAGACTCTTAAAAGTCAATTGCGATGCTTTCGCATTTTCATGGAAAATAAACAAAACAAACAAAAAAACCAGAGCAAAGCCCAAAGTTTTCATACATATTTTCATTTTTATGTTTTGCCAATTTAATCAAATAATTGAGTTAATTGATGATACATGGACCCCCCATTTTCCCTAAGTTAATTCATCATGCACTATAGGGTATTTCAAGGAAATTATGGAAAATTGTATTACTATTTGCATTTCACATTTGAAGAAGGCATCTGTGTCATCCTAAACCTGACTGGACCGATACAAACAAAATGTTCTGTAATTACAGAAAATGCTCTCAGCCTCTGTAGGTTGTTACTTTGATTTCAGAACTTGGTATTGGTGAAAGGTTACACTTGCAGTGTGAAAAAGGAGAAAGTGAACTTTAAACTCTTATTGTCAGCTGACCAGAGAGAAAATGACTGTATGGGGCCCTGGCTCAACAGGATCAGAAACATTACACACAGTACTTTAACACACACTTCCATGCAAGAAAATAGAGTACATTACCTACAAAATGCTTACTGTATTATTGTAATTTGTTCTCAATTTTAACCTGAACATTTTTAACTTTTACTTGAAAGCCCTATAGTGAGGACATTGACAGATTCTGAAAAGGGATCAGAGAAAAGTGAACAGACTGTAGTGAGTCAGTAGGTAGCTTTTCAGGTTTCACAACAGAATTTTAGAGCAGAGAGACAGGCTCGTCAGGCCAAGTTCAGTTCAGGAATGTTAGCACGTAACAGGGTGGTGTAGAGAGAACAACAGAGGGAGGGAGCCGAACATAGGTGGGACAAAGTGCAGTGGAGAGAAAGAGTCATAAATGCAGTCATAATTACAGCTCTAGGCAGAAATAAGCTATACACTCTCCTTGTTCCACAGGCTACCAGTGTACTGACAACACGGATAGGAGGAAGAGGGCCTTTCTCTGTTCTCTGAGTTGTTGTTTTTCCACATTGTTTACTACCTCAGCTTTAGTCCATAAGACAGCAGTCTTTCTTTGGATTTATTTTTCACCAAAACTTCTCATTTCTAGGCATGGATTTGCTCCTGGATTCTGGCTAATTATGACTGACTTTCTCCCAGTTTCCTCAAAGTGTAACACAATTCCCTAACTTTTTTTTTTAAAGGACTGGGAATCATTTACTATGTCTGTGACTGCCCTGTTTAGGGGCAAGTGGGGGCCGAAGTCACAGGAAACCCCAGAGAAGCATGCAGCAGCAGCTGTGGTTCAACAAAGCTATGAGTTGGATGATGATGAGGATGACTCCAAGTTTGGTTTCAGCAGAGAGCCTATCCGCAGGAACTCCCGGTTTTACCGCTCAGTGAGGAAGAAGAGGCCTGTCTCCTCTGAGAACTCTGAAAGTAAGAAACCATCCGGCCTCTGCTGTACTTGCAATGTAACATTTTATTTCTACTGTGCCTCAAATTGGAGGGACTCAGGCTTGTGCAAATTCAAACATGTTTGGACTTCAACTGAATGCATAGGCAACATTAACAGACTTCTTGGAGAGCATCACACTGCTGCATCCTGATTAGGAATACAGATCTCTCCCTGCTGTGGTAATGGATTCTATGTATATTCTGTATATTGTTGCTTTATATTATATATTTGATGCAGTGTTTACTATTAAGTAATGTGGAACAAAGGCTTGGTAGTCCTATCCCTCAATAGAAATCTTTATGAAAACAACCTGAGAAACTGGTTCTGTTTGAACAACACAATAGTCTGAGTAATACTTGTACTTTCCACATCAACGTCTGCCCTCATCATCAAAACATTGTCTGAAGTTAGAATGTTCAAAAGAAACAACATACTTGATATCCTGTTGAGTCAGTATCTGAAATAATTTGCAAGGTTGTCCCGAGATTGTTGCTGAGAGCTTTAACTGAGAAACAGTTTTGTACTTACAGATCAGTTGCTGTTGTTCTCTATAGGAATGAATCATTCATAGAGCCACAGTTAAACTTAGACTTTGCCCAGCATATGGGATAGGCCTCAAAGGGAGGAATACAAGTGATTACTTAAAAAGTAAAACAAATTCATAAATGAAGTCATAAAACACACACACACACACACACACACACACACACACACACACGAGTGTGACATACAGTCTAGTCGGAAGACTAGAAAAGTACAGTCCATTTACCATAAGCATGTTGTTTTGTGTGTACATTATACTTCAATACATTAATTAATTTATACAACAAAAGTGAAAAAGACAAATGTCATCAAAAGTAAATATTTCTATTATATGTCTATGTCTATGACAATATTATTTTAATAATTATTGATTTTTTTAGTATTGATAATGATAATTCATATTTTTCATACATCCTCACTTCATGGGTACTTTTCTGAGCAAAGTCTGATGAAATCTGCACCCCAAGCATACTTTATGGAAGTCTGCGACTTGATGAATTGTAGGTTTGGACAGCCCTCAGTACTCACAGACTTCCTTGGAATGCCCCAATATGGGCATGTAGATGGCTTCAGGCCTCTTATCCAGCATGTGAAATTTGGGACTGAGTGGACGGTGTAAAGTCAATTTACAACAATTTCATAACATACATGCAAATTTGCTGAATTACCACACCATTTATTGAAATCTCAAAAGCTGCTTAATTTTACATTGTGAAGTTCTTGAGATTTCCCTGATCAAATATGAGATGTATCTGGTTAGCCTACTAGGCAGAGATCATGAAAGTGCAGCACCTGTAACTACCTGTTGCCAGTAAGTGGTGCTATGATGACTATGATTCAATAATGACCTTTAACTGTCTTCAGACCATGACTATCAACATGACATGAAATTTGTGAAAAATCTGATGATTTGGAGTTGTTGCACAAGTTTATTTTTTCATGGGGTTTTTGCTTTCATCCTGTCCCATTTGGTGTTATCCTATCCTTTTAGCTGGAGGATGCACTTTGAGTCAAAAAAACATAGCAGAGACTTGACAACAGTTGGACAGATCTTAGCAATAAAGACTTATCATTTCAACAACTTTAAAATATGTTTGGCCATTTGGATTCTTCCCTTCCAATATATGCATAACTATCTTCTGTTTTAAATAAGAACTTTAAAGAGGGAGCTGTGCATCTGGGCTTTCCCAAATTGTTTAAAGGCATAGTAATCTTAGGGCCTGATTTACTAAGATCCCAAATAGTGGGTACTAAATTCCATGCACGGTGCAATAGATTGCGCGTTTCGTTTGCGTGTGTTTTGCGGGTGATCTACTAAGAATAACTGCATAAATGAAAACAGGTGCAACAGGTGCAGACTGCAGTATTTAAATGAGGGTTTTGTGTGTCTTAATGGAGAATTTGGACGAGCAGAAAGGTGCAAGCGCAACATGAAATGTGATCAGGTTCTAGTGGAAAAGGTTAACAAATATATTAAGTTATAACAAAAAATAATATTACCAGAAAAACCCACATATGGGAGTGTATTAGTGACAAAATCAATGCTGTTAGTAAAACCAAAAATATTCCACTCCAAAATTATAACACAGGTGGAAAAACTCCATCCTGTGTGTATTCTATGCCTCTGCCTCTGTCTTCTCCTCTCCACAGTAACAGAAGTCATCTGTGAGCAGTACACAGCCAGTTAATACCTGCCCTTCAAACCTATTATTTATAGACTCAGTTACCATCAGAAAAATTACCTTCAGGTTTGATCAATCACAATGCGTGTCCTCCCTGTATTTTGCACACTGGGGTTGAAACTCCTCATATTACATATTCATTAAAGCAAACATACTAATGGACAGCGCGTATTATCTTACACAGTTGAAAGACGCAAACCTCAGTGCGCTGCGTTAGTAGATCAACTTGCATATTTTTTGTGGGTGATGTCAAGTTTGCACACATTTTTACACACGCAGACCTTTAGTAAATCAGGCCCTCAGTGTATGTAAACTTTTTACTTTGAAGAAAGTAATAAAAAATTGTCTAAAAAATTCTCTCATTATTCTGGCATTTAGCAAATATAAATATTTTTTGTAACCCTAATTGCCCTTAGACAGGAAAGGTTTCATCTGATATAAAGTCAGACAGTGAGAAAAAAAAGGTTATATATCTTTTTATACAGTGTATGTAAACTGGTTTCAACTGTATATATTATATGTGCATAATTCAACTGCAAGTATGTGAATGTGACTATGTGTAAGAGCGGGGCATGTGTTAGGACACAACATAGTGTGTCAACGCCTTAACAAAAATACAGTATCAGTCGGTTCAACAGTCAAAAATTACATTCCCTGCATATAAAAGTGTTGAAATGACAAAGCCCTCAAGCAAATGTAGTAATTACAACTCTTGTCCTAACAGAGCAAATGAGGGAACAGTGTGAAGTTGTTACAGATGCATAGAGTCTGCAGAGGGACCCAACCATAATAAAGTAGGAGCATTAGTTTTAACCCAAGCCATATACTTTTCATAAGTCCAAAATCATGTTAGCCTAAACTTATCCAATCCAAAATATTATATGATGTTGACAAATAATGTTGTCCTATTAATAGTGGCATCAAACCACAAAATGCTTAAATGTGTTATTCCGGTGTGCAATTAGGAAAATGTTTTTGAAAACACAATGTCACTGAATATCTCATGCTTTCAGTATCAACGTTAAACTTGCCAAATATGTTCATTAACATCTACGTTGACTCCATATTCCGACTGTGTGTGTGTGTGTGTGTGTGTGTGTGTGCATACAGAATGTGTATGTGCCTACCAGTGTCTGCAACAAGTGATTGAAAATTCTTTACTACTGTATCTGATTATGGGGATTTCTGATTGTTTCTCTGTCTATCCCTTTCCCTCTGTCCAGGTTCTACAAGGCTTGGTTTGGATCACAGTCCCCCAAACAGAGTAGTAGGTTCCTCCTCTGATGCTAGTTTACCCCAAAAATCCCCTTTATTGCTTGGGGCTAGACGGTGAGTGAACATGCCTTCACTTCCCAACCCTACCACTGAACACACATGCCCAAACACAAATACAGTAAAGCACATACAGTGCTTGAGTGACCATCATTTTCTTTTTAGCTGACAGACCAGCACCTGATTGAAGATACTGGCTGTGCCTGGGGAGTTCTGTTTACTCACATACAGTGCTTGTTTAAATACTGCACACACGCACACATGCTATTGTTACACATCAAACATTGTACTTTGTACACCAGTCTCCATAAAGGTTAATTGATTAATAAGTGATTGCTACAGATTCCAGTTTGTGTGTGTCCAGTGTTGTCCTGTCCTGCCATTTTTTCCATCCAGCACACATCTACTCCCTAAAGCGCTGGCCTTTACAATCTTATTTTGTTTTGATATTTTTGCATAATAATTCGTTAAAAATAAGTTAGTCTTAAGATTATTTTATATCTGCCATGAGGATGTGCTAAACATATTCAAACATAGTCATCACTGATAAAACACTACCATTTTTTTCATGTATTATTCAATTGCAAATATGGGTCGTACATCTATGCATAAACACGGACTTTCTCTGTAAGTGGCATAACAATACAAATACAACTTTAAATGACAGTGTTGAGCAAATATATATATGTTTGAGTATGTACAAAATAAATACTGGAATATTTTGTAATTGGAAGCATTTGGCCCCTGGGGTCATTTTTTCCCCTTCTTTAATAAATTTAGAAAACTAAAGCTAAACCAGAGATACAAGCTTGTTGTCTGTTGTTTGTTTGTTATGGGACAGCATGATCTTAAGACTGAGATATGGAATGTAGCCCATTAAAAAACAAGTCCACACAGCTGCTCAGTATAGTATGCATTATACTGAAATTATTCTTGGTCCCCAAATCCACAACCCTCATTCTGTGCTAAAATGCATTTCAAAGTTCAACTAAACTGAGTCAGTAAATTCTCAGATACATTCTGTTTAGAATAAATTCCCACTAACATGAATTAACTGGTTGTAAACCATTAGTTCCTAATCAAATTTCATAGAGTAGCTAATGATTAGTTAATTGAGAATGGATTGAGGAATTAATCAGAACAGCACAATTCTTAAGCACTTTATTTATCATATTCAGACCACATATATATTAACATTCACTTCCATGTCATACTCATATAGCATTGGTGACACTGATGCCTTCGGAATAAATATAATAAACAGAGTGTGTAACAGTGTTGGCATTAACACCTAACACAAATTGCTTTCACAATGACCTCATACGACCCATGTATGAGACAAAGGCAGGCCTGCATGTAGTCATAAAGCCTAACTGCAGTCTGATAACAAAGAAATTGTGCCAAGACTAACAAAATGAGTCCAACATAGCTTTCTTTCCCACCAATCCTTTGCTCAACGCACACCCAGGTACAAAATCTGTCATAACTCTCAGCTCCCATTGCATGAGAGAACCCATTTGGGATTCCTGCTTCTCAGTTGTGACATCACCACAACCAGGTATAAATACCTGAGATTTTCAAAACCATGGTTCCAGCTGTTGTAGGAAGTAACCACTTTACATAAGTTAACTTAATTAGGCCACACAATCTTCACCTTGTCAGACAAGTAGAGTTTTCAACTGAGCATGTTACCGGATCCAAAGAAGACTGCTATGCAGCCCAGTGGTCTCACCCTTTTCTAAAGAAGTGAAGAAAGGGGTTAACCATACATTTTTTGAGCCAATGGCTCCCCAGCGTCTGAGTCCCAAAGAACCACACTGGACCCGTAAGACGGACTGAAACACACTTGATCTACATCCTAAAGTGACACGAGTAAGAGGCTTAAGATCAGGCAGAGATAGGTTACTAAAATGTGTGCTTTCACCCCCTTTCTCCTCTTATTTTCACAAACATACACGTTCCCACACACAGTTAAGGATAAGATACCTTGGGAGCAGAGTATAGCTTTGTTCCCAAGCGGTCTTATTTCAGACACGTGTTAAGCTGGTGGATCTCACGGTCACCTCCATTGACCGGAATTCTGACGTATTCCCCCATGTGGGTCATATCCTCCATCTAAATGCAATTAATTTACCATTTACAATAGCTTAATACTGGCACTCATATCAGAATTTACCTTCACCAATCAAAGTTTTCTTCCACTCAACAGCTGGTTCAGAGTTAATCAGGAATGACTCATGAAGAAGACCTGATTTGAAGTAACTAACAGTTTACTCGCAGTCACTTCCTCGTTTGTTCCTTGGTAACTGTTCAAAAACCTTATTGTAAAGTGCTACCAAAAAGGTTTTGGCAATTTGAAAATATAATTAAAAAGTGGACATGGTAGTAATTGCTCTCTGTTGTAATTCAGAGGATGGATACTGTGGGAATGTTTCATTGAAGGTTTGACTGCACAACTTGTCAGTTCAAACTTTTACAAGTTTATCACCAGGTGTTGTCATCAAACAGTTGTCAGTGTGAAAATGCTGTGGTGGGGAGGGGACACCACAGCATTAGAGGGGACACTAATCCCAGGCCATGTTCAAAGATAGTCAGATGTGAGTGCTATTTTGTCAGTCTGTTACTCTTGGTCCACAACTTTGGACCCTGTCTAGTGCTGACATCAATCAATATTTATTTATATAGCGCCAAATCACACCAAAAGTCATCTCAAGGCACTTTACACATAGAGCAGGTCTAAACCGAACTCTTCAGGTTTAATTTTAAAGAAACCCAACATTCCCACATGAGCAAGCACTTGGCGACAGTGGCAAGAAAAAACTCAGGAAGAAACCTCAGGCAGAACCAGACTCAGGGTGGGCGGCCATCGGCCTCGACCAGTTGGGGTTGAGAGGAGAGAGGGGAAGGATAGGAGAGAGAAGCACAGTGAAAATCAACAATGAAGCTAGAAGGTCCGGGACTGGAGTCTGTCATCCGGACGTCTACAGGCCCAGATTACCTGTGAGACGAGAAAGCACAGACAACTCCGGGGAAGAAGTTTAGGGTATTGAATGCATTAATAGTACATGAATGTTAATGGATATAGATGGATGGATAGAGAGAGAGAAAGAGGAGGAGAGAGGAGCTCAGTTCATCGTGGGAGTCCTCCGGCAGTCTAAGCCTATAGCAGCATAAACTAGGAGCTGGTCCAGGACAAGTCTGCCTGGCCCTAACTATAAGCTTTATCAAAAAGGAAAGTTTTAAGCCTACTCTTAAATATAGAGAGGGTGTCTGCCCCCCGGACCCAATCTGGAAGATGGTTCCACAGGAGAGGGGCCTGATAACTGAAGGCTCTGCCTTCCAATAGACATAGACTAGATGTAGAGGTACATCATGCTATTACAAAGGTTGTGTCCACAAAATGTGGGCAAAAGGAAATCGCATGGCTGGCCACAATCCCTGAAGCTTACAGTATTTGAACTAAAAATGCAGACTTTGGCATGCTAAATTTGGATGCAGTATTTCTAATGAAGGATGTTGTTGAACAAAAACATAGAATGCTCATCTTTAAAGAAATAAACATACAGCTATGAAAATCCCATAATGAAATTTACAGAGTAAATTGTACATGATCTTACAATAATCAGAGAATATAATATATTAATATGCCTTTTAAGCTATTTTAATTTCAGTTCCTAGGTTGAAGATGACTTGCTATTGATGTGATTCTAAAATGTGTTTTGTACTGTCAAATGTAGCCCTCAGCATTCACCACAGCTCCACCATTCCAGAACTGTGTTGCCAAGCAATAATGAGGCTAACAGCAGACATGCTCTGTACAACACGGATGCTGTGAATAAGAGAAGAGGAGGAGTGGGAGGAGGGAGTGTGGACCTATCTGCTGCCTCTTACAGCCGGAGTAGAGATTTTACAGCTGGCACGATCACTTACCGGACTCACAGCATTCATAGTGGAGACATAGAAAAGCTGTCTGAGCAAACCACTGCAGCCTGCACTGTACAGGAGGTCAGAGGGAAAATCATGAGTTCACAACGGCCCACCTCAGATGGATCAGACCAGGATATCATCAACCTCAGGTCAGACCAAATTACATTGGAAACAGAGGTGCAAAGGATAGAAATGAAAAAGGAGGCTTAAAGTATGGGTTTCTGCTAATAATAAATAGGTAAAAACACGAAACAGGAAAAGAAAAAAGAAAAGAAAAAATACTTTCACTTGTTGAGCTACAAAATGACAAATAAACTGTGAATTATGAGAAAAAAAAGTGATGGGGAGATTGGAGTGATTGAGTTGTGACTTCTAGTGTGGCTACAGAGTGAATGTGAAGGCACATAGTTATTATATGTCTTTATAATTTTTATTAACAAAGAGCAATCAGGGTGGGTTTGGGTTTGGTGGTGAAGACAATGCAAACAATTCATCATTGTGTGTCTGTGTGCTGAAATCCAGCAACAGTGCTGCTTCATTATTTATCTATTTATTTATTTATAGTAAAATGAATTATCAAGCATAAAGTGAATATGTGTATCTGCCTTCCAGCCTGACCAAACATGTATCTGTCCCTTTTTTTCTATTCAGGTTGCTCAGCAATGGTGATGGCCCCCAAACAATATGCCACAGCCTCAAGATTGTCAAAAACACTGGTGAGGAAATAGTCGTTAAAGGGTAACTCATATATTCCACCCACCTTTACCAGCTCCAGAGCTGTTTCTATGAAACCATCTCTTATTTGGCTTACACTTAGTATATGACTAAGACTGGGCATGGGTAAGACACACATTCACATATGCAACACTGCAAAAACAGATTGCTAGTGAACAATTTATTAATTCAACAACAGGCTAAAGGTTCAATGAATTGTATTTATTGCTGCATATCGCTGACTCAGCAAGGTTGAATGCCTCTCTAAACTGATAGTGTACAGTATAGCTACATACTACTCTCCATTGCGTAGTTATGTGTGTACACAGTATAATAGTTATTGGCAGGGATTACTCCAAATTTACTTTCGATGTGAGATGTGTGAAAAATGAAAAGGATAACTTGAAAAGGAGCGACATTGTCTGTATTTTACACATATATACTTTTTCTTTATCTCCAACCTGTACCTTTCTTTGGCTGTGTATGTTCATGCTACATTTTCTCTTATGTAATTCAAAATTCAGTTCTACGCCCACCAAAGCAATCTGCAGTATATAACTGAGGGAGATTATGCAACTGGCCCCTGTTGGTCAAAGTCACCTTCCCTCTTGATATACACACAGTCAATATTCCCTGAAAAGAATGTATGCTCTTATCAGCAACCACCTGAAAATTGGAGAGGGAGACAATATCTATGTTTTCCCCAGACTTCACACTGATTGCAGCAGAGAGAAAAAAAAAACTTTCACTCACCTCACTTGCAGAAAGAAAGCAAATAAGCATTTTTCCTAAAATGTTGAGCTATTGCTTTAACCAATTTTAGTTTAATAAACCTAACCAGACCTTCCATACACTAGCAACTTTGTACAACACACATTATGGCAAATAAATATTAAATTGAAAAACCATGAAGATATCCATCCATCCATCTATCCATCCACCAGTCAATCACAGGGTTAACATACAGAGACAAACAACCATTCACACTCACATCCACACCTGTGGGCAATTTAGTCATCTAACCTAACCTGCATGTTTTTGGTCTGTGGGGGGGGGGGAGGGGTAACTTGCAACAGAAGGGCCCCAGAACATTATTATTATTAGACAACCAGAAGAGGGGCCGCTCCTATCTTAAATTGTTCCTAATGTTTAAAAAAATGTCACTATACTACAATGGTACTCCCTAAAAGCAAAGTGACATGCTTTGACTTTCCATGACTTTCCAAAAAGCTAAATTAAATTCTATCTGGGTATGTAATGCCATAATAATGTCATTTTCTTTTGATCCTCCAGACTTCTTGTACCAGGAATACCGTGACACCTCCAAACAACAGGAGATTGAGCAACGGCGGCAACTTGAGAGTCTTTCTCCTGGAGTCAAGGCGGGGCCTGTAGGGACAGGGTCCAGTGTCATGTCCCCACCAGTGTTACAGTTGCAGTTAAGGAACAGTGCATGCTCACTGAGCTTGTGGCAGAACCTGGAAGCTGTGCAGGCCAGCGGCCTGCTCACCCAGTTACCACAGAAAGAAATCATAATGCAAGAGGTGAGACATTTTGTGAGGGTAAAGGGTTATATGGAAAGGTATGTTATTTATAGCATATTGCAGTCAAAGGGTAAACATGAATTGAAAGGTTTCATGAAATACACATTTGCACTCACACATATAATACCAAAATTAAAGCTGCAAGCAGGGTTGTGTGGAACCTTGCACCCTTGCGCATGTCGGGCCGTGGCAAAGCAGAAAGGTTAGGGGCATTAAGATGCCTTCAGACCCGAGCATTTATCGGACACTGCAATGTGTAGATCAGTGCTGCTGGTGTTTTAAGCAGGGGACGCTCACTTAACGTCTTCATCATAAAACTTGTCATATCCAGACGAGGCAGTTACAAATAAAAGGAGTGTTTAATTATATGCTTCATCTATGCCATAGAACCACAGCAACACACACCTGAAAAAGATTTTTAAAACTAGCCACTAGCATGCCCAATGAATGAACTAACTAACGAAACTTGAACAGGTTACAAAAATCTATGATTGTGTTTTTTATTTACAGTGTGATATGCACAAACGTGAAGGTGAACGTGTCTGAAAATCACCTGGAAAAGAAACGCACTTTGGCATATGACTACTCTCAACAGCTCTGCCATTACACTGACTGTTTAGTTGGCTGTTGAGCTTTCTATCAAGGGCTTTTAGCCCTCCAAACATATCCTCCAATCATCATACAGCAGCAGAGCGTCCGACTCGCTCACTGCTCCATTGACCGCAGGAGACGCTCAGCGTCCAGGGGCGAGACGAGTGTGTCGCATTATCCAATGAGCGTCTTATCCTGTTTTGTCCCAGCTGTTGGGAGAAGCCTCACTGAACACCGTTGAAGCTCTGAGTCTGCTGCGGACTGCTAGTGTGTGATAGGGAAATCACGTCGGAAATAAACAGCTGGTTACAGGATGACATAGTTGTAAAGTCGAACGCATTTAAGTGCGGATTTGATTTGATGTAAATTATAACTTTAGTGTGAATTTAATATGACAGTTGTGACAATTTATTTGATTACATTTTAGGGGAAGGTCCCTTGTTGTCTCAGAGCAATCGCCCCTGACACTCACACAGAGATTCTCTCTCTCTCTCGCTCTCTCTCTCTCACTCACTCACAAAATGCTTAAAAAGAGATACCACCACCTATATTTTAGTTATTGTGTCTTTAGTCCTAATTTCACTGTAATGTTAGTTGTTGCAATACCTAAACATGACAATAGATGGTGCATTAAGCACTATACACTGCTGTGATTAAGCATAACTTATTTAACTTCTTATTATAATAATGAAATGTACCTCAAATCAACTGTAATAGTCAAAATTACCTCCATCATTCCTTTACTGCATTTATGCATTTTAATTTTCTACACTTCATAGTTATGTCTTTTATAAAGTCTTTTTATCTGTTTACAATATTAATAAGAGGAATGCAGCTACTACCAGATCTTTAGTATGTCCTGTTGGAGCTGCTGGATGCAGCCACTGTTATGGACTGAATCTATGTTCCTCTTGAGGAGCTTGGCATAGAGGAAGTGCACATGTGGGCAGATGTGGCCAGCTGCAGAAAGAGCTCAGCAATGCTTGGCCTGCTAAAAACAACTTATAGCTCCATGCTATTGTCTTGATGGCTGCAGCTACTTTAGTGTTTGCATTTTTTTGTTTTAGGTCCCATTCCCCTGTCGTTGTCCTCAACGTTTCGGTGCTGACACTTTAAATGAGTAAACAGATAAAGCAATAAAAGGAATTAAAACTGCAAGCAGTGGTGAACGGGCCCTCGCGCCCCCACACATGTCGGGCTGCGGCTCAGTCGGAGAATGTAGCATCACCAAGGTCTTATGGTTCAGCTGTGTCAATTTCAGGTGTAAATACTTATGATTATGGGAGTAATTAGTGAAAGAATGAAGCAAGTCACTTCCTGTTGCCAGTAGGTGGCGCTATGACTGTCACTAAATATGAGACTGTACATGTGTTCAGACCAGGACGCTGAACAAGCATATTAAATTTGGAAAAGCTCAGACCATGTGGAGTGAAGTTATTAGGGTTTGAAATTTCATGGCGAGACATCGAAATTCGCCACATCACCACGGCAACCAGGAATGACGGACGAAAAAGCTTTTGATAACTTTTCATCTCCAATTTCTCAAGATGTTTCTGAGCGAATTTGAAGTGGATGGGATGAAATCTCTAGGACTAGTTCATTCAAATATGAGACCTGGAAATGACCAAAAAATTGACCAAAATTGAACATTTTTCCCAAGATGGCCGACTTCCTGTTGGACTTAGGGTATTGGTCCAATGGCGTTTTTGTGCGTCTGGAGATGATACATAAACCTACCGAGTTTCATTCTTCTATGTCAATCGGGAAGGCTGAGGTTCAATTTTGAAATATTCAAGGGGGCGCTATTGAGCCGTTTAGTCATGCCCATCCCATTGAAGTATATAGGATGTTTAATGAACCCACTCCAGACGTGTGTGTTGAGTTTCGTTACCGTGGACGCATCCTTTGCCCCTAAAAACTATAATCGTATTATCATGGCGTTGAATGTGTTGTCATGGCAACGGTATTTGATGATGGGTCATGAGTTGCAGACTGTAGCATCACCAAGGTCTTATGGATTAAATCCCTAGGACGCTGAACAAGCATCTGAAATTTGGAAAAGCTGAGACCATGTGGAGTCAAGTTATGAGGAAATTTCATGGCGAAGCATCGAAATTCGCCGCGTCACCACGGCAACCAGGAATGACGGGGGAAAAAGCTTTTGATAAATTTTCATCTCCAATGTCTCAAGATTACTCTGTGTGAATTTGAAGTGGATGGGATGAAATCTCTAGGACTAGTTTGTTCAAATATGATGCCAAATTCGGCATTAAAATCAATAATTTGATTCAAAATGGCCGACTTCCTGTTGGAGTGACGTCATGGGCCCCATTGACTTTTTTGTGCGTCTTGACGTGATGAACATGTGTACCAAGTTTCGTTTCTCTATGTCAATCTGTCGCGACGGGATCGATGTTCTTAATTTTGCAGGTGGCGCTAGAGAGCCATTTTAGCACGCCCGTTTATGCAAACCATAAAATATCAAATTTTTCGCCAGGTCTGACTTGCATGCCAACTTTGGTGAGTTTTGAGGCACGTTCAGGGGGGCAAAAAGGCCGTTACTTTGTCAGAAGAAAAATTAAAACTGCAAGCAGTGATGAACGGGCCCTCGCGCCCCCATGCACCGCCCCGTACTCGCATGTCGGTGCGTGCTGCAGTCACACGGCAGACACAGCGGGCACGTAGACGTCTTGGCACCCGGGCTTGTAATGAACGTTGTGTGATGGGGCTAAGTCACATTGCATGTGTCCACTAGGTGGCGCTAGAGATCACCCACCAATTACATGTCATGTTGCAGTGTGTGATGTGGAGAAGACATCCTGTAAATTTCATATAAATCGGATAATGTTTGTCATATGAGGCTGACTTCCTGTGTCCAGTAGGTGGCGCTGTGTATTTGACACAGTATTGATGCATAGATGTGTTCAGGGCGGGACCCTCTACATGCGTGATGAATTTGGTGTAGACAGGACAATGTCTGTAGGAGTTATAAGGACTTCCTGCCTCATGGCGAAGCATCGAAATTGTACGCACAGCCACGCCCAACAGGAAGAAGTCATAAAAAAGATTTTGCTAACTGGCGCTATGTCTTAGCTGAGTCAATTTCAGGTGTAAATACTTAAGATTATGAGAGTAATTAGTGAAAGAATGAAGCAAGTGACTTCCTGTTACCAGTAGGTGGCGCTATGACTGTCACTAAATATGAGACTGTACATGTGTTCAGACCGGGACACTGAACAAGCATATTAAATTTGGAAAAGCTCAGAGCATGTGTAGTCAAGTTATGAGGGTTTGAAATTTCATGGCGAAGCATCGAAATTCGCTGCTTCACCACGGCAACCAGGAATGGCGGGGGAAAAAGCTTTTGATAACTTCTCATCTCCAATGTCTCAAGATGATTCTGTGTGAATTTGAAGTGGATGGGATGAAATCCCTAGGACTAGTTCGTTCAAATATGAGGCCTTGAAATCATCAAAAAACTCAACACAATTGAGCATTTTTCCAAGATGGCCGACTTCCTGTTGGACTTATGGTATAGGTCCAAATGGGGTTTTTGTGCGTCTGGAGATGATACATAAACCTACCGAATTTCATTCTTCTATGTCAATCGGGAAGGCTGAGGTTCAATTTTGAAATATTCAAGGGGGCGCTATTGAGCCGTTTAGTCACGCCCATCCCATTGAAGTATATAGGATGTTTAATGACCCCACTCCAGACGTGTGTGTTGAGTTTTGTTACCGTGGAGGCATCCTTTGCCCCTGAAAACTGTAATCGTATTTTCATGGCGTTGAATGCGTTGTCATGGCAACGGTATTTGATGATGGGTCACGAGTTACAGACTGTAGCATCACCAAGGTCTTATGTCTCAGCTGAGACAATTTCAGGTGGAAATACTTAAGATTATGGGAATAATTCATGAACAAATGACGCAAGTGACTTCCTGTTGCCAGTAGGTGGCGCTATGGCTGTCACTAAATATGAGACTGTACATGTGTTCAGAGCAGGACGCTGAACAAGCATATTAAATTTGGTAAAGCTCATACTATGTGGAGTCAAGTTATGAGGGTTTGAAATTTCATGGCGAAGCATCGAAATTCGCCGCGTCACCACGGCAACCAGGAATGACGGACGAAAAAGCTTTTGATAACTTTTCATCTCCAATGTCTCAAGATGAGTCTGTGTGAATTTGAAGTGGATGAGATGAAATCTCTAGGACTAGTTCGTTAAAGTACGAGGAGTGGAAAACGCCAAAATCGCACATATTTTTCAAAATGGCCGACTTCCTGTTGGAGTGACGTCATGGGCCCCACTGACTTTTTTGTGCGTCTGGACATGATACATATATATACCAAATTTCGTTCATGTACGTCAATCCCTCACATTTTTATATTCAATAGGGGGCGCTAGAGAGCCATTTTGGCACGCCCATTTCTGCAAACCATAAAATATCAAAATTTTCGCCGGGTCTGGCTTGCGTGCAAACTTTGGTGACTTTTAAGGCACGTTCAGGGGGTCAAAAAGGGCGTTGTTTTGGGAGAAGAAAAATAATTAAAACTGCAAGCAGTGATGAACGGGCCCTCGCGCCCCCATGCACCGCCTCGTACGCGCATGTCGGTGCATGCTGCAGTCACACGGCAGACACAGCGGGCACGTAGACGTCTTGGCACCGGGGCTTGTAATTAACACTGTGTGATGGGGCTAAGTCACATTGCATGTGTCCACTAGGTGGCGCTAGAGATCACCCACTAATTACATGTCATGTTGCAGTGTATGATGTCGAGAACACATTCTGTAAATTTCATGTAAATCGGATAATGTTTGTCATATGAGGCTGACTTCCTGTGTCCAGTAGGTGGCGCTGTGTATTTGACACAGTATTGATGCGTAGATGTGTTCAGGGCGGGACCCTCTACATGCATGATGAATTTGGTGTAGATCAGACAATGTCTGTAGGAGTTATAAGGACTTCCTGCCTAATGGCGAAGCATCGAAATTGTCTGCACAGCCACGCCCAACAGGAAGAAGTCATAAAAAAGATGTTGATAACTGGTGTTATGTCTTAGCTGAGTCAATTTCAGGTGTAAATACTTAAGATTATGGGAGTAATAATTAGTGAAAGAATGAAGCAAGTGACTTCCTGTTGCCAGTAGGTGGCGCTATGACTGTCACTAAATATGAGACTGTACATGTGTTCAGAGCAGGACCCTGAACAGGCATCTGAAATTTAGAAAAGCTCAGACCATGTGGAGTCAAGTTATGAGGGTTTGAAATTTCATGGCGAGACATCGAAATTCGCCATGTCACCATGGCAACCAGGAATGACTGAGGAAAAAGATTTTGATAACTTTTCATCTCCAATGTCTGGAGATTCTGTGTGAATTTGAAGAGGATGGGGTGAAATACCTAGGAGTAGTTCGTTCAAATATGATGCGTGGAAATGACCAAAAAACTCAACACAATTGAGCATTTTTCCCAAGATGGCCGACTTCCTGTTGGACTTAGGGTATGGGTCCAAATGGCATTTCTGTGCATCTAGAGATGATACATAAACCTACCGAATTTCATTCTTCTATGTCAATCGGGAAGGCTGAGGTTCAATTTTGAAATATTCAAGGGGGCGCTATTGAGCCATTTAGTCACGCCCATCCCATTGAAGTATATAGGATGTGAAATGACCCCACTCCAGACGTGTGTGTTGAGTTTCGTTACTGTGGAGGCATCTTTTGCCTCTGAAAACTGTAATCGTACTTTCATGGCGTTGCATGCGTTGTCATGGCAACAGTAATTGATGATGGGTCACGAGTTGCAGAATGTGGCATCACCAAGGTCTTATGTCTCAGCTGAGTCAATTTCAGGTGGAAATACTTAAGATTATGGGAGTAATTAGTGAAAGAATGAAGCAAGTGACTTCCTGTTGCCAGTAGGTGGCGCTATGACTGTCACTAAATATGAGACTGTACATGTGTTCAGAGCAGGACACTGAACAAGCATCTGAAATTTGGGAAAGCTCAGACCATGTGGAGTCAAGTTATGAGGGTTTGAAATTTCATGGCGAAGCATCGAAATTCGCCGCGTCACCACGGCAACCAGGAATGACGGGGGAAAAACCTTTTGATAACTTTTCATCTCCAATATCTCAAGATGACTCTGTGTGAATTTGAAGTGGATGGGAAGAAATCTCTAGGACTAGTTCGCTCAAATATGATGCCAGATTCAGCATTAAAATCAATATTTTGATTCAAAATGGCCGACTTCCTGTTGGTGGTAGGGTATGTGTCCAAGAGACTTTTTGGTGCGTCTTGACATGATGAACATGTGTACCAAGTTTCGTTTCTCTATGTCAATCTGTCACGAGGGGCTCGCTTTTATTGATTTTGTAGGGGGCGCTAGAGAGCCATTTTTCCACGCCCATTTCTGCAAACCATAAAATATCAAAATTTTCGCCGGGTCTGGCTTGCGTGCAAACTTTGGTGACTTTTAAGGCACGTTCAGGGGGGCAAAAAGGGCGTCGTTGTGCAAGAAGAAAAAGATGAAGAAGAATTAAAACTGCAAGCAGTGATGAACGGGCCCTCGCGCCCCCACGCATGTCGGGCTGCGGCTCGGTCGCAGAATGTAGCATCACCAAGGTCTTATGTCTCAGCTGAGTTAATTTCAGGTGTAAATACTTAAGATTATGGGAGTAATTAGTCAACGAATGAAGCAAGTGACTTACTGTTGCCAGTAGGTGGCGCTATGACTGTCACTAAATATGAGACTGTACATGTGTTCAGACCGGGACACTGAACGAGCATATTAAATTTGGGAAAGCTCAGACCATGTGGAGTCAAGTTATGAGGGTTTGAAATTTCATGGCGAAGCATCGAAATTCGCCGCTTCACCACTGCAACCAGGAATGACGAGGGAAAAAGATTTTGATAAGTTGTCATCTCCAATGTCTCAAGATGATTCCTTGTGAATTTGAAGTGGATGGGATGAAATCCCTAGGACTAGTTCGTTCAAATATGAGGCCTGGAAATGACCAAAAAATGCACCAAAATTGAGCATTTTTCCCAAGATGGCCGACTTCCTGTTGGACTTAGGGTATGGGTCCAAATGGCGTTTTTGTGCGTCTGGAGATGATACATAAACCTACCGAGTTTCATTCTTCTACGTCAATCGGGAAGGCTGAGGTTCGATTTTGAAATATTCAAGGGGGCGCTATTGAGCCGTTTAGTCACGCCCATCCCATTGAAGTATATAGGATGTTAAATGACCCCACTCCAGACGTGTGTGTTGAGTTTCGTTACCGTGGAGGCATCCTTTGCCTCTGAAAACTGTAATCGTATTTTCATGGCGTTGAATGTGTTGTCATGGCAACGGTATTTGATGATGCGTCACGAGTTGCAGAATGTAGCATGACCAAGGTCTTATGTCTCAGCTGAGTCAATTTCAGGTGGAAATACTTAAGATTATGGGAGTAATTAATGAACAAATAACGCAAGTGACTTCCTGTTGCCAGTAGGTGGCGCTATGACTGTCACTAAATATGAGACTGTACATGTGTTCAGACCAGGACGCTGAACAAGCATATTAAATTTGTAAAAGCTCAGATCATGTGGAGTCAAGTTATGAGGGTTTGAAATTTCATGGCGAAGCATCGAAATTCGCCGCGTCACCACGGCAACCAGGAATGACGTGGGAAAAAGCTTTTGATAACTTTTCATCTCCAATGTCTCAAGATGACTCTGTGTGAATTTGAAGTGGATGGGATGAAATCTCTAGGAGTAGTGCGTTCAAATATGATGCCACAATTTGCATTAAAATCAATATTTTGATTCAAAATGGCCGACTTCCTGTTGGTGTTAGGGTATGTGTCCAAGAGACTTTTTGGTGCGTCTTCACATGATGAACATGTGTACCAAGTTTCGTTTCTCTATGTCAATCTGTCACGAGGGGCTCGCTTTTATTGATTTTGTAGGGGGCGCTAGAGAGCCATTTTGACACGCCCATTTGTGCAGACCATAAAATATCGAAATTTTCGCCGGGTGTGGCTTGCGTGCAAACTTTGGTGACTTTTACGGCACGTTCAGGGGGGCAAAAAGGGCGTCGTTGTGCAAAAAGAAAAAGAAGAAGAATTAAAACTGCAAGCAGTGATGAACGGGCCCTCGCGCCCCCACGCACCGCCTTGTACGCGCATGTCGGTGCATGCTGCAGTCACATGGCAGACACAGCGGGCACGTAGACGTCTTGGCACCGGGGCTTGTAATGAACACTGTGTGATGGGGCTAAGTCACATTGCATGTGTCCACTAGGTGGCGCTAGAGATCACCCACCAATTACATGTCATGTTGCAGTGTATGATGTAGAGAACACATCTTCTAAATTTCATGTAAATCGGATAATGTTTGTCATATGAGGCTGACTTCCTGTGTCCAGTAGGTGGCGCTGTGTATATGAAGCAGTATTGATGCATAGATGTGTTCAGGGCGGGACCCTCTACATGCGTGAGCAATTTGGTGTAGGTGGGACAATGTCTGTAGGAGTTATAAGGACTTCCTGCTTCATGGCGAAGCATCGAAATTGTTTGCACAGCCACGCCCAACAGGAAGAAGTCATAAAAAAGCTTTTGATAACTTGTCATCTCCAATGTCTCAAGCTGACTCTGTGTGAATTTGAAGTGGATGGGATGAAATCTCTAGGACTAGTGCGTTCAAATATGAGGCCTGGAAATGACCACAAAACTCACCAAAATTGAGCATTTTTCCCAAGATGGCCGACTTCCTGTTGGACTTAGGGTATGGGTCCAAATGGCGTTTTTGTGCGTCTGGAGATGATACATAAACCTACCGAATTTCATTCTTCTATGTCAATCGGGAAGTCTGAGGTTCAATTATGAAATATTCAAGGGGGCGCTATTGAGCCATTTAGTCACGGCCATCCCATTGAAGTATATAGGATGTGAAATGAACCCACTCCAGACGTGTGTGTTGAGTTTTGTTACCGTGGAGGCATCCTTTGCCTCTGAAAACTGTAATCGTATTTCATGGCGTTGAATGCGTTGTCATGGCAACAGTATTTGATGATGGGTCACGAGTTGCAGAATGTAGCATCACCAAGGTCTTATGTCTCAGCTGAATCAATTTCAGGTGTAAATACTTAAGATTATGGGAGTAATTAGTGAAAGAATGAGGCAAGTGACTTCCTGTTGCCAGTAGGGGGCGCTATGACTGTCACTAAATACGAGACTGTACATGTGTTCAGACGGGGACACTGTACAAGCATATTAAATTTGGAAAAGCTCAGACCATGTGGAGTCAAGTTATGAGGGTTTGAATTTTCATGGCGAAGGATCGAAATTCGCCACGTCACCACGGCAACCAGGAAAGACGAGGGAAAAAGCTTTTGATAACTTTTCATCTCCAATGTCTCAAGATGATCCTGTGTGAATTTGAAGTGGATGGGATGAAGATTATGGGAGTAATTAGTGAAAGAATGAAGCAAGTGACTTCCTGTTGCCAGTAGGGGGCGCTATGACTGTCACTAAATACGAGACTGTACATGTGTTCAGACCAGGACGCTGAACAAGCATATGAAATTTGGAAAAGCTCAGACAATGTGGAGTCAAGTTATGAGGGTTTGAAATTTCATGGCGAAGCATCGAAATTCGCCGCATCACCACGGCAACCAGGAATGACGGGGGGAAAAACCTTTTGATAACTTTTCATCTCCAATGTCTCAAGATGATTCTGTGTGAATTTGAAGTGGATGGGAAGAAAACTCTAGGAGTAGTGCATTCAAATATGATGCCACAATTTGCATTAAAATCAATATTTTGATTCAAAATGGCCGACTTCCTGTTGGTGTTAGGGTATGTGTCCAAGAGACTTTTTGGTGCGTCTTGACATGTTGAACATGTGTACCAAGTTTCGTTTCTCTATATCAATCTGTCACGAGGGGCTCGCTTTTATTGATTTTGTAGGGGGCGCTAGAGAGCCATTTTGTCACGCCCATTTGTGCAAACCATAAAATATCGAAATTTTCGCCGGGTCTGGCTTGCGTGCAAACTTTGGTGATTTTCGGGGCACGTTCAGGGGGGCAAAAAGGCCGTCGTCGTGCAAGAAAAAGAAAAATAATAATAATAATAATCTTGACAGATACAATAGGGCTTCGCGCTGGTCAGCGCTCGGGCCCTAATTAAAACTGCAAGCAGTGATGAACGGGCCCTCGCGCCCCCATGCACCGCCTTGTACGCGCATGCCGGTGCATGCTGCAGTCACATGCAGACACAGCGGGTACGTAGACGTCTTGGCACCCGGGCTTGTAATGAATGTTGTGTGATGGGGCTAAGTCACATTGCATGTGTCCACTAGGTGGCGCTAGAGATCACCCACCAATTATATGTCATGTTGCAGTGTGTGATGTGGAGAACACATCCTGTAAATGTCATGTAAATCGGATAATGTTTGTCATATGAGGCTGACTTCCTGTGTCCAGTAGGTGGCGCTGTGTATATGAAGCTGTATTGATGCATAGATGTGTTCAGGGCGACCCTCTACATGTGTGATCAATTTGGTGTAGGTGGGACAATGTCTGTAGGAGTTATAAGGACTTCCTGCTTTATGGCGAAGCATCGAAATTGTTTGCACAGCCACGCCCAACAGGAAGAAGTCATAAAAAAGCTTTTGATAACTTGTCATCTCCAATGTCTCAAGATGACTCTGTGCGAATGTGAAGTGGATGGGATGAAATCTCTAGGACTAGTGCGTTCAAATATGAGGCCTGGAAATGACCAAAACACTCACCAAAATTGAGCATTTTTCCCAAGATGGCCGACTTCCTGTTGGTCTTAGGGTATGGGTCCAAATGGCGTTTTAGTGCGTCTGGAGATGATACATAAACCTACCGAATTTCATTCTTCTATGTCAATAGGGAAGTCTGAGGTTCAATTTTGAAATATTCAAGGGGGCGCTATTGAGCCATTTAGTCACGGCCATCCCATTGAAGTATATAGGATGTTAAATGACCACACTCCAGACGTGTGTGTTGAGTTTCGTTACCGTGGAGGCATCCTTTGCCCCTGAAAAGTGTAATCGTATTTCATGGCGTTGAATGCGTTGTCATGGCAACAGTATTTGATGATGGGTCACGAGTTGCAGAATGTAGCATCACCAAGGTCTTATGTCTCAGCTGAGTCGATTTCAGGTGGAAATACTTAAGATTATGGGAGTAATTAGTGAAAGAATGAAGCAAGTGACTTCCTGTTGCCAGTAGGGGGCGCTATGACTGTCACAAAATATGAGACTGCACATGTGTTCAGACTGGGACACTGAACAAGCATATTAAATTTGGAAAAGCTCAGACCATGTGGAGTCAAGTTATGAGGGTTTGAATTTTCATGGCGAAGGATCGAAATTCGCCGCGTCACCACGGCAACCAGGAATGACGGGGGAAAAAGCTTTTGATAACTTGTCATCTCCAATGTCTCAAGATGATTCTGTGTGAATTTGAAGTGGATGGGAAGAAAACTGTAGGAGTAGTGCGTTCAAATATGATGCCACAATTTGCATTAAAATCAATATTTTGATTCAAAATGGCCGACTTCCTGTTGGTGTTAGGGTATGTGTCCAAGAGACTTTTTGGTGCGTCTTGACATGTTGAACATGTGTACCAAGTTTCGTTTCTCTATGTCAATCTGTCACGAGGGGCTCGCTTTTATTGATTTTGTAGGGGGCGCTAGAGAGCCATTTTGGCACGCCCATTTGTGCAAACCATAAAATATCGAAATTTTCGCCGGGTCTGGCATGCGTGCAGACTTTGGTGAGTTTCGGGGCACGTTCAGGGGGGCAAAAAGGCCGTCGTCGGGAGAGAAAAAAAAAAATAATAATAATCATGGCAAAAACAATAGGGCTTCGCGCTGGTCAGCGCTCGGGCCCTAATTAAAGCTGCAAGCAGCGATGATCGGGCCCAAGCCCCCCCACGCACCGCCCCGTACGCGCATGTCGGTGCGTGCTGCAGTCACACGGCAGACACAGCGGGCACGTAGGCGTCTTGGCACCCGGGCTCGTAATGAACGTTGTGTGATGGGCCTAAGTCACATTGCATGTGTCCACTAGGTGGCGCTAGAGATCACCCACCAATTACATGTCATGTTGCAGTGTGTGATGTGGAGAACACATCCTGTAAATTTCATGTAAATCGGATAATGTTTGTCATATGAGGCTGACTTCCTGTTTCCAGTAGGTGGCGCTGTGTATATGAAGCAGTATTGATGCATAGATGTGTTCAGGGCGGGACCCTCTACATGTGTGATCAATTTGGTGTAGACGGGACAATGTCTGTAGGAGTTATAAGGACTTCCTGCTTCATGGCGAAGCATCGAAATTGTTTGCACAGCCACGCCCAACAGGAAGAAGTCATAAAAAAGCTTTTGATAACTTGTCATCTCCAATGTCTCAAGATGATTCTGTGTGAATTTGAAGTGGATGGGATGGAATCTCTAGGACTAGTTTGTTCAAATATGAGGCCTGGAAATGACCAAAAAACTCACTAAAATATAGCATTTTTCCCAAGATGGCCGACTTCCTGTTGGACTTAGGGTATGGGTCCAAATGGCGTTTTTGTGCGTCTGGAGATGATACATAAACCTACCGAATTTCATTCTTCTATGTCAATCGGGAAGGCTGAGGTTCAATTTTGAAATAATCAAGGGGGCGCAATTGAGCCGTTTAGCCACGCCCATCCCATTGAAGTATATAGGATGTTAAATGAACCCACTCCAGACGTGTGTGTTGAGTTTCATTACCGTGGATGCATCCTTTGCCCCTGAAAACTGTAATCGTATTTTCATGGCGTTGAATGTGTTGTCATGGCAACAGTATTTGATGATGGGTCATGAGTTGCACAATGTAGCATCACCAAGGTCTTATGTCTCAGCTGAGTTAATTTCAGGTATAAATACTTAAGATTATGGGAGTAATCAGTGAAAGACTGAAGCAAGTGACTTCCTGTTGCCAGTAGGTGGCGCTATGACTGTCACTAAATATGAGACTGTACATGTGTTCAGACCGGGACGCTGAACAAGCATCTGAAATTTGGAAAAGCTGAGACCATGTGGAGTCAAGTTATGAGGGTTTGAAATTTCATGGCGAAGGATCGAATGGTGAAGGAAATTGTTGGCGCCGCCACGGCCAAACCGGATCCCTAATCAGAAAGTTTTTGATAACTTTTCATCTCCAATGTCTGAAGATGGTTCTGAGTGAATTTGAAGTCGGTCGGATTAAATCTCTAGGAGGAGTTCGCTCAAATACGATGCGTGGAAAACACCAAAATGATGCCAAAAACGCAGATTCGATACAAAGTGGCCGACTTCCTGTAGGAGTGAGGGCATGTGTCCCAGAGACTTTTTTGTGCGTCTTTACACTATATATATGTGTACCGAATTTCGTTTGTCTAGGACAATCTCAGTGGTGGGGCTCGCTTTTTTAAATTTTCTAGGGGGCGCTATTGAGCCATTTTGCCACGGCCATTTTGGCGGACCTTAAAATATCGAATTTTTCGCTGGGTCGGACATGATTGCACATTTTGGTGACTTTTCAGGCACGTTTAGGCTGTCAAAAAGGCGATTGTTTTGTGAGACGAATAATAATTAAAACTGCAAGCAGTGATGAACGGGCCCTCGCGCCCCCACGCACCGCCTTGTACGCGCATGTCGGTGCATGCTGCAGTCACATGGCAGACACAGCGGGCACGTAGACGTCTTGGCAGCGGGGCTTGTAATGAACACTGTGTGATGGGGCTAAGTCACATTGCATGTGTCCACTAGGTGGCGCTAGAGATCACCCACCAATTACATGTCATGTTGCAGTGTGTGATGTAGAGAACACATCCTGTAAATTTCATGTAAATCGGATAATGTTTGTCATATGAGGCTGACTTCCTGTGTCCAGTAGGTGGCGCTGTGTATATGAAGCAGTATTGATGCATAGATGTGTTCAGGGCGGGACCCTCTACATGCGTGAGCAATTTGGTGTAGGTGGGACAATGTCTGTAGGAGTTATAAGGACTTCCTGCTTCATGGCGAAGCATCGAAATTGTTTGCACAGCCACGCCCAACAGGAAGAAGTCATAAAAAAGATGTTGATAACTTGTCATCTCCAATGTCTCAAGCTGACTCTGTGTGAATTTGAAGTGGATGGGATGAAATCTCTAGGACTAGTTGGTTCAAATATGAGGCCTGGAAATGACCACAAAACTCACCAAAATTGAGCATTTTTCCCAAGATGGCCGACTTCCTGTTGGACTTAGGGTATGGGTCCAAATGGCGTTTTTGTGCGTCTGGAGATGATACATAAACCTACCGAATTTCATTCTTCTATGTCAATCGGGAAGTCTGAGGTTCAATTATGAAATATTCAAGGGGGCGCTATTGAGCCATTTAGTCACACCCATCCCATTGAAGTATATAGGATGTGAAATGACCCCACTCCAGACGTGTGTGTTGAGTTTCGTTACCGTGGAGGCATCCTTTGCCTCTGAAAACTGTAATCGTATTTCATGGCGTTGAATGCGTTGTCATGGCAACAGTATTTGATGATGGGTCACGAGTTGCAGAATGTAGCATCACCATGGTCTTATGTCTCAGCTGAGTCAATTTCAGGTGTAAATACTTAAGATTATGGGAGTAATTAGTGAAAGAATGAAGCAAGTGACTTCCTGTTGCCAGTAGGTGGCGCTATGACTGTCACTAAATATGAGACTGTACATGTGTTCAGACCGGGACACTGAACAAGCATATTAAATTTGGAAAAGCTCAGACCATGTGGAGTCAAGTTATGAGGGTTTGAATTTTCATGGCGAAGGATCGAAATTCGCCACGTCACCACGGCAACCAGGAATGACGAGGGAAAAAGCTTTTGATAACTTTTCATCTCCAATGTCTCAAGATGATCCTGTGTGAATTTGAAGTGGATGGGATGAAGATTATGGGAGTAATTAGTGAAAGAATGAAGCAAGTGACTTCCTGTTGCCAGTAGGGGGCGCTATGACTGTCACTAAATATGAGACTGTACATGTCTTCAGAGCTGGACCCTGAACAGGCATCTGAAATTTGGAAAAGCTCAGACCATGTGGAGTCAAGTTATGAGAGTTTGAAATTTCATGGCGAAGCATCGAAATTCGCCGCATCACCACGGCAACCAGGAATGACGTGGGAAAAAGCTTTTGATAACTTTTCATCTCCAATGTTTCAAGATGACTCTGTGTGAATTTGAAGTGGATGGGATGAAATCTCTAGGAGTAGTGCGTTCAAATATGATGGCACAATTTGCATTAAAATCAATATTTGATTCAAAATGGCCGACTTCCTGTTGGTGTTAGGGTATGTGTCCAAGAGACTTTTTGGTGCGTCTTGACATGATGAACATGTGTACCAAGTTTCGTTTCTCTATGTCAATCTGTCACGAGGGGCTCGCTTTTATTGATTTTGTAGGGGGCGCTAGAGAGCCATTTTGACACGCCCATTTGTGCAGACCATAAAATATCGAAATTTTCGCCGGGTCTGGCTTGCGTGCAAACTTTGGTGACTTTTACGGCACGTTCAGGGGGGCAAAAAGGCCGTCGTTGTGAGAGAAGAAAAATAATAATTAAAACTGCAAGCAGTGATGAACGGGCCCTCGCGCCCCCACGCACCGCCTTGTACGCGCATGTCAGTGCATGCTGCAGTCACATGGCAGACACAGCGGGCACGTAGACGTCTTGGCACCGGGGCTTGTAATGAACACTGTGTGATGGGGCTAAGTCAAATTGCATGTGTCCACTAGGTGGCGCTAGAGATCACCCACCAATTACATGTCATGTTGCAGTGTGTGATGTGGAGAACACATCCTGTAAATTTCATGTAAATCGGATAATGTTTGTCATATGAGGCTGACTTCCTGTGTCCAGTAGGTGGCGCTGTGTATATGAAGCAGTATTGATGCATAGATGTGTTCAGGGCGGGACCCTCTACATGTGTGATCAATTTGGTGTAGGTGGGACAATGTCTGTAGGAGTTATAAGGACTTCCTGCTTCATGGCGAAGCATCGAAATTGTTTGCACAGCCACGCCCAACAGGAAGAAGTCATAAAAAAGCTTTTGATAACTTGTCATCTCCAATGTCTCAAGATGATTGTGTGTGAATTTGAAGTGGATGGGATGAAATCTCTAGGACTAGTGCGTTCAAATATGAGGCCTGGAAATGACCACAAAACTCACCAAAATTGAGCATTTTTCCCAAGATGGCCGACTTCCTGTTGGACTTAGGGTATGGGTCCAAATGGCGTTTTTGTGCGTCTGGAGATGATACATAAACCTACCGAATTTCATTCTTCTATGTCAATCGGGAAGTCTGAGGTTCAATTATGAAATATTCAAGGGGGCGCTATTGAGCCATTTAGTCACGGCCATCCCATTGAAGTATATAGGATGTGAAATGACCCCACTCCAGACATGTGTGTTGAGTTTCGTTACCCTGGAGGCATCCGTTGCCTCTGAAAACTGTAATCGTATTTCATGGCGTTGAATGTGTTGTCATGGCAACGGTATTTGATGATGGGTCATGAGTTGCAGAATGTAGCATCACCAAGGTCTTATGTCTCAGCTGAGTTAATTTCAGGTGTAAATACTTAAGATTATGGGAGTAATTAGTGAAAGAATGAAGCAAGTGACTTCCTGTTGCCAGTAGGGGGCGCTATGACTGTCACTAAATATGAGACTGTACATGTGTTCAGACCAGGACGCTGAACAAGCATATTAAATTTGGAAAAGCTCAGACCATGTGGAGTCAAGTTATGAGGGTTTGAATTTTCATGGCGAAGGATCGAAATTCGCCACGTCACCACGGCAACCAGGAATGACGAGGGAAAAAGCTTTTGATAACTATTCATCTCCAATGTCTCAAGATGATCCTGTGTGAATTTGAAGTGGATGGGATGAAGATTATGGGAGTAATTAGTGAAAGAATGAAGCAAGTGACTTCCTGTTGCCAGTAGGGGGCGCTATGACTGTCACTAAATATGAGACTGTACATGTGTTCAGACCAGGACCCTGAACAAGCATCTGAAATTTGGAAAAGCTCAGACCATGTGGAGTCAAGTTATGAGGGTTTGAAATTTCATGGCGAAGCATCGAAATTCGCCGCATCACCATGGCAACCAGGAATGACGGGGGGAAAATCCTTTTGATAACTTTTCATCTCCAATGTCTCAAGATGACTCTGTGTGAATTTGAAGTGGATGGGAAGAAAACTCTAGGACTAGTGCGTTCAAATATGATGCCACAATTTGCATTAAAATCAATATTTTGATTCAAAATGGCCGACTTCCTGTTGGTGTTAGGGTATGTGTCCAAGAGACTTTTTGGTGCGTCTTGACATGTTGAACATGTGTACCAAGTTTCGTTTCTCTATGTCAATCTGTCACGAGGGGCTCGCTTTTATTGATTTTGTAGGGGGCGCTAGAGAGCCATTTTGTCACGCCCATTTGTGAAAACCATAAAATATCGAAATTTTCGCCGGGTCTGGCTTGCGTGCAAACTTTGGTGAGATTCGGGGCACGTTCAGTGGGGCAAAAAGGCCGTCGTCGTGCAAGAAAAAGAAAAATAATAATAATAATCTTGACAGATACAATAGGGCTTCGCGCTGGTCAGCGCTCGGGCCCTAATAATCATGGCAAAAACAATAGGGCTTCGCGCTGGTCAGCGCTCGGGCCCTAATTAAAACTGCAAGCAGTGATGAACGGGCCCTCGCGCCCCCATGCACCGCCTTGTACGCGCATGCCGGTGCATGCTGCAGTCACATGCAGACACAGCGGGTACGTAGACGTCTTGGCACCCGGGCTTGTAATGAATGTTGTGTGATGGGGCTAAGTCACATTGCATGTGTCCACTAGGTGGCGCTAGAGATCGCCCACCAATTATATGTCATGTTGTAGTGTGTGATGTGGAGAACACATCCTGTAAATTTCATGTAAATCGGATAATGTTTGTCATGTGAGGCTGACTTCCTGTGTCCAGTAGGTGGCGCTGTGTATTTAACACAGTATTGATGCATAGATGTGTTCAGGGCGGGACCCTCTACATGTGTGATCAATTTGGTGTAGACGGGACAATGTCTGTAGGAGTTATAAGGACTTCCTGCTTCATGGCGAAGCATCGAAATTGTTTGCACAGCCACGCCCAACAGGAAGAAGTTATAAAAAAGCTTTTGATAACTTGTCATCTCCAATGTCTCAAGCTGACTCTGTGTGAATTTGAAGTGGATGGGATGAAATCTCTAGGAGTAGTTTGTTCAAATATGAGGCGTGGAAATGACCAAAACATTCACCAAAATTGAGCATTTTTCCCAAGATGGCCGACTTCCTGTTGGTCTTAGGGTATGGGTCCAAATGGCGTTTTTGTGCGTCTGGAGATGATACATAAACCTACCGAGTTTCATTCTTCTATGTCAATCGGGAAGGCTGAGGTTCAATTTTGAAATATTCAAGGGGGCACTATTGAGCCGTTTAGCCACGCCCATCCCATTGAAGTATATAGGATGTTAAATGACCCCACTCCAGACGTGTGTGTTGAGTTTCGTTACCGTGAAGGCATCCTTTGCCTCTGAAAACTGTAATCGTATTTTCATGGCGTTGAATGCGTTGTCATGGCAACGGTATTTGATGATGGGTCATGAGTTGCAGAATGTAGCATCACCAAGGTCTTATGTCTCAGCTGAGTAAATTTCAGGTGTAAATATTTAAGATTATGGGAGTAATTAGTGAACGAATGAAGCAAGTCACTTCCTGTCGCCATTAGGGGGCGCTATGACTGTCACTAAATATGAGACTGTACATGTGTTCAGACCAGGACACTGAACAAGCATATTAAATTTGGAAAAGCTCAGACCATGTGGAGTCAAGTTATGAGGGTTTGAAATTTCATGGCGAAGCATCGAAATTCGCCGCGTCACCACGGCAACCAGGAATGACGGGGGAAAAAGCTTTTGATAACTTTTCATCTCCAATGTCTCAAGATGACTCTGTGTGAATTTGAAGTGGATGAGATGAAAACTCTAGGACTAGTTCGCTCAAATATGATGCCAAATTTGGCATTAAAATCAATATTTTGATTCAAAATGGCCGACTTCCTGTTGGTGTTAGGGTATGTGTCCAAGAGACTTTTTGGTGCGTCTTGGCATGATGAACATGTGTACCGAATTTTGTTTCTCTATGTCAATCTGTCTCGAGGGGCTCGATTTTATAGATTTTGCAGGGGGCGCTAGAGAGCCATTTTGCCTCGCCCATTTCTGCAAACCATAAAATATCGAAATTTTCGCCGGGTCTGGCTTGCGTGCAAACTTTGGTGACTTTTAAGGCACGTTCAGGGGGTCAAAAAGGCCGTCGTTGTGCAAGAAAAAGAAAAATAATTAAAACTGCAAGCAGTGATGAACGGGCCCTCGCGCCCCCATGCACCGCCCCGTACTCGCATGTCGGTGCGTGCTGCAGTCACACGGAAGACACAGCGGACACGTAGACGTCTTGGCACCTGGGCTTGTAATGAACATGGTGTGATGGGGCTAAGTCACATTGCATGTGTCCACTAGGTGGCGCTAGAGATCACCCACCAATTACATGTCATGTTGCAGTGTGTGATGTGGAGAACACATCCTCTAAATTTCATGTAAATCGGATAATGTTTGTCATATGAGGCTGACTTCCTGTGTCCAGTAGGTGGCGCTGTGTATATGAAGCTGTATTGATGCATAGATGTGTTCAGGGCGGGACCCTCTACATGTGTGATCAATTTGGTGTAGACGGGACAATGTCTGTAGGATTTATAAGGACTTCCTGCTTTATGGCGAAGCATCGAAATTGTTTGCACAGCCACGCCCAACAGGAAGAAGTCATAAAAAAGCTTTTGATAACTTGTCATCTCCAATGTCTCAAGATGACTCTGTGCGAATGTGAAGTGGATGGGATGAAATCTCTAGGACTAGTGCGTTCAAATATGAGGCCTGGAAATGACCAAAACACTCACCAAAATTGAGCATTTTTCCCAAGATGGCCGACTTCCTGTTGGTCTTAGGGTATGGGTCCAAATGGCGTTTTTGTGCGTCTGGAGATGATACATAAACCTACCGAATTTCATTCTTCTATGTCAATGGGGAAGTCTGAGGTTCAATTTTGAAATATTCAAGGGGGCGCTATTGAGCCATTTAGTCACGGCCATCCCATTGAAGTATATAGGATGTTAAATGACCACACTCCAGACGTGTGTGTTGAGTTTCGTTACCGTGGAGGCATCCTTTGCCCCTGAAAAGTGTAATCGTATTTCATGGCGTTGAATGCGTTGTCATGGCAACAGTATTTGATGATGGGTCACGAGTTGCAGAATGTAGCATCACCAAGGTCTTATGTCTCAGCTGAGTCAATTTCAGGTGGAAATACTTAAGATTATGGGAGTAATTAGTGAAAGAATGAAGCAAGTGACTTCCTGTTGCCAGTAGGGGGCGCTATGACTGTCACAAAATATGAGACTGCACATGTGTTCAGACTGGGACACTGAACAAGCATCTGAAATTCGGAGAAGCTCAGACCATGTGGAGTCAAGTTATGAGGGTTTGAATTTTCATGGCGAAGGATCGAAATTCGTCGCGTCACCACGGCAACCAGGAATGACGAGGGAAAAAGCTTTTGATAACTTGTCATCTCCAATGTCTCAAGATGATCCTGTGTGAATTTGAAGTGGATGGGATGAAGATTATGGGAGTAATTAGTGAAAGAATGAAGCAAGTGACTTCCTGTTGCCAGTAGGTGGCGCTATGACTGTCACTAAATATGAGACTGTACATGTGTTCAGACTAGGACCCTGAACAAGCATGTGAAATTTGGTAAAGCTCAGACCATGTGAAGTCAAGTTATGAGGGTTTGAATTTTCATGGCGAAGGATCGAAATTCGCCGCGTCACCACGGCAACCAGGAATGACGGGGGGAAAAGCTTTTGATAACTTGTCATCTCCAATGTCTCAAGATGACTCTGTGTGAATTTGAAGTGGATGGGATGAAATCTCTAGGAGTAGTGCGTTCAAATATGATGCCACAATTTGCATTAAAATCAATATTTTGATTCAAAATGGCCGACTTCCTGTTGGTGTTAGGGTATGTGTCCAAGAGACTTTTTGGTGCGTCTTGACATGTTGAACATGTGTACCAAGTTTCGTTTCTCTATGTCAATCTGTCACGAGGGGCTCGCTTTTATTGATTTTGTAGGGGGCGCTAGAGAGCCATTTTGGCACGCCCATTTGTGCAAACCATAAAATATCGAAATTTTCGCCGGGTCTGGCTTGCGTGCAGACTTTGGTGAGTTTCGGGGCACGTTCAGGGGGGCAAAAAGGCCGTCGTCGGGAGAGAAAAAAAAAAATAATAATAATAATTAAAACTGCAAGCAGTGATGAACGGGCCCTCGCGCCCCCATGCACCGCCCCGTACTCGCATGTCGGTGCGTGCTGCAGTCACACGGCAGACACAGCGGGCACGTAGACGTCTTGGCACCTGGGCTTGTAATGAATGTTGTGTGATGGGGCTAAGTCACATTGCATGTGTCCACTAGGTGGCGCTAGAGATCACCCACCAATTACATGTCATGTTGCAGTGTGTGCTGTGGAGAACACATCCTGTAAATTTCATGTAAATCGGATAATGTTTGTCATATGAGGCTGACTTCCTGTGTCCAGTAGGTGGCGCTGTGTATTTGACGCAGTATTGATGCATAGATGTGTTCAGGGCGGGACCCTCTACATGTGTGATCAATTTGGTGTAGACAGGACCATGTCTGTAGGAGTTATAAGGACTTGCTGCTTTATGGCGAAGCATCGAAATTGTTTGCACAGCCACGCCCAACAGGAAGAAGTCATAAAAAAGCTTTTGATAATTTGTCATCTCCAATGTCTCAAGATGATTCTGTGTCAATTTGAAGTGGATGGGATGGAATCCCTAGGACTAGTTCGTTAAAATACGTGACCTTGAAATCATCAAAAAAATCAACAGAATTGAGCATTTTTCCAAGATGGCCGACTTCCTGTTGGACTTAGTGTATGGGTCCAAATGGTGTTTTTGTGCGTCTGGAGATGATACATAAACCTACCGAATTTCATTCTTCTATATCAATCGGGAAGGCTGAGGTTCAATTTTGAAATATTCAAGGGGGCGCTATTGAGCTGTTTAGTCACGTCCATCCCATTGAAGTACATAGGATGTTAAATGACCCCACTCCAGACGTGTGTGTTGAGTTTCGTTACCGTGGAGGCATCCTTTGCCCCTGAAAACTGTAATCGTATTTTCATGGCGTTGAATGTGTTGTCATGGCAACGGTATTTGATGATGGGTCATGAGTTGCAGAATGTAGCATCACCAAGGTCTCATGTCTCAGCTGAGTCAATTTCAGGTGGAAATACTTAAGATTATGGGAGTAATTAATGAACAAATGACGCAAGTGACTTCCTGTTGCCAGTAGGGGGCGCTATGACTGTCACTAAATATGAGACTGTACATGTGTTCAGATCAGGACGCTGAACAAGCATATTAAATTTGGAAAAGCTGAGACCATGTGGAGTCAAGTTATGAGGGTTTGAAATTTCATGGCGAAGCATCGAAATTCGCCGCGTCACCACGGCAACCAGGAATGACCGGCGAAAAAGCTTTTGATAACTTTTCATCTCCAATGTCTCAAGATGACTCTGTGTGAATTTGAAGTGGATGAGATCAAATCTCTAGGACTAGTTCGTTAAAGTACGAGGAGTGGAAAACGCCAAAATCGCACATATTTTTCAAAATGGCCGACTTCCTGTTGGAGTGACGTCATGGGCCCCACTGACTTTTTTGTGCGTCTGGACATGATACATATATATACCAAATTTCGTTCATGTACGTCAATCTCTCACATTTTTATATTCAATAGGGGGCGCTAGAGAGTCATTTTGCCACGCCCATTTCTGCAAACCATAAAATATCAAAATTTTCGCCACGTCTGGCTTGCATGCAAACTTTGGTGACTTTTAAGGCACGTTCAGGGGGGCAAAAAGGGCGTTGTTTTGGGAGAAGAAGAAGAATAATAATCATGGCAAAAACAATAGGGCTTCGCGCTGGTCAGCGCTCGGGCCCTAATAATAATAATAATCATGGCAAAAACAATAGGGCTTCGCGCTGGTCAGCGCTCGGGCCCTAATAACTAGAACTGTTCGTACCGAACAGTTATGAACGGGGGCCAAGCCATCCCGCGCGACTCACACCCCAAGCGACTCGCCCCGCGAAGCCCACGCAATATGGCCTAAAAGGACGACAAGGCTCTGGGCATGTGTCAGGACACAGGCCAATGTCTGAGCCTCAGTATTCATTGTAAAGGGAAGTGCGAAAGGCTGAATGTGTGGCGATTTGGATTTGTCGTAATAAGTCCCGCCCACTTTGACCGATTGTTACGTAATTTTGCAGCTGGCCTCTGGAGTGATGTCTTATCATGCTCACCAAATTATGTGTGAATGCGATCATCTTTTAGGAAAGTTGATATTTGTGGGTGTATAACGCCCCCTGTTGATTGATTTGCACCATATTTGGCACAGAGCCCCTGCATGACTTCCTGAACAAGTGACTTAAGTTTGACGTTAAAAGCATTTACTTTGACCAAAATATGGAACAATGTGTTTTTTTTAGCTAGCAAAAAAGATTGTTTGGCTATAAGTAGAGCATTTTTTGGAGTGTTAAAATGCTTTTGATAACTTTTGACCAGACTCATCTGGAGATTATATGTGCAAAGTTTCATGCAGATAGCTCTTAAACTGTAGGAGGAGTTCAAAAAAGTTGGTTTTGCATATGCAGTGACTTAGCAAAGGAAATCTGCAGCAGCAGTGGGCGGGGCCTATGTCAAAAAATCCAACTCTATTCAGGGAATACATGGATATGATGTATATGAATGTGTCATTTAAAATGTGGAAGTTACAGGCAAAAACGCGTTTTTATCCGTTATAGCGCCACCTAGTGGAGTAGATGTGCTATTTTTGTTATGGAATATCTGTGTCCTATTCTATATGTACCCTATAAATTTCACAACCCTCATCATAAGAGTTCAGCTAAAATAAATGCTTGTTGTTTATGTACTTATAAGCCACGCCCACATTGACCAGTCATGACCACCTTCAATATATGGCCTCAGGAATGGGTCTGCATCATACCTACCGAATTTGGCAAGAATCTGTAAAGCCATTCAAGAGATATAAATTTCCTAGATTTGTAGCGCCCCCTAGTGGTCAACATTCACAAAACTTGGCTCATACCCTCACAGTCACATGCCAACCAAGGATCTGACATTTGGTGTTAATAGCATTTAGTTGGACCGAGATATCCAACAGTTAGCATTTTCATAGCTAGCTACAGAAATTAATTTGTTAATAATTTGCGCCTACCTTGGCCAAGCAAAATTCTTTTGATAACTTAAGATCAGGTTGAGCTGGGCAGTGTACGTGCCAAGTGTCACGGAGATCGGACAAAACCCCGAGGAGGAGTTCGAAAAAGTAGGTTTTCCAGTTTTTGCGATTTTGCGCAAAAACTTTATAGGCGGAAGTGGGCGTGGCCAATGGCAAAGTGATTCAGCTCTATTCAGGGAATCTGGGGATATAAGGTTTTTGAATGTGCGACATACGGTGTGAGAGTTATAGGCCAAAACGCGTTGTCCTCACTTATAGCGCCCCCTGCAGGCGGACATATGTAGTTTTTTGCGTCTGAGGTACGTGCAGGGGTCTGGACCAACCCTCCAAATTGCACCGCCCTCCCTTGCACGGTTTAGCCTGCAGCACCAGTTTTATCAACGGAAAAATAAAAATAAAGTATAATAATAATAAAAACCAGCACAAAAACAATAGGGTTCCTAGCACCGCTGGTGCTAGGAAACGCGTCTGCTTGCATACGCGTTTCCTCGTCCCCTCGGGCTTGGCCCCCTAATAATCTGGACGATTACAATAGGGCTTCGCGCTGGTCAGCGCTCGGGCCCTAATTAAAACTGCAAGCAGTGATGAACGGGCCCTCGCGCCCACCACGCACCGCGCCGTACGCGCATGCCGGTGCGTGCTGCAGTCACACGGCAGACACAGCGGGCACGTAGGCGTCTTGGCACCCGGGCTCGTAATGAACGTTGTGTGATGGGGCTAAGTCACATTGCATGTGTCCACTAGGTGGCGCTAGAGATCACCCACCAATTACATGTCATGTTGCAGTGTGTGATGTGGAGAACACATCCTGTAAATTTCATGTAAATAGGATAATGTTTGTCATGTGAGGCTGACTTCCTGTGTCCAGTAGGTGGCGCTGTGTATTTGACACAGTATTGATGCATAGATGTGTTCAGGGCGGGACCCTCTACATGTGTGATCAATTTGGTGTAGACGGGACAATGTCTGTAGGAGTTATAAGGACTTCCTGCTTCATGGCGAAGCATCGAAATTGTCTGCACAGCCACGCCCAACAGGAAGAAGTCATAAAAAAGCTTTTGATAACTTGTCATCTACAATGTCTCAAGCTGACTCTGTGTGAATTTGAAGTGGATGGGATGGAATCTCTAGGAGTAGTTCGTTCAAATATGAGGCGTGGAAATGACCAAAACACTCACCAAAATTGAGCATTTTTCCCAAGATGGCCGACTTCCTGTCGGACTTAGGGTATGGGTCCAAATGGCGTTTTTGTGCGTCTGGAGATGATACATAAACCTACCGAATTGCATTCTTCTATGTCAATCGGGAAGTCTGAGGTTCAATTTTGAAATATTCAAGGGGGCGCTATTGAGCCATTTAGTCACGGCCATCCCATTGAAGTATATAGGATGTTAAATGACCCCACTCCAGACGTGTGTGTTGAGGTTCGTTACCGTGGAGGCATCCTTTGCCCCTGAAAACTGTAATCGTATTTCATGGCGTTGAATGCGTTGTCATGGCAACAGTATTTGATGATGGGTCACGAGTTGCAGAATGTAGCATCACCAAGGTCTTATGTCTCAGCTGAGTCAATTTCAGGTGTAAATACTTAAGATTATGGGAGTAATTAGTGAAAGAATGAAGCAAGTGACTTCCTGTTGCCAGTAGGTGGCGCTATGACTGTCACTAAATATGAGACTGTACATGTGTTCAGAGCAGGACCCTGAACAAGCATCTGAAATTTGGAAAAGCTCAGACCATGTGGAGTCAAGTTATGAGGGTTTGAAATTTCATGGCGAGACATCGAAATTCGCCATGTCACCATGGCAACCAGGAATGACGGACGAAAAAGCTTTTGATAACTTGTCATCTCCAATGTCTCAAGATGATTCTGTCTGAATTTGAAGAGGATGGGATGAAATCTGTAGGACTAGTTAGTTCAAATATGAGACCTGGAAATGACCAAAAAATGCACCAAAATTGAGCATTTTTCCCAAGATGGCCGACTTCCTGTTGGACTTAGGGTATGGGTCCAAATGGCGTTTTTGTGCGTCTGGAGATGATACATAAACCTACCGAATTTCATTCTTCTATGTCAATCGGGAAGGCTGAGGTTCAATTTTGAAATATTCAAGGGGGCGCTATTGAGCCATTTAGTCACGGCCATCCCATTGAAGTATATAGGATGTTAAATGACCCCACTCCAGACGTGTGTGTTGAGTTTCGTTACCGTGGAGGCATCCTTTGCCCCTGAAAAGTGTAATCGTATTTCATGGCGTTGAATGCGTTGTCATGGCAACAGTATTTGATGATGGGTCACGACTTGCAGAATGTAGCATCACCAAGGTCTTATGTCTCAGCTGAGCCAATTTCAGGTGTAAATACTTAAGATTATGGGAGTAATTAGTGAAAGAATGAAGCAAGTGACTTCCTGTTGCCAGTAGGTGGCGCTATGACTGTCACTAAATATGAGACTGTACATTTGTTCAGACTGGGACACTGAACAAGCATATTAAATTTGGAAAAGCTCAGACCATGTGGAGTCAAGTTATGAGGGTTTGAATTTTCATGGCGAAGGATCGAAATTCGCCACGTCACCACGGCAACCAGGAATGACGAGGGAAAAAGCTTTTGATAACTTTTCATCTCCAATGTCTCAAGATGATCCTGTGTGAATTTGAAGTGGATGGGATGAAGATTATGGGAGTAATTAGTGAAACAATGAAGCAAGTGACTTCCTGTTGCCAGTAGGGGGCGCTATGACTGTCACTAAATATGAGACTGTACATGTGTTCAGACCAGGACGCTGAACAAGCATGTGAAATTTGGTAAAGCTCAGACCATGTGAAGTCAAGTTATGAGGGTTTGAAATTTCATGGCGAAGGATCGAAATTCGCCGCGTCACCACGGCAACCAGGAATGACGGGGGGAAAAGCTTTTGATAACTTGTCATCTCCAATGTCTCAAGATGACTCTGTGTGAATTTGAAGTGGATGGGAAGAAAACTCTAGGAGTAGTGCGTTCAAATATGATGCCACAATTTGCATTAAAATCAATATTTAGATTCAAAATGGCCGACTTCCTGTTGGTGTTAGGGTATGTGTCCAAGAGACTTTTTGGTGCGTCTTGACATGTTGAACATGTGTACCAAGTTTCGTTTCTCTATGTCATTATGTGGCGAGGGGCTCGATTTTCTTGATTTTGTAGGGGGCGCTAGAGAGCCATTTTGCCACGCCCATTTCTGCAAACCATAAAATATCAAAATTTTCGCCGGGTCTGGCTTGCGTGCAAAATTTGGTGACTTTTCCGGCACGTTCAGGGGGGCAAAAAGGGCGTCGTTGTGAGAGAAGAAAAATAATAATAATTAAAGCTGCAAGCAGCGATGATCGGGCCCAAGCCCCCCCACGCACCGCCCCGTACGCGCATGTCGGTGCGTGCTGCAGTCACACGGCAGACACAGCGGGCACGTAGACGTCTTGGCACCCGGGCTCGTATTGAACGTTGTGTGATGGGGCTAAGTCATATCGCATGTGTCCACTAGGCGGCGCTAGAGATCACCCACCAATTATATGTCATGTTGCAGTGTGTGATGTGGAGAACACATCCTGTAAATTTCATGTAAATCGTATAATGTTTGTCATATGAGGCTGACTTCCTGTGTCCAGTAGGTGGCGCTGTGTATATGAAGCAGTATTGATGCATAGATGTGTTCAGGGCGGGACCCTCTACATGTGTGATCAATTTGGTGTAGGCGGGACAATGTCTGTAGGAGTTATAAGGACTTCCTGCTTTATGGCGAAGCATCGAAATTGTTTGCACAGCCACGCCCAACAGGAAGAAGTCATAAAAAAGATTTTGATGACTGGCGTTATGTCTTAGCTGAGTCAATTTCAGGTGTAAATACTTAAGATTATGGGAGTAATTAGTGAAAGAATGAAGCAAGTGACTTCCTGTTGCCAGTAGGTGGCGCTATGACAGTCACTAAATATGAGACTGTACATGTGTTCAGACCAGGACGCTGAACAAGCATCTGAAATTTGGAAAAGCTGAGACCACGTGGAGTCAAGTTATGAGGGTTTGAAATTTCATGGCGAAGCATCGAAATTCGTCGCGTCACCACGGCAACCAGGAAAGACGGGCGAAAAAGCTTTTCATAACTTTTCATCTCCAATGTCTGAAGATGATTTTGTGTGAATTTGAAGTGGATGGGATGAAAACTCTAGGACGAGTTCGTTCAAATATGATGCCACAATTTGCATTAAAATCAATACTTTGATTCAAAATGGCCGACTTCCTGTTGGAGTGACGTCATGGAACCCCTAGACTTTTTTGTGCGGCTTGACATGATGAACATGTGTACCGAGTTTCGTTTCTGTATGTCAATCTGTTCATTAAAATATGAGGCCTGGAAATGACCAAAAAACTCTCCAAAATTGAATATTTTTCCCAAGATGGCCGACTTCCTGTTGGACTTAGGGTATGCGTCCAAATGGCATTTTTATGCGTCTGGAGATGATACATAAGCCTACCGAGTTTCATTCTTCTATGTCAATCTGGAAGGCTGAGGTTCAATTTTGAAATATTCAAGGGGGCGCCATTGAGCCGTTTAGCCACGCCCATCCCAATGAAGTATATAGGATGTTAAATTAACCCACTCCAGACGTGTGTGTTGAGTTTCATTACCGTGGACGCATCCTTTGCCCCTAAAAACTGTAATCGTATTATCATGGCGTTGAATGTGTTGTCATGGCAACGGTATTTGATGATGGGTCATGAGTTGCAGAATGTAGCATCACCAAGGTCTTATGTCTCAGCTGAGTTAATTTCAGGTATAAATACTTAAGATTATGGGAGTAATTAGTGAAAGACTGAAGCAAGTGACTTCCTGTTGCCGGTAGGTGGCGCTATGACTGTCACTAAATATGAGACTGTACATGTGTTCAGACCGGGACACTGAACAAGCATATTAAATTTGGAAAAGCTCAGACCATGTGGAGTCAAGTTATGAGGGTTTGAAATTTCATGGCGAAGGATCGAATGGTGAAGGAAATTGTCGGCGCCGCCACGGCCAAACCGGATCCCTAATCAGAAAGTTTTTGATAGCTTTTCATCTCCAATGTCTCAAGATGTTTCTGAGTGAATTTGAAGTCGGTCGGATTAAATCCCTAGGACGAGTTCGCTCAAATGCGAGGCGTGGAAATCGCCAAAAACGCATATTCGATACAAAATGGCCGACTTCCTGTAGGAGTGAAGGCATGGGTCCAAGAGACTTTTTTGTGCGTCTTTACACGATACATATGTGTACTGAATTTCGTTTGTCTAGGGCAATCTCAGGGGTGGGGCTCGCTTTTTTTAACTTTCTAGGGGGCGCTACAGAGCCATTTTGCTACGGCCATTTATACAAACCATAAAATATCAAATTTTTCGCCGGGTCGGACATGATTGTACATTTTGGTGACTTTTGGGGCACGTTCAGGGGGGCAAAAACGCGTTTACTTTATAGGAACTATAATAATAATAATAATAATAATCGGTACGATTACAATAGGGCCTTCGCACTGTAGTGCTTGGGCCCTAATTAAAACTGCAAGCAGTGATGAACGGGCCCTCGCGCCCCATGCACCGCCTTGTACGCGCATGTCGGTGCATGCTGCAGTTACACGGCAGACACAGCTGGCATGTAGAAGTCTTGGCACCGGGGCTTGTAATGAACACTGTGTGATGGGGCTAAGTCACATTGCATGTGTCCACTAGGTGGCGCTAGAGATCACCCACCAATTATATGTCATGTTGCAGTGTATGATGTGGAGAACACATCCTGTAAATTTCATGTAAATCGGATAATGTTTGTCATATGAGGCTGACTTCCTGTGTCCAGTAGGTGGCGCTGTGTATTTGACACAGTATTGATGCATAGATGTGTTCAGGGCGGGACCCTCTACATGCATGATGAATTTGGAGTGGACAGGACAATGTCTGTAGGAGTTATAAGGACTTCCTGCCTAATGGCGAAGCATCGAAATTGTCTGCACAGCCACGCCCAACAGGAAGAAGTCATAAAAAAGATTTTGATAACTGGTGTTATGTCTTAGCTGAGTCAATTTTAGGTGTAAATACTTAAGATTATGGGAGTAATTAGTGAAAGAATGAAGCAAGTGACTTCCTGTTGCCAGTAGGGGGCGCTATGACTGTCACTAAATATGAGACTGTACATGTGTTCAGACGGGGACACTGTACAAGCATATTAAATTTGGAAAAGCTCAGACCATGTGGAGTCAATTTATGAGGGTTTGAATTTTCATGGCGAAGGATCGAAATTCACCACGTCACCACGGCAACCAGGAATGACGAGGGAAAAAGCTTTTGATAACTTTTCATCTCCAATTTCTCAAGATGATCCTGTGTGAATTTGAAGTGGATGGGATGAAGATTATGGGAGTAATTAGTGAAAGAATGAAGCAAGTGACTTCCTGTTGCCAGTAGGTGGCGCTATGACTGTCACTAAATATGAGACTGTACATGTGTTCAGACCAGGACCCTGAACAAGCATCTGAAATTTGGAAAAGCTGAGACCATGTGGAGTCAAGTTATGAGGGTTTGAAATTTCATGGCGAAGCATCGAAATTCGCCGCGTCACCATGGCAACCAGGAATGACGGGGGAAAAACCTTTTGATAACTTGTCATCTCCAATGTCTCAAGATGGCTCTGTGTGAATTTGAAGTGGATGGGAAGAAAACTCTAGGAGTAGTGCGTTCAAATATGATGCCACATTTTGCATTAAAATCAATAATTTGATTCAAAATGGCCGACTTCCTGTTGGTGTTAGGGTATGTGTCCAAGAGACTTTTTGGTGCGTCTTGGCATGATGAACATGTGTACCGAGTTTCGTTTCTCTATGTCAATCTGTCTCGAGGGGCTCGATTTTATAGATTTTGTAGGGGGCGCTAGAGAGCCATTTTTCCACGCCCATTTCTGCAAACCATAAAATATCAAAATTTTCGCCAAGTCTGGCTTGCGTGCAAACTTTGGTGACTTTTAAAGCACGTTCAGGGGGGCAAAAAGGCCGTCGTTGAGAGAGAAGAAAAAAAAGAATAATAATCATGGCAAAAACAATAGGGCTTCGCGCTGGTCAGCGCTCGGGCCCTAATTAAAACTGCAAGCAGTGATGAACGGGCCCTCGCGCCCCCATGCACCGCCCCGTACTCGCATGTCGGTGCATGCTGCAGTCACATGGCAGACACAGCGGGCACGTAGACGTCTTGGCACCGGGGCTTGTAATGAACACTGTGTGATGGGGCTAAGTCACATTGCATGTGTCCACTAGGTGGCGCTAGAGATCACCCACCAATTATATGTCATGTTGCAGTGTGTGATGTGGAGAACACATCCTGTAAATTTCATGTAAATCGGATAATGTTTGTCATATGAGACTGACTTCCTGTGTCCAGTAGGTGGCGCTGTGTATTTGACGCAGTATTGATGCATAGATGTGTTCAGGGCGGGACCCTGTACATGCATGATGAATTTGGTGTAGACAGGACAATGTCTGTAGGAGTTATAAGGACTTCCTGCCTCATGGCGAAGCATCGAAATTGTTTGCACAGCCACGCCCAACAGGAAGAAGTCATAAAAAAGCTTTTGATAACTTTTCATCTCCAATGTCTCAAGATGACTCTGTGTGAATTTGAAGTGGATGGGATGAAATCTCTAGGAGTAGTTTGTTCAAATATGAGGCCTAGAAATGACCAAAAAACTCAGCAAAATATAGCATTTTTCCCAAGATGGCCGACTTCCTGTTGGACTTAGGGTATGGGTCCAAATGGCGTTTTTGTGCGTCTGGAGATGATACATAAACCTACCGAATTTCATTCTTCTATGTCAATCGGGAAGGCTGAGGTTCAATTTTGAAATATTCAAGGGGGCGCTATTGAGCCGTTTAGTCACACCCATCCCATTGAAGTATATAGGATGTTTAATGACCCCACTCCAGATGTGTGTGTTGAGTTTCGTTACCGTGGAGGCATCTTTTGCCCCTGAAAACTGTAATCGTATTTTCATGGCGTTGAATGTGTTGTCATGGCAACGGTATTTGATGATGGGTCATGAGTTGCAGAATGTAGCATCACCAAGGTCTTATGTCTCAGCTGAGTTAATTTCAGGTATAAATACTTAAGATTATGGGAGTAATTACTGAACGAATGAAGCAAGTCACTTCCTGTCGCCACTAGGTGGCGCTATGACTGTCACTAAATATGAGACTGTACATGTGTTCAGACCGGGACGCTGAACAAGCATATTAAATTTGGAAAAGCTCAGACCATGTGGAGTCAAGTTATGAGGGTTTGAAATTTCATGGCGAAGCATCGAAATTCGCCGCGTCACCACGGCAACCAGGAATGACGGGCCAAAAAGCTTTTGATAACTTTTCATCTCCAATGTCTCAAGATGACTCTGTGTGAATTTGAAGTGGATGGGATGAAAACTCTAGGAGTAGTTTGTTCAAATATGATGCCACAATTTGCATTAAAATCTATATTTTGATTCAAAATGGCCGACTTCCTGTTGGAGTGACGTCATGGAACCCATAGACTTTTTTGTGCGTCTTGACATGTTGAACATGTGTACCGAGTTTCGTTTCTCTATGTCAATGTGTCGCGAGGGGCTCGACGTTCTTGATTTTGCAGGTGGCGCTAGAGAGCCATTTTGCCACGGCCATTTGTGCAGACCATAAAATATCAAAATTTTCGCCGGGTCTGGCTTGCGTGCAAACTTTGGTGACTTTTCGAGCGCGTTCAGGGGGTCAAAAAGGCCGTTGTTGTGGGAGAAGAAAAATAATAATAATCTTGGCAAAAACAATAGGGCTTCGCGCTGGTCAGCGCTCGGGCCCTAATTAAAACTGCAAGCAGTGATGAACGGGCCCTCGCGCCCCCATGCACCGCCTTGTACGCGCATGTCGGTGCGTGCTGCAGTCACACGGCAGACACAGCGGGCACGTAGACGTCTTGGCACCGGGGCTTGTAATGAACACTGTGTGATGGGGCTAAGTCACATTGCATGTGTCCACTAGGTGGGGCTAGAGATCACCCACTAATTACATGTCATGTTGCAGTGTGTGATGTGGAGAACACATCCTGTAAATTTCATGTAAATAGGATAATGTTTGTCATGTGAGGCTGACTTCCTGTGTCCAGTAGGTGGCGCTGTGTATTTGACACAGTATTGATGCGTAGATGTGTTCAGGGCGGGACCCTCTACATGCATGATGAATTTGGTGTAGATCAGACAATGCCTGTAGGAGTTATAAGGACTTCCTGCCTAATGGCGAAGCATCGAAATTGTCTGCACAGCCACGTCCAACAGGAAGAAGTCATAAAAAAGCTTTTGATAACTTGTCATCTCCAATGTCTCAAGCTGACTCTGTGTGAATTTGAAGTGGATGGGATGAAATCTCTAGGAGTAGTTCGTTCAAATATGAGGCGTGGAAATGACCAAAACACTCACCAAAATTGAGCATTTTTCCCAAGATGGCCGACTTCCTGTTGGACTTAGGGTATGGGTCCAAATGGCGTTTTTGTGCGTCTGGAGATGATACATAAACCTACCGAATTTCATTCTTCTATGTCAATCGGGAAGTCTGAGGTTCAATTTTGAAATATTCAAGGGGGCGCTATTGAGCCATTTAGTCACGGCCATCCCATTGAAGTATATAGGATGTTAAATGACCCCACTCCAGACGTGTGTGTTGAGTTTCGTTACCATGGAGGCATCCTTTGCCCCTGAAAAGTGTAATCGTATTTCATGGCGTTGAATGCGTTGTCATGGCAACAGTATTTGATGATGGGTCACGAGTTGCAGAATGTAGCATCACCAAGGTCTTATGTCTCAGCTGAGTCAATTTCAGGTGTAAATACTTAAGATTATGGGAGTAATTAGTGAAAGAATGAAGCAAGTGACTTCCTGTTGCCAGTAGGGGGCGCTATGACTGTCACTAAATATGAGACTGTACATATGTTCAGACGGGGACACTGTACAAGCATATTAAATTTGGAAAAGCTCAGACCATGTGGAGTCAAGTTATGAGGGTTTGAATTTTCATGGCGAAGGATCGAAATTCGCCACGTCACCACGGCAACCAGGAATGACGAGGGAAAAAGCTTTTGATAACTTTTCATCTCCAATGTCTCAAGATGATCCTGTGTGAATTTGAAGTGGATGGGATGAAGATTATGGGAGTAATTAGTGAAAGAATGAAGCAAGTGACTTCCTGTCGCCAGTAGGTGGCGCTATGACTGTCACTAAATATGAGACTGTACATGTGTTCAGACTAGGACCCTGAACAAGCATGTGAAATTTGGTAAAGCTCAGACCATATGAAGTCAAGTTATGAGGGTTTGAATTTTCATGGCGAAGGATCGAAATTCGTCGCGTCACCACGGCAACCAGGAATGACGGGGGAAAAAGCTTTTGATAACTTGTCATCTCCAATGTCTCAAGATGACTCTGTGTGAATTTGAAGTGGATGGGAAGAAAACTGTAGGAGTAGTGCGTTCAAATATGATGCCACAATTTGCATTAAAATCAATATTTTGATTCAAAATGGCCGGCTTCCTGTTGGTGTTAGGGTATGTGTCCAAGAGACTTTTTGGTGCGTCTTGACATGTTGAACATGTGTACCAAGTTTCGTTTCTCTATGTCAATCTGTCACGAGGGGCTCGCTTTTATTGATTTTGTAGGGGGCGCTAGAGAGCCATTTTGGCACGCCCATTTGTGCAAACCATAAAATATCGAAATTTTCGCCAGGTCTGGCTTGCGTGCAAACTTTGGTGATTTTCGGGGCACGTTCAGGGGGGCAAAAAGGCCGTCGTCGGGAGAGAAAAAAAAAAATAATAATAATTAAAGCTGCAAGCAGCGATGATCGGGCCCAAGCTCCCTCGCCCCGCCACTACTGAGCGAGACTTGCTGTGACGCACACAGAGTCAAGATAAAGTTGGTTGGATTAGGAGGAATTCATTAAAGTATGTGGTGTGAAAATTCTATCAAACCGTGGCAAAATTGCAAATTCACTTCAAAATGGCCGACTTCCTGTTGGAGTGAGGGTATGGGTCTAAGAGACTTTTTTGTGCCTCTTTATGTGATACATATACATACCAACTTTTGTTCATCTATGTCAATCTGGAGGGACGGGCTCAATTTCCTTAATCTTCTACGGGGTGCAGTACCCCCATTTGGCCAGCTGTTCCTGTTTAATGGCGAAACATCAAAATTCCTCACATCGCCACGAAGCAACCAAATCCCTAATCAGAAAGTTTTTGATAACTTTTCATCTCCAATGTCTCAAGATGTTTCTGAGTGAATTTGAAGTCAATCAGATTAAATCCGTAGGACAAGTTCGTTAAAGTACGTGGCGTGGAAAACGCCAAAATCGCACATATTTTTCAAAATGGCCGACTTCCTGTTGGAGTGACGTCATGGGTCCAAGAGACTTTTTGGTGCGTCTTTACAAGATACATATGTGTACCAAATTTCGTTTGTCTATGTTAATCTGACTTGAGGGGCTCAATTATTTTTCAATTTTCAACAGGGTGTTTTTGTATCCAGTAGGTGGCGCTATGGAGCTGACACAGTATTGATGCATAGACGTGTTCAGGGAGGGACCCTCTACATGCGTGATTAATTTGGTGTAGATCGGACAATGTCTGTAGGAGTTATAAGGACTTCCTGTTTAATGGCGAAGGATCGAATGGCGAAGGAAATTGTCGGCGCCGCCACGGCCAAACCGGATCCCTAATTAGAAAGTTTTTGATAACTTTTCATCTCCAATGTGTCAAGATGTTTCTGAGTGGATTTGAAGTCGGTCGGATTAAATCCCTAGGACAAGTTCGTTAAAGTACGAGGTGTGGAAAACGCCAAAATCGCACATATTTTTCAAAATGGCCGACTTCCTGTTGGCGTGAGGTTATGGGTCCAGGAGACTTTTTTGTGAGTCTTTACACGTTACATATATATACCAAATTTCGTTCATCAATGTCAATCTGGAGGGAGGGGCTCAGTTTTATTAATCATCTACGGGATGCAGTACCCCCATTTGGCCAGCTGTTCCTGTTAAATGGCGAAACGTCAAAATTCCTCACATCGCCACGAAGCAACCAAATCCCTAATCAGAAAGTTTTTGATAACTTTTCATCTCCAATGTCTCAAGATGTTTCTGAGTGAATTTGAAGTCTGTCGGATTAAATCCCTAGGACGAGTTCGTTAAAGTATGACGCGTGGAAAACGCCGAAATCGCACATATTTTTCAAAATGGCCGACTTCCTGTTGGAGTGACGTCATGGGTCCAAGAGACTTTTTGGTGCGTCTTTACAATATACATATGTGTACCAAATTTCGTTTGTCTATGTCAATCTGACTTGAGGGGCTCAATTTTTTTTCAATTTTCAAGGGGGCGCTATTGTATCCAGTAGGTGGCGCTATGGAGCTGACACAGTATTGATGCATATACGTGTTCAGGACGGGACCCTCTACATGCGTGATTAATTTGGTGTAGATCGGACAATGTCTGCAAGAGTTATAAGGACTTCCTGTTTAATGGCAAAGGATCGAATGGCGAAGGAAATTGTCGGCACCGCCACGGCCAAACCGGATCCCTAATCAGAAAGTTTTTGATAACTTTTCATCTCCAATGTCTCAAGATGTTTCTGAGTGAATTTGAAGTTGGTCGGATTAAATCCCTAGGACAAGTTCGTTAAAGTACGAGGTGTGGAAAACGCCAAAATCGCACATATTTTTCAAAATGGCCGACTTCCTGTTGGAGTGACGTCATGGGCCCCACAGACTTTTTTGTGCGTCTGGACATGATACATATATATACCAAATTTCGTTCATGTACGTCAATCTCTCACATTTTTATATTCAATAGGGGGCGCTATTGAGCCATTTTGCGACGGCCATTTTGGCGGACCTTAAAATATCAAATTTTTCACCGGGTCTGATGTACGTGCAAATTTTGGTGACTTTTCGGGCACGTTTAGGCTGTCAAAAAGGCGTTTGTTTTATATAATAATAATAATAATCGGCACGATTACAATAGGGCCTTCGCACTGTATAGTGCTTGGGCCCTAATAATAATAATAATAATCATGGCAAAAACAATAGGGCTTCGCGCTGGTCAGCGCTCGGGCCCTAATAATCTGGACGATTACAAGGGCTTCGCGCTGGTCAGCGCTCGGGCCCTAATAATCTGGACGATTACAATAGGGCTTCGCGCTGGTCAGCGCTCGGGCCCTAATAATCCGGACAGATACAATAGGGCTTCGCGCTGGTCAGCGCTCGGGCCCTAATAATATTCCGGACAGATACAATAGGGCTTCGCGCTGGTCAGCGCTCGGGCCCTAATAATCTTGACAGATACAATAGGGCTTCGCGCTGGTCAGCGCTCGGGCCCTAATAATCCGGACAGATACAATAGGGCTTCGCGCTGGTCAGCGCTCGGGCCCTAATAAAGGGGAATAATAATCATGGCAAAAACAATAGGGCTTCGCGCTGGTCAGCGCTCGGGCCCTAATAATAATCATGGCAAAAACAATAGGGCTTCGCGCTGGTCAGCGCTCGGGCCCTAATAATAATCATGGCAAAAACAATAGGGCTTCGCGCTGGTCAGCGCTCGGGCCCTAATTAAAGCTGCAAGCAGCGATGATCGGGCCCAAGCTCCCCCGCCCCGCCACGACTGAGCGAGACTTGCTGTGACGCATCTTCAAAGTCTTTAAATGACACAGAGTCAATATGAAGTCAGTCGGATTAGGAGGAATTCATTAAAGTACGTGGTGTGACTTCCTGTTGGAGTGAGGGTATGGGTGAGGGTATGGGTCTAAGAGACTTTTTTGTGCCTCTTTAAGTGATACATATATATACCAAGTTTTGTTCATCTACGTCAATCTGGAGGGAGGGGCTCAATTTTAATAATCTTCTATGGGGTGCAGTACCCCCATTTGGCCAGCTGTTCCTGTTTAATGACGAAACATCAAAATTCCTCACATCGCCACGAAGCAACCAAATCCCTAATCAGAAAGTTTTTGATAACTTTTCATCTCCAATGTCTCAAGATGTTTCTGAGTGAATTTGAAGTCGGTCGGATTAAATCCCTAGGAGGAGTTCATTAAAGTACGAGGCGTGGAAAACACCAAAATCGCACATATTTTTCAAAATGGCCGACTTCCTGTTGGAGTGACATCATGGGTCCAAGAGAGGTTTTGGTGCGTCTTTACAAGATACATATGTGTACCGAATTTCGTTTGTCTATGTCAATCTGACTTGAGGGGCTCAATTTTTTTTCAATTTTCAAGGGGGCGCTATCGTATCCAGTAGGTGGTGCTATGGAGCTGACACAGTATTGATGCATAGACGTGTTCATGGCGGGACCCTCTACATGCGTGATTAATTTTGTGTAGATCGGACGATGTCTGTAGGAGTTATAAGGACTTCCTGTTTAATGGTGAAGGATCGAATGGCGAAGGAAATTGTCGGCACCGCCACGGCCAAACCGGATCCCTAATTAGAAAGTTTTTGATAACTTTTCATCTCCAACGTCTCAAGATGTTTCTGAGTGAATTTGAAGTCGGTCGGATTAAATCCCTAGGACAAGTTCGTTAAAGTACGAGGTGTGGAAAACGCCAAAATCACACATATTTTTCAAAATGGCCGACTTCCTGTTGGAGTGACGTCATGGGTCCCACAGACTTTTTTGTGCGTCTGGACATGATACATATATATACCAAATTTGGTTCATGTACGTCAATCTCTCACATTTCTATATTCAATAGGGGGCGCTATTGAGCCATTTTGCGACGGCCATTTTGGCGGACCTTAAAATATCAAATTTTTCGCCGGGTCTGATGTATGTGCAAATTTTGGTGACTTTTGGGGCACGTTTAGGCTGTCAAAAAGGCGTTCGTTGTGAGAGACGAATAATAATAATTTCTACAGATACAATAGGGCCTTCGCACTGTATAGTGCTTGGGCCCTAATAATTTCTACAGATACAATAGGGCCTTCGCACTGGTAGTGCTTGGGCCCTAATAATCCGGACAGATACAATAGGGCTTCACGCTGGTCAGCGCTCGGGCCCTAATAATAATTTTGACAGATACAATAGGGCTTCGCGCTGGTCAGCGCTCGGGCCCTAATAACTCACACTGCATCCAGCTAGCCAACTCCATTTATCATAACAGCAGCAGTAGAAGCTCCGGGTCTCAGCTCGTCCCCCATCACCTGTTGCTGCTGAAGCCAGTCCAGTCTAAACTGCTTTATCCTCTTATTGTCTTCTAGTTAAAGTCTTGTGAAATTATGTTTTTGTGTAGAAATTACCAAATAATCTTTCATTTCCACTTTATCGTCATCTCCTGAAACTATAGCTGACGAGAGGGCGTGAATGACAGCCAGAACTGTCCAATCACATTAGATTAAAAGACTTAAAACATCAACAATTCTTTAACAACAACAATTCAAGTTTGCAGTCTTGTTCTCTCTCTGGGGCTTGTGTGCTCCCCCCTCCTCCTCCTCCCTTCCTCTGCTGCGGGCGGTCCCCTGCTCCTCTCCAGCTACATCTACCTGCGCGGCCTGCGCCTCTTCCGCTCCCTCCGGTGTGTGATAGCAAGCTTCCCCTGGTGCTGGGTCCATCTTCAGCAGCAGCTGGTTTAAAAAATCCAATGAGCTTTGTGATGCTCTTTAGTAATTCTTTTTCGCGTAACTTTTCTTAATACGTTTTTTTCTTTTCTGGGCACCAATCTCAAATGTCCTCCCCGACATTTTCCACTTAATGTCACTCAATCATAGAGGGACACACCCCAAAACTAACTATAGACATTCTGATAGGTAAGCCCACGGGCCATTGGCTATGGGGCCACGTGGGTCACCCCTAAGTTGGATCAATCAGCAGCCACGTAATGTGCGATTAGAGTGATTGACAGAAAACCTGACAAGTTACAAAACAATATGATCTTTTCAGCTCATCATGACCCTGAACATAGGAGGCCCCTGAACATGGGAGGCCCCTGGGCTTCAGCCCAGGTAAGCCTGTGCATTAAAGCGGCCTTGCGTATAGCTGTAACGCTGTTGCTGGTATTTATAAATGCTGGGTGTGATTCTTGTGTGGGACGGCTCATGACTAGTCCAGTGACTCACTGACCAATCACTGGCCGGCACTCTGTTGACACCTATGACAGTATGTGTCATAGTCATCCTTCTTCATCAGAAACTCCTCACTGGACATAAGGATCTCCAGTCAGTATTAATGTAACTTAATGATTTTTTTTTTTATGTTTTTGTCTAGGCCATGTTTGAGCTTGTTACCTCAGAGGCATCCTACTACAAGAGTTTGGAAATTTTAGAGACTCACTTTCTCCATAACCCTGTTTTAGTCAACACTCTCTGCCAATCCGACATGCATTTTCTGTTCTCCAACATTGAAGAAGTCATGAAAGCCAGTGAACGGTAGGACAAGATCTTGATTAACACCAATCAGTGATCTTATATCTCAGTTATGAAGCTCCAGTGAATTTGTGTCATATCCCTCGATAATGGTCTCTTTTTATTTTCAGGTTCCTTATGGATCTTGAGCACCGAATTGAGGAATCTATTTTGATTTCTGATGTGTGTGACATTGTTTACCAACACGCTGTTGAACACTTCAGTGTCTTCATTAAATATGTCATTAACCAGGTGTACCAGGAAAAGAACTACAGACGGATTTTGTGAGTATTTTTTTTATGAATATGTCTGTTTCATGTGAACTATGTGGAGTGGTACATAAGCTGGTACATTTGCTGTTGAAGCAAATAGTGAGTATTGTGATTTTTTAAAACAAACTGGACAGTATTTTTGTCTTTTGAAATACGTATATAATATTTGCTCACACACTGTGACCTGCTTGAATGACTGCATACTGATGATAATGTCATGCTTGGAGAGAGAGGAACTGCAAGAAAAAGAATTCGAGTGAGATGATAGGTGTTATCTGTCATACATGGCTGTTTTCTTATTAAGTCTGTGAGTGCTTTGTTTGCGCTTCTGTTTGCAGAGGGGAACAGGTTTTGATCATAAAAAAATTTAATGTGCAGGGTGTGGTTGCTATGAATATAATGTGCATGTCACACTTCATCAACTACACATACCTGAGTAAGAGTGTTATTTTCCCACACTTCAGAGGACAGATACTTTGGCAGACACTAAGGGCATTTTCACACCAACAGCATTAGTGCGTTTTAATCAAACTGTAGTTTGTTTGACCCCTTGTTTTGGTTCATTTGCGTTGGTCAGAATGCAGCAATCGCACTCAGGTCTGCACCAAATTAACCGGTCCGAGACCACAAAAATAGGTGGTCTCGATCCGCACCAACTGCTGAACTCTGTTGCGGTTTAAGCAAATAGGTAAAAACGATCTAGTTGTAATGAATTATGGGTATGGGGGCACTCAAATGTGGATATAATTATATATTTCATGTCATATCATTTATATTTCATTTATATTTCTTGCAATGTGTCTTCAGCGGCTCCAGTACATCATCAGATTATTTTCCAATCGCAGTCGCACCTCATTTTCAAACTGTAATATTTGCCAAAAATTAGCAGGGGTAGGAAGTAACGAAGAATGTACTTCATACTTCAATAACTGTACTAAGTAGATTTTCCAGGTATCTGTACTTGAGTATTTATTTTTACTCCCTACCTTTAAGCCGTTTTTGACAATGTAAGGAGTAGAAAGTACATTTCTGTCTGTACTTTCTACTCCTTACATTGTCAAAACAGGCCTGTTACTTGTTTCAACCTCTGTGACTTTATAAAAAGAAGACATGACATGCAAAGAAGTGATAGAAAACCAATCTTTTTTTTTTTGGTAAGTGCGCTTCGTGTCGTCCTGGCTGACTGCTCATATCAAAATCCTCCGACAAAGAAAGTCTCAACAATGTGTGCAGACAGTGCAGGAATATGACAGCAGCAGTGAGACTCCTGACATATGAACACATACTGAGCACTGTGCACAGTTAACAGAGGTCCATTATAACTGTAATCTGTGAAAGTGAGTGAGTCAGTGAAGAACGATTAATGTGATTAAAAAATACATAAAATAACAGGTTATGCCCTTACAGCCCTTATATAATATATATTATATATATATATATATATATATATATATATATATATATATATATATATATGTTCCGTCTGAAATTTGGCTTGCAGCAGACTGTGTCCAGTGATTTGTAATTTTTAAAGTCAGTACGCTACATTGGAACAATTTATTGCCTGCTGCAGATTACACTATCAAACTCTGAAAATGCCCTAAATGGGACCTGTGCCAGCCATACAGTTTCAGTTACTGGAAGTAAGTTACTGACTGGAGAAATGCATCCCCCATTATTCATTTGGGGAGAGCAAAGTTATTGTTTTACTACCCCACTTCTTGTCTTCTAAAAATAAACAGTCGTTGCAATCAGGTGATAATATTTAAGTAGCCGATAGTTTTACTATTTTAAGCAACTGACAAAAACAAGTAATGAAAAAATCACACATTGGAATGGATTCAGTTGAACCCGTTACTGAGCAGACTGAAAGCACAGTGAAAGAGAGACAGACAGGCAGACGGGAGGTTTTCCTTAAAGCATTAAAGTGGCAATTGTTTAGAAGCTATAGGCATTTAAAATACACCAGACCAAAGTATGAAACATTTCCAAAATATCAAAACTTTATTTCATTTTTGTAGCCTTTGTATATATGTAAATATAAATAAAATAAATAAAGTAAAATAAATAAATTTCGTCTATGAAATGCAAATTTCCTCCATCATCTACAATGACATCGTAAGCCCAGAGGTCGAAATTGAAAAGCCTTAGCCAACAGACTGCATATGGCCAACGAGAATCTTGTTTAAACAGATTAAAGAAAAGAGAAGAAAAGACGTAAAACATAAGCCCAACACACTACAATTATGTGCCAAATATCAGCAAAACGTATAAAACATCATTAACATTCACAAGTTTTTTGGATCCACATCAAAAGTTCAGTCTTAGTTTTGCCCCTTCATCTGGTATAGATATGGCCGTTAAATAGCCTGTGATCAATTACATTAAGTAAGCCTAATGCAATTCATAAACGTAAAACCTGGGCCAAAAGCACAGAAAGGCAAACAACAACTGGTCAATGTAGGCTACTCCATAACTCTTGGGTTCGGCATTGCTCTTGAAATCCCATTGAACAGGGGAATGAGATTTCTGAAGGGGGCAAGAGAAAGACCTGTAATTAACGAGCTGCTGCGGTAACCTCATCCAAATTGAAAAGGGGATGAGCATTTCCTTTGAACGCCCCTTTGGTGTTGTATTACACAAAAAATAATCATTAAAATCATTTTTATTATAATATATGTGATATATACATGAAAAGAGTGGCCTGGAATGGAGTCAAATTCCCGGCCTGAATTATTGTCAGAGTTAACTCGCTGCAGGCCGCTTTTCGTCACTCTTATAGACATAGACAAAGTTCAACTAATGCCTCAACGTGTCGGTGCAGCTCTCGTGTTTGGGGGTACAACAATGCAACAAACCCGGCAACCTCTGACACCCATGCAAAACTTCTCTCCTAGGTTAGGCCACCGAGAAGTGCCAGTTACATTTTCACCTGAGATCGATCAATCTTTTCTGGGAGTTGCACTTCGTTGTTAAGTCCTGAAAGATTTCTGTTTGAAGCATCGATAAGAAGTGTTTCTCTCTGTTCTGGCTTGATCAAATCTCCATTTGAGCTCATTTTGAACTAAGTCCTCGGCTTCAAAAAACTGTCGCCTCCACTGTGCTTCTCCAATTGCTAATTGCCCTGGTAACAAAGGTGTTGTGATTGCTTGTGAGGCGCAGTAATCCTTTTTTGTTTGCTTTTGCACATGTAAAGCAAAACACAGTCTGAGTCTTTGATATAATGCAGCCATTTCCATTTCTTGAACCATCCACATTGAAATTATCTTTCAAAATTTTGCCCACCATATCTCCTGCCAGGAAATGCCATGTTGGGCTGGTACGGTTCCTAAGCTTAGTATGAGTACCTGTAACCTGAGGTGGCTATAATCCATGACTAGTAGTTACATCAGATTTGAAATTAGATACGCATAACGAAAGCCATGTTAGGCCATGCTTGAATAAGATTGTGTATGTAAAGCAGAAAGTATGAGTACCTGTAATCTGAGGTGGCTCCAATGACCTCTTTTGTCTCTTTCGCTGGCGATCGTTCTCTCGTCACTCAGCTGAAAAGTTAATATTAAAGTGCGTTTTTTATGATGATGAATCAGCTGGGGTAATCAGAAAGTATGAGTACCTGTAACCTGAGGTGACTCCAATGTCTTCTTCAGTCTCGAATGCGTTTTTTATGCTGTTGAGTGTAGTTTCATCAGATAGTTGTTTGAAATTAGATCCACATAACCAATGATGTTAGTCCATGTGTGAATGAGATTGTGTATGTAAATGAGAATTGTTATTGAGTTGCTGTGGGATTAATTAGTTCGATAGGTAGCTATATATTGATAATGGGATTTTTGACAAATGTTAGGCTATGATACACAGACTAAATTGTAATATAGTGGACACAATGAATGAAAAGGTTAGGCTTTACATGCATAATCACATTGTGAAGTATGATTTAGTTGCTAATGAAAACAGTCATATGTTAAAAACAAAAATCTAAGTAATAATTTCTATATCTTGGTAAGGATGAGGAAAATGTGAATACTCATTACTTCAGAAAAATGTAATATTTATTTATTAACTTATTTATTAACTTATTTATTAACTTATTTATTAACTTATTTATTAACTTATTTATTAACTTATTTATTAACGTACGGCGTCTCTAGGCATATATGTCACAGGCTGAAAAAATAGTCCCAGGTGTCTGTAGCGCCGGAGTCCCAAATAAAAATAAAAAGTGTAACTGCAGACTATTTATTTAACATTGAAATAGAAATTGAAGTTGACATGAAATGCGAAGAAATGCCATATGCAATGGCTGGCTCCCTAAATCATGGAGAGGGTTGGTGAAAGGTGAACGCACAGATGGACGGACAAACATCCTGCTCTCCAATTATAGTAGTAGGATTCTCTCATTTTCTCTTTTTTTTCAAGTTTACTCTAAGGGGTAGTTTCGCAACAAAGTTAAGTACTGGGCTAAGATCTCCCTTTTAAGTCTCAGTTGTGAGTCCTTGATTTGAGATAATGTAATGTTTTAGAAGTTATCATTATTCATTCCTCATTTACATTACAATTACACCAGCTATTGGTGCTATTGAGAATAGCTACTTCTAGAACCTGTGGATAAAATGAACAGATGGGGTTGGAATTAGGTCACTGTTGTGAGGCCATTTCATTCATCCAGATTGTTTGTACTTTATTGCTATTGTTAGACTGTGAATATGGCCTTGTGAGTATTGAGAATAGGATATTTTAGGATGTGTTGTAAGGCTGTTTCATTTATATAAATAATTTGTCCTTGTTGGACCTTGAAGATGGCTTAGCAACCTGCAACTGCTACAACCATTTTAGGCTACATAATGTTTTTATCAATATAATTTCAATAATTTGATGTCCTGATCCACCCATTACATTATGTAATGTTCTTGTTGCGTTCTTGGTTTTCATAGCACTCCAATCCAGGCTAACACAGTTGGCTGTTTCTACGCATAATGCAAGAGGCTAAGTGGAGTATAAATGCAGGAAATTTGTTGTTTTAATTACAATTTTTGTTTGTGTATTGGAAAAACAATAATTCACCTAATTATAGATGTCATCATACTTCATAGTTCTATTTTACATTCATATGCATACAGTAAGTTACATCATCAGGTGTGTGCATGTTGTCCCAGTGTAATAGTTACACATTCTGCTCAGTGATTTTGTAAAACCAAAAGCAATTGGAAATTATAAATAAGCTGTGGGCTGTTTGTGTAGGAGTGGTATGATCAATGCACATTTAGCCCAAATCTCAAATAAATGTAGTCAACATGAAAGCAGTGTTTATTATTTTCAGGGAGCTAATCAGATCACTGCTAAGACACTGGTTGCCATACCATACCATACTACTGATGACAAGTCTGATCACACTCATAAGGGTGTTAGCCTAATGACTTGTCATATACAATCCCATCACTGACTGTGCTGCAATGTCGAAATATTACTTGTTTCAGCTGAGAAAGGACATGATCAAACCCAGTGACTTTATGTGATGTGATGTGATATGAGGGGAAGAGCTATGAGCATTTCCAGGTGGCATATAAAAAATATCAAAAAGTAAATGTGATTAGCTCTCTTACTTTATATTCATTAATATACCTCCAAAACAATTAAAGGTACTCAAAACTTAGAAAGGGGAATTCGTTGCTGGTCTTGCTGCTCTTTTGTTTTTATATTTATTTGTATCTTATCTATTTCCTTTTTCTGAAGCTGGGTGTTAAAACAGTTTGGCAATGTTGTTTTTTTACAGGGAAATAATGGTCCTTTCTGCTGCTCATTCTGGTTTTCACTGTGCATCATCTTTGATATGTGATTGATGGTCATTACAATTGAGAAAACAGCAACATTGCCCTGAATTGTATGTTGTGTTGAACATTACAGGTGAAACATGACAATTGGGCTAATTTTTCACCATCAAACTTCGACAAAGCTCATTCCATGTGGTGTTAGATTTGGCACTTTCTTCTATCACATGCATAGTGGAAAATGCTTACTGATTACTTGTTCACACACAGTGTCCATGTACAGTATGTGTATGCTGTAATACATCAGACTCTCCCCAGTTGTCATTACAAACATTACAAAATGTTCAAAAAGGACCACTCCTTTTCTGTCGTTCTCCCAGCATTACCACAGCTACTTTTGCTCTCAATTGCAGAGCAGCTGATAAATCAGAGGCTGGATTTACTCACCTATTCACTGAAAAACAATTCACTGTCTGGGTTTAGCTTGGAAGGGAAACCTAAATCGGGTTGTGATTTTACTGGTAAACATCAAGAGAAAGATATTGATGGTCTGCCAATATTAACCCTGAAACGGACTCATTCCTTCTGATAGCAACAGATAGCAAAGACACTGACACTTGTTACATCCATATCCACATCACTTGATAATGTTACATTAGCTTATTTTTTTAACGGCTGTTTCTTCCAAAAAGTACTGATGTCAGATAACATTACTGGCTGAGGCAGAATTTTACTGAATGCAAGAGGCTTCTTATTAATGGGAGTGCAACAGGTTCAGCTGTCTGGCCAACCACCATTCAGTGTGTGGATAGCAACATGAATTCCATATTGGATCATCTTCTGGAGCATTTTCTTTCCTCTGATGACATATGCTAGGACAATCATTCTTGTACAGACAAGCATTTAAAAATTAATTGATCCTAATCATTTCACCATTAAAGTAACAATAAATATGTGTTCTGAGTTTGACATACCACAGAAAAATGTGTTGTTAACTACCCTGCCAAATTTGAATGATTAAAAAAATCACCAAATATATGAAATTAGGCTTCAAAGTTGTGTAAAACTCTGAAAACTGAAACCCCGCCCCCCTAGTAAGTGTCACCTGTCAATCAAAGTCACCACCTCTACCAGAAACATGGACACTACTTCTGAGAGCTTTAACTCAGCTGTTAGCTCGGCGGCTAGCTCGGCGGCTAACTCAGCTAACTGGCTAACTGTAGACTGTAGTGGTAGAAGTGTGTGCTGAATGTCTACAGCAGCAGGGGCGGGTTTATGCTAATCAGACCCGCCCACTAAATCCTGAACACAGAAATGTTGAAACACAGTTTGTGAAGCCTAGCTCCACAATTCAAATCTAAATGGTTGAAATGCTTTTTACACATTTTTTAGAAATACATTTGTGACCTATTTAATGTGTTTAGAAGAAAATGTCTGAATTCACTTTACACGGTCTTTAAGAAAGTACACTGAGTCTGATTTCAAATAAATTACCGTCTACCAATACCAAAATGATTTACTGCCAAATAATAAATACTCATTTGCTGCTAAAGACAGAGTGGGGAAGCATGAAAGTATTGATAAACACATTTGCTTTTTTCATGGGATTCTTTGACACTACAAAAATGATACATGTATGATCAAATATGACTTGTGTTGTCTCAACATGAATTACTGTCCAGAGAGGGAAATCAGGCATTTCGGGAGGCCATGGGTGCACTGGAGAACCATCCACGTGTCAGAGGCCTGTCCTTTACCTCATTCCTCATCCTTCCTTTCCAGAGGATCACAAGGCTCAAGTTGCTGGTACAGGTGAGTGTACCAGCATTAGTTAGTATCCAAATAGTTATTGTACAGTAAGATGGCAAGATTCAGCAATGTGTTAGGATACATTTTAAAGTTGCTTTAATGAATATGAGTTTGGTGCCACTGTTGAGGCTTTGTTTTACTTTGTTTCTCTGCACAGAATATTCTGAAAAAAGCAGAGGAAAACTCAGAGAGAGAGGCACATGCTATTAAAGCACATCAGCAACTGGGGCAGGTAAGCATCAGTGAGGGGGCTGGGCCCAGGTTGGGTTCTCAAAAGCATGTTCTATTTATGCACTGTGTTGGCTAAAAGCACAAATTCCTGGCATATTACTTTGGATCATTAACGTTAATAACATCATACATATTTTATTATTACATGATTTCTTTGCATGGCTCTGTTTGTGGTGGACCACATAGGTCTCAACCATCAGCTGTCCTTTCTAATAACTTTTACAAAATTACAAGTGCAGCTAGCATTTTATAGAAATTAAGTTTCAGGAAGTCTCTCCATTTAATGGAAATAAATAGATGACAATGCAGCAAATAGGATGTCTATAATATGAATCTATGCCCGTTTTTCTTTATTAGTTTAAGTATTAAAAATATCACTTTTTTAATGCAGTTCATAATGAGAACCAAATATAAGATTAAAGAGGAAAACAATCACATGTAGTGTTCTAAGGTTCTGGACTAATGGTGTACTTTTGTGACTTCCCCAGATTGTCGAAGAATGTAATGAGGGTGTGCGAAAAATGAGTCGCACTGAGGAGCTTATCAGCATTGAGAAGACACTGGAGTTTAAATCCAAGGTAAACTCATTTTTAGTCTTGCATTTTCAAGTTTAGACACACTTTCTCATTCAAAAGTCCTGTAGTTCTATTTTCATGATGGTAAATTGCAGATTTCCATTTTGAAATCCAAAGTCCACTGTGTTTTTGTTGTGCATCCATTTCATAATTGATGTGGCTGTAACAAAACAGGAGAGGGTCAGTACAATGTGTTGATAACACTCAAGCAGTGCAATGCAATAATTTTGCTAAGAATTAAGAATATTTCATGAGACTATAGATATGTCCTAATTTAGAGGCCACCTTCTTCAATACTGTCAAGACTGAAAACTACATTGTCCCATTCCAGCTTTTTGGATTGTGTCACTTGGTTCCACTTTTTGTTAAGATTTATAAATGAGTTTCCATCCTTACCAATTACTTAGTATACTGTCATCAATGGCTGTTGTTGTAGCATAACACTTCTATTAATGTAAATCATAATGTCACCGGGGCACCACCTCATTTTGGTTAGAATTAGTTAGTGACAATAGGAAGCACTAACCCTTAATCACTTCTCATAAGCACAAGAGAAGTTTTGGTGTGGTTGTGACTCTGTTTATCATTGTGCACAAAGAAATAACCAACCACAGGACAAATTAAGACATTTATTTATAACATCATAACCAGTGATGGGAATAGCCGTTTATTTAAACGGCGTTATGTTCTCATCCAACTTTGCTCTCAGCCACAAAAGCTGCAAAGCCGTTTTTTTTTTTTTTTTTTTTTTTGGAGAGGGGAACGGGAGAAGGGAGGGGTGGGACAACCGTGATGATGATTGGTTAAGGCAGAGTAAGATTTCATGGTAAACCAATCAGAGGCAGTGTTTACACACACACACACACACACACACACACACACACACACACACACACACACACACACACATGCACACAGCAGCGTCACACAAACAAACTAGCAGAAGCAGCAGCAATGGCGAGTTTGGAGGAAAAGGTTGTGTTTTTAAACTGGAAGTACAGACACTACTTTAATCTCCTTGAGGTAAAAGGCAGGAACATACATGTGAAATGTACATTATGTATCAGAGCGAAGTATTTGTCCACGTCCGTTACAAGCAACTCTAACCTAATGAAGCATCTCTCAACAGCACACGCGACTACAAAACTTGGGGCCAAAAACACAGACATATTTATACTTTTAAAAAAAATTATTATTATTTTTTAAAGTAACACAATAGTTACTTTCCCTGGTAACTAGTTACTTTCATAATGGAGTAATTCAGTTACTAACTCAGTTACTTTTTGGGAGAAGTAACTAACTATAACTAATTACTTTTTAAAAGTAACGTGCCCAACACTGATCATAACATCTTGGGGATACATGACATATAAAATTATGAATAAATAATAAATAAAAATTAAAACTGCAAGCAGTGATGAACGGGCCCTCGCGCCCCCATGGGGCTAAGTCACATTGCATGTGTCCAGTAGGTGGCGCTAGAGATCACCCAACAATTACATGTCATGTTGCAGTGTATGATGTGGAGAACACATCCTGTAAATTTCATGTAAATCGGATAATGTTTGTCATATGAGGCTGACTTCCTGTGTCCAGTAGGTGGCGCTGTGTATTTGACACAGTATTGATGCATAGATGTGTTCAGGGCGGGACCCTCTACATGCATGATGAATTTGGTGTAGATCAGACAATGTCTGTAGGAGTTATAAGGACTTCCTGCCTAATGGCGAAGCATCGAAATTGTCCGCACAGCCACGCCCAACAGGAAGAAGTCATAAAAAAGATTTTGATAACTGCTGTTATGTCTTAGCTGATTCAATTTCAGGTGTAAATACTTAAGATTATGGGAGTAATTAGTGAAAGAATGAAGCAAGTGACTTCCTGTTGCCAGTAGGTGGCGCTATGACTGTCACTAAATATGAGACGCTCGGGCCCTAATAAAGAAAATTGTTCAGAAATAGTGGCTCAAAATGAGTGACTTGAAGCAAATGTGTTACAATGGGGGATGTTAAGGGAAAAACTCATTCAGCTTCTCTAGAACAATTATTTTTTTACATTTTTGACATTAACCCTTGATCACAAATCCATACTATGCCTTACTGTTGGCAAGTTTCAATGCTTTGAAGGTGTCATCTCAGAAGATCTAGGGCCCTATTTTAACAATCTATAGCGCATTGTGCCTTTGGGGCGGGTCCAAATCCACTTTTGCTATTTTAACGGCGGAAAAATGGTCACTATGGCAGGTGCACGGTCTAAAAGGATGGACTTAAGTCCCCTCATTAATCATAGGCGTGTTTTGGGCGTAACACGTGGTAAACCAATCAGAGTGTCATCTCCCATTCCCTTTAATATCAAGGAGTGCTGTCACATTGGCGGATTGCTATTATAACAGCGCATTTACCCAGCAATGCGTTTCAATAATATAACATGAGTTACTTTTGCTGAAAGGAAAGTTGTCTGATGAGCTGCTAACCTCACATTTCATTCATATAAAGGAAGAATATGGAGATATAACCAACCAGTCTGATGAGTGTAGAGGTGTGTGTAGTTGCCTGGTGTCATCAGCTGATTTAATAAACAGTGAGTGGCTGTGTGTACCCAGGATATCTCTCCGTTACCTGGGTTGACTTACCCAGACATTTGCAATCTAGGATAAGCGGTACTACGAAGCTGGTAATCAACTCGGTAATTGAACCCAGGGTTTTCCAATCTGGATCTCTGCGCGCTCACATAAAGGGGAGGTGTTTGCAGCGTCTGACCAATCACAAACATGGAGAAACAGAGCAGACTACTTTACCATGGAGGAGCAGACAATTATTCTTCAACAATATGAAGAATTCAAACATCAACCAGGCCAAAAGCAACACTGTTGCTGCAGCAAAAGCCAGGAAGGAATGCTGGCAGAAAATTGCAGACATTAACTTAGTTTAATATTCAACATTCAATACAGACTAATATCCCTCATGTGCCTCAAGGATTATTTTTTAAATATATATTTGTCAATTTTTACAATTAAAAAATATGAATAAAATTCGTTTTAGGAACTTTGTTTCGTCTGGAGGGATTTTCTTTACTTGAAGCGGTGACAGCGGAGGTTTAACTGGCCGATATAATCAATATAATCGAAAAACGCATCCTGTGTGAGGAGTGTATGTGGCTGACACAGAAGTTGATAGACACATGTTGGTTAGAAAGAAAGCTCCTTTTAACTCACATGTTGTTTATTTTTCCACAACTGACCAAATGCTGCTTAATCAGGGTGAGAACTACAGGGGAGCTAGGGGGAGCTTGGCTCCCCTTAATAAAGGAGTTCCCCTGAAAACATGATTTGTGAAATTTTGCTGTGCATTTCTATTTTACTGCATTCTTATCATCATGGATCATGCGTAAAAAATAGTCCATTATGGATGTATGATTCATGCAAGAGAGTTATTCAACACTAACACATCATACATTATAAACTTCACCTAGTGTAACTGAAAAAAGCTCAGTCTGCACACTGAATCAACATGATTCATTATGTGGTAGTCAGCATACAGTGATGCAAAAAACAAACAAAAATGAAAGCTGCAAGCAGCGTTGGGCGGGACCTTGCCCCCTTGCGCACATCGTGCCGTGGCGAAGTGGAAAGGTTTCCGTTAGGGGCATTTAGATGTCTTCAGACCCGGGCTTTTATCACACACTGCAATACACACAAACACACACAAACACACACACTCACACATAAACACTCACACTATTTCTCGATAGAGAGAAGGACAAGCTGCAGGTTTCTCTCCAAATCCATAAGGACAGTTGGCGCTGCTACCAGAATACCGTTAAAGAGACCAGAAGAGAATACCTGTCAAACATCATTGAATCCAATCGTCATAACCCGTGGGTGTTATTTCTCCTGAAATGTGCAATAGCTTCCTGCACTTTTTTATTGATAAGGTTGCTACTGCTAGGACTCTCATCTTAGCTCCTGCACCTGACCCCTCTGTCCCTGTTCCTTGTTCTGCAGCTCTTCATAAGTTTGAGCCTGTGTCTCTGTCATTTTTAGAAGATCTGGTTGGTCATATTAAACCATCAGGCTCTCCCTGTGATGCTGTCTCTCCTAGCTTCTTTAAAGAGGTTTTCCCTAGTATAGGGCAGTCAGTTCTGGCTATCATAAACAGCAGTCTGTCTTCTGGGGCCTGTTTCAGGAAGCAGGTTTAACTAACTCTGAGTTAAAACCTTAACTCTAGGTTGATCAACTCTGAGCTGTCAAACTCAGAGTTTTCGGTTTCAGAACAAGTGTTAACAGTTAGTTCAATCAACTCTGAGTCAAAGTAACTCTGAGTGAAGCTTCTGCATGAGGACATACCAAGCCCTCATCAATGGAGCACAGATAACATGATTCACCATGACAACAGGAGAAACAAAGGGCTCAGTCCTCCTACTTCTCCCCACAGGATTTAGAAATATTAATGAATACATGCAGACGATGAGTATATTTAAGAAAAGTATTAATGAAAAAAAAGAGAAACATTTTGTCTCGAGTGGTCGATTTATTCAACATTTATATTCTGTGTATGTGTGTGTGTGTGCGTGGCACATTTAACATTCATGCAGACCCCAACAGGTACAAAACATAGGCCTACTTGGCAGCAACTGAATATGAAATATAAAAATATAGCTCAAACAAGTAAGGTATTGATTACAAACAATTGTGGTGTTGTTTAGCCTGCCCTCATTAAACAGCATTTAAATGCTACATTCAACATGTTATATATATTTCAGTAGTTGATGAAATATTCTAAGCAAAGAAGAAAGTCAAATTTTCAGCCATCCCAACACTGCCAGTATTTAATATTGTCTATTTGAAAGCAACACCTACATGCCTTTATACATACAACACTACAAAAGTAAACGTTTAAGTGTGATAGTCAAATTTAGTTTTATGTTTGGGCACTTTCACCTTAATTTAACAGTAGCTGGTATAGAGAGAGAGAGAAAGTTCCTCACTGGTAGCGAACCAGCGACATTGCCACTGTGAAGCACAAGCAGTAACCACTTGGCTATCAATCACCTTCAAATATTGCATCTGTGACAGCCCGACAGACGGTTGCATTGGAAACATGAACTTGAACAGAGAACTTATTCTGAACTGAGAGCATGTCCATGTGGTGTCGTACAGACGATACGAGGGCTGAGAATATTGTTCAGATAAATTATTGATTGTACAAAAAAATGGAAACAATCAAACAGAACATCATCAGAGAATGATAAAACATCCCAGCGGGGTCTGATCACCCTCTGACGGAGATTTATGCTTCGAATTTGTGCTTCAATATTAACTGACTCTTTAAGAAAAGGACACACCATGTCTGACAGCTCCTTCAGTCTGCGGGCTTCAACTAAAAAGGAGGAGAAACTCAGGGTTAGTTGAAGAAAACCTGCTAGCGAGCAGGTTAGGTTCACGGAGTATGTTGCCAGAGTAACTGACTCAGAGTTAAGCTGAACTGGCTTTGTGAAACCGAAAAACCAGAGTTTCCCTCATCTCAGGGTTAACTAACTCAGAGTTCTCACTAAACCTGCTTTCTGAAACAGGCCCCTGAGGCCTGTACTACGAAGCTGGATTAACCTATCCAGGATATCTCTCCGTTACCTGGGTTGATTTATCCAGACATTCGCAGTCTAGGATAAGCGGTACTACGAAACTGGTTATCAACTCGGTAAATCAACCCAGGGTTTTCCAATCTGGATCACTGCGCGTTCACATAAAGGGGAGGAGTTTGCAGCGTCTGACCAATCACAAACATGCAGAAACCCTGCAGAGCAGACTACTTTACCATGGAGGAGCAGACAATTATTCTTCATAAATATGAAGAATTCAAACACATCATCCAGGCCAAAAGCAACACTGTTGATGCAGCAAAAGCCAGGAAGGAATGCTGGCAGAAAATTGCCGACTCTGTTAATGAGTAAATTCATGAGATCATACAATATTAATTTATCAGACAATATAAACGGACAGCACTCTGATCACACAATGCCACTTTATCTGGCAGGCTTCCTCAGTGCCCTTCCTTTCATAGACACATTAAGTTAGTTTAATATTCAACATCCAAAATACAAACCTATTAACCTTCAACCATTTGAGTGAATGATTTCAAACCAACTGTATAAAAGACTAATATCCCTCATGTGCCACAAGGCTTATATTACAAATATATCTTTTCGTCAATTTTTTACAATTACAATAAATAAATACTGTTATTATGCTCCCTGACCCTTTGATCTCAGGATGTCAAACCTACAGAATAATATCCCCCACGTGCCTCAATGATTATTTTTTAAATATATATTTTGGCCAATTAAAAAATTGCATCTATCACTAAAAACTCATTCTCTCCTAAGCGCTCCTCTCACGATCCGCACCAATGTTGACAGGATCTTTTAAGAATGGGCAGGTCATTTTCTAAGAGAGCTGATTGGTCAGGAGGTGGTGCCTTTGTACTCATTGATCTCTTATCCAGAACATAACCTGCTCCGGAGCAGGTTAGCCGTTCAGCATAAGTTACCATGGTGATTTACCTCGGTAAGAAGTGAACCAGCTTCGTAGTACGGAAAACCCAGGGTTAACCCTGAAGTTACCTCGATAAGAGAAAATCCAGCTTCGTAGTACAGGCCTCTGGTGTCGTTCCCCTAAGTTTTAAACATGCTGTGGTGCAGCCGCTACTTAAAAAACCTGGCCTTGACTGCAGCGTGCTGGCCAATTTTGGGCCCATCTCCAAGCTGCCTTTTATATAAAAAATATTGGAGAAAGTTGTTCATGCCCAGCTAAAGTCATTTCTGGATGAGCATGATGTCCTGGAGGTCTTTCAATCAGGCTTCAAAACCCTGCACAGCACCGACTTGGCCTTGAACTTCCTTAACTTCAACGAAAAAAAACCAGAAGTGATGGTGTTTGGTCCCAGTGGCCTTTGTGAACCCCCTCCATTTGACTTGGGTCCTTTGGCAGATTATTTTAAGCCAACAGTCTCAAACTTGGGTTTTAAGATGGACAGTGATTTTAAATTGGATCGGCAAATTATTGCTGTGGTGAAGTCCAGCTTTTTTCACATTAGACAGCTGGCAAAAGTAAAGCCCTTCTTCACACTACAGCACTTTGAAACAGTAATCCATGCCTTCATCACATCCCAGCTGGATTACTGCAATGCACTTTATTTTGGAGTCAGCCAGTCCTCCCTCGCACGTCTCCAGTTGGTGCAAAATGCAGCTGCTCGCCTCTTAACTGGAGTACTTAAGAGGGAGCACATAACGCCCATCCTGGCATCCCTCCACTGGCTACCTGAGCACTTTAGAGTCCATTTTAAGATTATTTTATTTGTTTTTAAATCTTTAAATGGTCTGGCCCCGCTCTACCTCTCTGAGCTCCTTCACCCCCACGCTCCTGCTCGGTGCCTCAGTTCAGCTGATCTGCTGCTCCTAAGCTATGGAATGAGCTTCCTTTAAATCTTAGACAAGCATCCTCACTGTCCATTTCTAAAACTCGTCTTAAAACCCATTTTTATTCCTTGTTTTTAATTTGTTTTAAAAACAATGAACAATTATCTTAGTATTCATTTCCTGCTAATTGTTTTATGTTCCTGTGTTGTTTTATCTATTTATGTACAGCACTTTGTTTCAGCTGTGGTTGTTTTAAAGTGCTATATAAATAAAGTTGAGTTGAGTTGAGTTGAGTTGAGTAGACATTTAGAGCAACTGAAATGAACTGCCAACACTTTGATGAGTCAAACAGGAGAAGTTATTTCCAGTGAAACCTGTAGATATGTTTGTAGGTCATGCTCTTGTAATTTGTGTTTGATCTAGACTTTGACAGCAATGTCAGTGAAACAGCTGACAGACTGCACAGATATCTAAAAACATAATAATACAGTTAATAAACTTGAACTAGAAACACAAAACTGAGGCACCTTTTCCTCATCATGTATCATGAGTCATTACAAGTTTTCTCCACTGGGTGGCACACTAAGACCACAAATGAATCTGGATGACTGCACAGCACACTGAGCCAGCTGCACACACACACACACACACACACACACACACACACACACACCGTCGTTGCCATGGTAGTTAACGACTCGACAGCATGAGGACAGAACATGCACAGACAGTATGGAGATTTGAATGGGAGAGGAACAAGGTGCACATGTGGGTCCGCAGATCAGCCACACCAAATTACACACAGATGAGACTTGTGCCTACATTTTGACGTTTGAATGGAGTAATATGATCTCTCTTTCTAGTTTTTGTCAGAACGCGTTCAGCTGCATTCTGGCCCAGCTAGAGAGTCTTTAGAGACTTGTTAGGACAGCCCAGGGATGGATTGGCCATTGGGAGTACCGGGATTTTTCCCGGTGGGCTGATCAATAATGGGCCGATGGCTGCCCGTTTTTTATTTTTGATTTGTTCATTTAGTTTTTGCCATGGTAACTCTCCCGGCCCAGGGGCAGAGACATGCACCAGCCCACAGAGCTCCGCCGCAGCCTGCAGACACAGCAGAGGCCCATTGGCTTGTCTGTCTAAAGAATACCTGGCTAAATGGCTATATGATGGGCTACAGAGACCCAGGAGTCCCACCCACGCATGTTCTTGCCCCCCCCCCCCACCCCCCCCCCCACCCCTCGTCCAATCACCTTTAATGACAAGCAGTCATGATGAGAGAGCGAGTGAGAGAAAGAATACACCAGAACAGGAAAATCAAAGCGACAATTACAAAACGGAGAATGTGGGTAAAAAACGAAAAGGCGGAGCTGAAAAACGGAGAAAAGGCGACCGACGCTGCGAAGAGCAAAAAACTGTCAGAAATGTTTGCTGCTGTGGCCAACGGAGCCAGCAGCCTGATCTCTCAGAAATACGTGACTAGCAGCAGTGGTTCCTCTCAGCAGCAGGTGTGTCAGAGTGAGACTCCTGCTGTCATGGTGGTGCAGCAGCAGGTTGAGGAAGACACTCCACCATGTGGAAGTGATGATACAGTCTTCAGCAGGTGTGAGCCTGCCAGCATGGTGTGGATAAACACTCATTACATGTTCAGAACAGTTACTTAACTGTCTATGAATTTTACTTAACATAATAAATAACAAACTCTGCATAGTGTGGTGTGTTACAACTAGGCCTAAATCTAGTTATCTAAAGTATTGGAAAACAATCATATTCATATACTATCCTGATTAATTGATTAGTTGCTTTTATTAACCACTATTTTCATCAAAGGATGCCACACATAATTGCAAATCTGCAAGTTTACAACTCACATGTTGCAATGTGATGTGGTTTGAGCATGTAGATCTGCTATTTTCACATTTTTTGATCATTTCTACCTATAATGACTTCTCCCAAATCAGGTCACCAAAGTTAAAGTGTTTGAAGTGTCAACATGTACCTTTCTTCGTGTCCATAGTCCAATTTGTTCATGAAGGACATTGATCTAACAACATAACACATATGTAGCCTATGATACTTTACATATTTTGTTCAGTCAGTGTTTATGGTTTATTGCTTGTTCATCAGTTTAACATTTTACAGTTAAAACTAATTCAAGCCTATTCAAGTCTCCAGAATATAAGGGATATTGTTCAGTATACTACTGTTATTAAGGGCTTGTGTGTTTAAATGTACATCAACGCCAGATGGCAAAATATCTGCGCACGGATTGTAGTGGGCCGGTCTGGACCAAAAAGTCCAGGGCTGAATTTTTGTCCCAGTCCAGGCCTGGGACAGCCTGATAATAATAAATTACAGTAGTCCAGCGTAGCAGTAACAAATGCATGGACTAGTTTTTCAGCATCCTTTTGAGACAGGATGTGTCTGATTTTTGCAATATTACACAGATGAAAAAAGGCAGTCCTTGAAATTTGTTTTATATGGGAATTAAAGGACAAATCCTGATTAAATATAACTCCTAGGTTTGTTACAGTGGTGCTGGAGGCCAAAGTAATGCCACCCAGAGTAGTTATATCATTAGATAATGTGTTTTTAAGGTGTTTAGGGCCAAGCACAATAACTTCAGTTTTTCTGGGTTTAATATCAGGTCCTTAATGCATGTTTGTAGTTTAGTTAACTAGTTGATTTAATTTGGCTTTATTTATAGATATAATTGAGTATCATCTTCATAAAGTACGAAAATGTATTGAGTGTTTCTGAATAATGTTTCCTAAAGGAAAAACTTTTGTTTGCATGGAGGATTTATCATTAACATTTACAAACTGAAATCTGTCAGATAAATACGATTTAAACCAGTTTAATGCATTTCCTTTAATGCCAATTAAATGTTCAAGTCTCTGCAACAGGATTTGATGATCAATAGTGTTGAGATCTAAGATCTAACAGGACAAAGACAGAGAGAAGTCCATTGTCTCATAAAAATTATTGCGAATAACTGTATTTGCTTTATTTTGGCCCATTGGTACTATGACATTGAATTTTCGTGTTCACATAATCAGGAAGTGGGCATAACAATTAAGTGAAAAGCAGTCATGAATTTGACTGAAAAGTTACAGAATATTGGTAAGGATGACAGTGATAATATTCTACAGTATTTTTCATTTCCTAAGTAAATCAAAACATAAGTAACAAAATGAACGATAAGTAACGATTTCAAGACACTGTCCTCCTTACACTGCACACATGAACTATGTTCTAGGCTACTTCCCAAATGTTCTGATTTCCAATGCAAAATTATGGCTAAGTGTATCAAGTGAGTTCAATAAGCTGCAGTCTTGTGTGTTCTGGTTGATCAATACTGTTATGCAGCAATCTAAATCATCTTCAAATCACACTCTGACAAAACTTTTCTGAAAAGAAATCAAAGCAACAAACTGTCTTGTTGGAGAAGTGCTATGTATTGAGGGCACAGGCTTACAGTACAGCAGCACACACAGACAATCACATGGGCAGATCATCATTGTTTTAAGTTGGGCTAACCATTAACGTTTTGCCATTACAAGCAAGGTGGTAAGGTGGTTTGATTATGGTCAGCATTCTGCTGAACATAATCTAAAGCAACGTTTTTAAATTTAAATTATTCTCATTGGCCTGTTTGAATTGTTGAATATTACAAAACTTCACCATCGATGTCAACTTAACTTAATTCACTTACTTTGGCTTAAAAGCCGTTTCAAACACTAGAAATCTCTCGTGGATTAGTCTGTGAATCGATGTATACACTGAAATATAGGATACAGCAAGGATAACACTGTGGTGGGAAGATGCCGCCTGTTGACGAAGGCGGGGTCAGCAGACGGTGAAATTGCGCTCTGATTTGTTGAGCATCCTGATGATTTTGAGAGAGCCACGCAGGCTTTAATTAAAAGCAGTGTGCGAAAATGATCAGCAGTCCGCTGCGCTACTGTCAGTTTGAATTTAATTATTTATTTACTGCACTAAGATGGTAGAGCGCAGCTCTGGAGCGCTCCAGCCCACTTTAACCCCTGGGTATAATACACTATTAAAACTATAAACATGTACACATTCCCATATCAATATACTATATTGCTTTCTTAATTTTTAACTAAAATATGTTTAACATATTTTTAGTGTAAATTTCTATTTTATTAGGGCCCGAGCGCTGACCAGCGCGAAGCCCTATTGTATTTGCCATGATTATTATTAGTTCATCTGTTTCTTGTGACAAAGTAACAACCTTTTAGTCCCCCTAAACGTGCCCCAAAACTCACCAAAGTTTGCATGCAAGCCAGACCTGGTGAAAAATTTGATATTTTATGGTTTGCATAAATGGGCGTGGCAAAATGGCTCTCTAGCGCCCCCTGCAAAATCAATAAAATCGAGCCCCTCGCCACAGATTGACATACAGAAACGAAACTCGGTACACATGTTCACCATGTCGAGACGCACCAAAAAGTCTCTTGGACACATACCCTAACACCAACAGGAAGTCGGCCATTTTAATCAAATTATTGATTTTAATGCCGAATTTGGCATCATATTTGAACGAACTAGTCCTAGAGATTTCATCCCATCCACTTCAAATTCACACAGAATCACCTTGAGACATTGGAGATGAAAATTTATCAAAAGCTTTTTCGCCTGTCATTCCTGGTTGCCGTGGTGACGCAGCGAATTTCGATGTCTCACCATGAAATTTCAAACCCTCATAACTTCACTCCACATGGTCTGAGCTTTTCCAAATTTCAGATGCTTGTTCAGCATCTCGGTCTGAACACATGTACAGTCTCATATTTAGTGACAGTCATAGCGCCACCTACTGGCAACAGGAAGTCACTTGCTTCGTTCTTTCACTGATTACTCCCATAATCTTAAGTAGTTACACCTGACATTGACTCAGCTGAGACATAAGACCAGTTATCAGAATCTTTTTTATGACTTATTCCTGTTGGGCGTGGCTGTGCGGACAATTTTGATGCTTCGCCATAAAGCAGGAAGGCACCGACATGCACGTACGGGCGGTGCATGGGGGGGCGAGGGCCCGTTCATCGCTGCTTGCAGCTTTAATATTTATTATGATTACTTGACTTGTCGTACTTCTATTTTCTCTCACACTACATTTGTATTCTCTCTTAATTTGCATATTTTTAATGTTAATCCCCACAACACTAAGGCATATCCCTGGTATGAGCAAACCTACTTGGCAGTAAAACTGATTCTGAACTGGTAATGCACCATTAGGCTATTAGAGTAGGTTTTCATGTTAGTGAGGGTGATCTGCTCCAGTGACTTAAAGACCATGGATATTTGTCTGAGAAGTCTCATCATATCCTTTTGGTTGTTATATGGAGTAGGAGACTAGAGGGAGTTGGTGGTGGTACTAGAGATTGTTCAAACCTCCCAAAGAAGTGGCTATGGTTGCTTGGGAGTTGATTGTCACTGTCTGGGATGGGTGTAATGTTTTGTTTGTAATTGGTGATTAAATTTTTTTCTTTTATCTTTTGTTGCAATTTGCTGTTCTAGTTCAGTGGCATAGCTGGATTTGGCTTTTTGATGGCAAAATAGACTGTATTCATTTAGCACTTTTCTAGTCTTCCGACCACTCAAAACACTTTTAAACTATGTCATATTCACCCATTGACACACACATTCATATACCATTGGCACAGCCATCAGGAGCAATCAACATGTGAACTGGAGGTGCCAAGAATTGACCCACCAATCTTCCAATTAGTGGACAACCCACTCTACCTCCTGAGCCACAGCCACCCCTGGCAGGCCTTAATTTATACTTTGTAGCCATGTACTTTTGAATTTCTTTGTGAACCAGGGTATATAACTCTTGAAGGGATGCAGAGTTTTTCCACAGAAGTCTGTGTCATTGTTACTGTGTCCATGAAGCTGCAAACGCATCTATCAGAGATACACAAGAAACCATTGGGTTTATTGAATGTCTAAAGTGACCAAGTGACATAGAACCTAAAGCGTTACAGTAAACCTTATATTATATCCTCTGTTATCCCCTGCTATCCCCTGTAGTCTGTGCCGGTCATTTCCCACTCGCGCTGGTTGCTAAAGAAGGGTGCGGTTCAACTGATGGCAGGGCCCAAGAGCACTAGGACCATGCGAAGCCGTAAGCTCTACCAACCAGTGTACTTGTTCCTTTTTAACAATCTACTTCTGGTCACCAAGCGTAATTCTAGGTAAGCATTTGATAAGGTATTCTCACTGTGAAATCCTTGTGTTTTAACAAAGTTCTTGTCTTCTCAGTCACTTTATTAAAAAACAAATCAGTTAATTGTTGCACTGAATCTAGGGAATAATAATTCAGTCAACTTGTTATCAGTGGGGACAAGTTCCAGGTTCTAGACTCTTGCACTCGGGCCATGCTGAGGACTGAAGATCTTGAAGACCAGGGCCAGCTGTTGGCCAGTGTTTTTAATCTTAAACTGTTGGAGAACCAAGAGGAACGTCCCGTCAACTACATGCTCAAGACTTCCAGTATGTGAGTATCCGAAACAGATATAGGACTCCACTGTGTGGTTGTGAATGATGTGGATAAAGATGAGAGAAAATTAAGATCAAAGAATTAAGCTTGTCATTGACCTGAAAATTGATCTAATTGTGGATGATGTCTAAAGACACACTTATCCCGAATTTCAAAGCCATCTTGACATGCAAATGTGACAGAAACATATATGCGTGACAACAAGAGTGCAGGGATTAATTAAAACAGTGTTGTGCTTAAACTATTTCTACTCAATTGATTCTGCAGTTCGTTAAGTCTATTAAAATGTGCTTCACATAGATCCCACATCCCACAGTTATCCAGGAAATATTGCTGTACAGCATGAATCTTTTTCATCCTGTTTCTACTTGTTTGTCATTATACATAGCTTGTGGCTAATTTTCAGTCCAATGCTAATAATGCTCATAATGAGTGTGTGTGTTAAGTTTTTGCATCATCATAGAAAGTAAATCTTTACATGAATATATACATAATAAGCAATGAAGTACTGCATGGGAATTTGATTTCCCCTCATGAGTCCATTTAGTGCTGATGACGTAAAAATATTTATTTTTTTAAAAAAGCAGCGTGAATATGAACTTGTTTTCCCTGGATCAAATGAACTGAGAACCTATACAGAGCACAGCGCTAATGAAAACATGTGCAATATCAGAATGAAAAATCACATAATTTCACAATAAAGGAAATATCTCTTCCTGCTGTACAGATTTAGCATGTCTGTATAGTGACTGTCCACTATAAACATTACATTTTACATAGTTGGTATGTAAAATAATGGTTTGCACTTTTGGCTCAAAGTACTAATGCTTTTGGGGAACAAACTGGGACAAGCCTTTTTGTAGGACAAGGTTTTAAAGTTTTTTTAATGAGATTTTTTGGGGTACTTATGCCTATTAAACAGTGACATTTGAGAAATGAGAGGATAAAAAGTCACGCTATGACAAGAAACAAAGGTCCGCTGCTGGAATCATACTGCAGACATTGAAGTTGTGGCATGCTTCTTAACCAGTAGGCTACCAAGATGGATCAAGGTTTCACTTTTGTGTGGAAAATTCTCCACCTCTGAAGAGCAGATAAATAAAAATGAATAAAAAAGGGCTCATGTCCCTAGATATAACTGTTAATTTGAATGTTAAAACTCAATAAAAACAGTTGAAATAATACACATTTTAAAAATCAGGTTGTTGCAGGGGGAAAAAACACATTATTTTCTCTCAATGACAGCAGAAAACACTGCTGTAAACACTTTGTAAACTAACAATAACATGCAAATCTATTTCAAAAGACAGAAATTAGCTCATTATGTCACGACCATGCCTTAATGATTAATAGGTCTACATTTTTGGATTGGCAGCTTGGAAGAGTGACAGCACATGGCAACAATGTGACAAAAAGGAGCAATCAACAGCAAGCTCACATGGTCTGTCAGCTGTTGGCACTTTCTATAGGCCCTTAGCACATTTCCATTGCTGTAAATATCACAGAAGCAGTAGGTTTGTAAGCATTAATGATTGAGAAATTGAGACAATAATTTTAATATGCAGTAAGTATAGGGTCTTTCTTTTTGTAGAAGATTCTTCTTACTAAGAAAAGAGACAGTTAAGTAGCCTGTTTATGGAGTGTTTTGTTCTTTTAATGATCCCAGTAGCTTGTTAAATAGCTACACATTATAAAGAAAGTCGAGACCACTACGATCAGCTTGAACTCTTTTGTTGAGTTATTTCATGAAGCAGAGTTGGTTTGTTAACAACTTTGTGCTTCCATTTCCACAGGAATAAAAACAAGCATGATTCTCTGGTCACTGGTTGTTGCATTTGTTGCAGCTGACCCTTTCTCAACACGTAGTGTTCATTATTTTATGAAATCTAATTGTCCACAGTGTGGAAAATTGTCACAACATTGATAACAAAGGGAAATAAGGCAATATTAAAAATAAAAATAAACATGAATTAAAAAACAATAAATATAACTAAATCAAAACAATAGTAGAATATAGGTAATTTAGGGGTAAAAACATAGGTAGACAATCAAAAATACAGTTCAGGAGGGGGATCACGTGATACGCCGACCTGAACAGACGTAGACAGTTCGGCTCCCTGCTGGATTACGGCGATTATATTTTAACAACTATTTAACCAGTGGAAAGCCCCCTCGAGTGCACAGTATCAACGAAGTGGCTGAAAACTGGATGGCTTAATCGAGAGGATGGGGATGGTAGAGCAGTGGGTCTCGGATCTCGAAGACGAGTCGGCTACTATTATGCCCCGGGTGGGAGCACTGGAGATCCAGCTAAAGAAGGTAGTGGAAAGCCTGGAAAACTTTGAAAATCAAAGTCGACGGCAGAACGTGAGGATCGTAGCCCACCGTACTGCACCGACAAACTCACTGACAAAGAGGGTCCAAGAGCCGTCCTGGTGATGCTGCATAACTACACCGACAGGCAAGGAACAAAGGTACGATAAAAGTCGACGGTGGAAATGTGTCTTTCTATGGAGTTTGTGAGGAGGAGGAAGGAATGGGCAAACGCCCACAAATTGCTGAGAGAAACTGGGAGCAGGTACTCCTTCTTATATCCGGCTGTCATCAAGATTTTCCACCCTGATGGTTCCAGCTCTGTCTTCTCGACCTTGGAAGAAATTGACGACTACATCAGCAAATTGCCCCCATCAAAGTAAACCCCTAGCCTGGAGGCCAGATGGACTGTGAATGCTACAGGTATGAATGCAGTTCATCATGTCCTGAACTCTCTTAAAAAACATAAGATTCAAATAGGTTTCTTACAAGAAACACATCTTAGTATCATCATCCTGTAAAGAGATACGTTTTAGTTAAAGGCGTGTTACATGGTGAAAATATTTTGCTAGGTAATATCTATGCTCCTAATGTCCAAGAAGATGCATTTTATGCATCTTTACTCAGTCAACTAGCTGCTATGGATTGCCCTAATATGATAATAGCAGACAATTTTAATTGTGCATTATGCCCAATGCTGGACAGATCTCCCCCTCATATGAATACAACACTGCTTACTGATGAAACATTTATTAAATACTTGAATGATCAGACAGATTTATTTTTAGAATTCAAACACATGTAATAACATGGACTGTTAAGCACAGGGTCAGTGGGGAAGGACTGAAGAGGCTGGTGAAGGTCAGGAAGCAAGGAAGAAGAGTCAGGCATATTGATACCGACAAGTTAGTGTGCTGCTGATGGGAGGTGGTAGCAGAATCCAGGCTTTTATTTTGGTGTGTTGGAGCTCTCTTCCTTCTCTGGTGTGCCGTCTGAGTAGTAGAAGATTGAAAATGTGAATGAAATATCTCTCTAGCTGGGGTTCTGACATCGCGTGATGACGTCACCCAGAAGGGCGTAGGTGTTGACGTTGCTGCGGGAGCTACAAGCGGACTTGAGGATGTCAAAAAGTTTGGCTTTGTTGGTGGTGGAACTGGATTCCCTTCTCTTTAAGTGCCTTTTGGAGGGTGGTGAATTTTTTTAAGCGAGCCGGCTGTTAGGGGACCTTGGTGGAGCAGCGAGCGGCTGTTAGGGGATCTTGGTGGAGCATGGTGGAGCAGCGAGCGGCTGTTAGGGGACCTTGGTGGAACATGGTGGAGCAGCGATGATGGGGGGCTGGAGTTATCCTCACAGGTGAAGGGGTTGGATAACAGTGGGGCTCACGGGAAAAAGTCCTTGAAGTGCCTCGTCCTCTTTTGGTTGATGGAGGAGGTGTACAAGGAGAGGTGGAGGAGTCAACGGATGAACTGTAGTTTTGTAAGCTTTTTACAAGCTTCGATTAACATTAACTAAGAAAGCATGGTAAAGTCAGACAGAATTTGAATCTGGTGCCATTTTTCGATATAATGTTTTATTCTCCTGTCACTTAACATACAGACAACCCCAGCATGTAGTTACACCTAATGAGTCAGGGGTTGGTCATCATAACGATCAAAGCCACAGCAATAGCTCCAGCTGTACTTACAGCAGCAGCAATGACCTATTGTCATAATCACAGTGACAGCTTGTCAGAATCACAGGCATGGTCATACTACAGTTTAGAGAACTAGTTAAACTTGTTATCCACAACTAAGGGTGCACCCACTGGCTCTGTGGTCACAATCAGCGTAAATGATACATCCATCCATCCATCTTCTGCCACTTATCTGGGGTCGGGTCACGGGGGCAGCAGCCTAAGCAGGGAAGCCCAGACTTCCCTCTCCCCAGCCACTTCGTCCAGCTCTTCCTGGGGGATCCCGAGGCGTTCCCATGCCAGCCAGAGACATAGTCTCACCAGCATGTCCTGGGTCTCCTACCGGTGGGACGTGCCCTGAACACCTCACCAGGCGTCCGGGAGGCATCCTAACTAGATGCCCGAGCCACCTCATCTGGCTCCTCTCAACGCATGTCTCAAGTGATACATTATACATCATATCAGCTCAGCATTCATCTGTGGTATGAAAAGACTTCACCTCTGAAAGGAGGATTGTAGGAAGAGGAGGCATTTTACTGGTGCTGAGCTCATCTCTGACTCCCAGGTCTATGTAGCACCTCTTAGTTATAGATCTAAAGACTTATTGCAGATAGATGGGTCCATATTATTTAGAAAATCACAGACTATTTGAAATCAGCTCTTTTTTCACTTATAGCCTATAATTCTGATCAGCAGGTTTTTTTTTGTTTTCAACAAGAAATGGTAGAACCAGTAGAAATTCTTCATTTTAAATGATGGTATGAAAGCAACAGATGTGATGCATGTATATCTGATTGATAACTAGGCCAATAGGTTGATTTCCGATCGATGCCCTTTTAACTGTATTTTAGATATACAATTATGGATGGCTGAGATTTCTTTTACAGCTCAACCAGGACACAACTGACGTTTTGGTCATTGGTACTGAAGCTCAGACAGAAAAACACTGCCATAGTGTGACCATTCCTGTTTCAAGCCAGAGACACAGAGATGCTTTCTGGTCTCCCTAAAAGAATATAGCCCAATTGCAATTAATTCAGAAGTCAGCTGCAGACCAGATGTAGCCACTGTTGGAAACTTAGAGGAAACAATTTTCTATGAATAGCTGAACCAAACAGAGCATCAGTAAATATGAAAACAGCGAATGGTAAAAGTCACTGCTCACTGATTTACTCTCAGAGAAAGAAAAGATTATAAAGTGTGCTCTTTTACATTTTTTGGACTGAAGAAAATGCTCATGCAGAACTTATCATATTAGTGATGTTCCAAGACACTGTCAAAATGTTTCGTTTCGCTGATCAGAAAACCAAACAGCATGTTATGCTGAATGTTCTTCAAAATAATATTTAATAATACAAGCTTTATATGACAAAGTTGACTTTACAGAGGTGATGCAGAATAAATGAGTTTACTAGGACAGTGAATATTGCCAAATATGGCATGAAAGCCATTATTTTGATGCTTCTATTTGATCTCTTTTAATGCATAATAAATCCTGCATCTGAAGGTTTAAATAAAAAATGTGTAAGAGTATGAAAACATATAAGACCCTTTCCAGCTCTCCCAAAAAAGTCAAACCCTCCCTTCAGCAATAATAAAAAATTTGCAAAACAAACGCACCTCTTTGTCATCCAAGGAAGGAATGGTAGATCTACATATACATATATATTGCAGAGGGTGCTACCAGTCATTGTATCTATGTGTCAACGTGTAGATTTACAGCAGAACACAGAGCATTGATTACCGTCAGACCCTGACAGATCCAGTGTTAATGAAGTTACTGCTGCTGTTCTCCATGCGTAAATGTGCACAGCCTCTTTCTCAGTTTGGAGACACACTTAGTTTCAGCTACTGTATGATGCTGCAGCCAGCTGTGACATACAGCCAGGTGTGGACTACAAATGGAACGTCAGTGCTGATGTTTCTGTGAAATCCTGAACACATCCAGTGATTCAGACTTTAATCTAACGAAATGTTACAGTGCTACAGGCAAAATACATGAACGTTGGTTTGTGATTGAGCTTTGTGTGTGTGTGCGTGTGTGTGTGTGTGTGTGTGCGTGTGTGTGTTTGTGTGTGTGTGCATCTCTGCTAATTAAAGATGCGCAATTTGAGGCTTTTGTGCTCTCTGCAGTTTTCAGTATGAACCGATCTGTGAGCTGAAATGTGAAGAAAAGCCAGAAACTGGAAATTGCTCCAGACGCAAACCATACGTATCATTAGAGATTTCTTTTGTATGTAGGACTTTAACACAAAGCAGATTGCGGATACAAATGCTGTGCATTAAAATTCTCAGGGAAAGCGTCTGATGAAACAGGGGCTGGGTGTTAAGTCTGAAGTTTATCTCACTCATTCAGTATTGAATGTGTTCAGCGAGCAGCTACACACTGTCAGCTCTGAACAAACACACAGTCATATTGGTGGAGAGACATTATATGCACTACAAGCTGTCATATACTGCCTGCGTGGCAGCCCCACTGTATGAATGTGTGTGTGAATGGGTGAGTGTGACTTGATGCTATATAAGTACAGTCCAATTACCATATTACTTAACTACTGTAATAATAGCTTCTAACTTCATTTTCATTTACTAACCTCCAAACAAACCATATAATTAACTTTTGTGGAAAACAACAAAGAACATTTTAAATGCAAGTTATATGGTTGTTTGCCTCTGCTTTGTAGAGTACCTTTATCAGGGATTTATATTGTGTTTTAATGATTGCTGACAAAAATGGATGTTTTATCAAGTATCATGTTATAGCAATAAGTTATGCCATTATAATGTCAAAACACTTCCATAATATGTAATTTAAAATATGATCTTACCTCAAAATCCAACATACCTGACACAAATTGTCAACTGCAATTTTGGTAACTGGATTATATTGTTTCTGCGCATTGCAACAATCCATTTGCTTGTCTTTTCTTGAGCTTCTGACTGTGTAAAAAGATAGCACTGATGTTTTGTATCTTTTTGTACAGTCAGTCACAGAACAGCTCTCTCCCCTTTTAGATGTTGATGTTTCTTTGTGTTTTTGTGGCAGTAATTATAAATTAAATATTCTTTCTGTGGTGTAAGTTTGGCCAGCCAGTCCTACCCCTAGGAAATGAATAAGCTCAACAACATAACCCCACATCACCAATGATACAAACAGAATTAATCTATATATATTAAAATTAACCTAGAGAATTACAAACTGTCAAAGCATACTCATCAGGCTAACCCTAACCCAGTAAGAGGCCACCATATATAACAGAGCTTTTACTGTGAAAATCACAACCTATGCATCCACATCTATATTGGAAATGTCTAGTTGCATGCAGAAAAATGAAAAAGTAATACCATAAAATAATATAACATTTTAATAAGAAAATTCAAGTCCCCTCTGTCAAAACAAAAGCATGAAAATGTTTTTTAGTGTTTTGTATTTTAAGGGGAACATTTGAAAGAACTACAGAAACAGCAAGTTGTAGGTTTGATACAGTATCTTAGTGATTATTTCATGCAGTAGCAGGACGGTGTGTGTGGGATTGTGTCTAAATAAACTACAATGTGTGTTCATGGTAATGAAGGAACATGTCAGCCAGTGTAACAATGTGGCTCAATGTGTTTTTAATAGTTTACAATAATAGGAATAAGATATATCAGGCTTTGATACACATGTGATACTTGTATCAAGTATTAGATCAACTAATTATTGGTTCTGGCCTTTTCATGGGGTTAAAGAGTCCATATTTTGCCACATTAAAAGTGTGATGGATATACCAAACAACAATAAATAAATATGTTTGCCTTTAATTTGTTACTAATCAATTGCACCCTCTGAACAGGAGTGATAAGCTTCGATGGATGTGTGCTCTCACTCCCAACCGACGCACACGCTTTATGTCTACTAGTGCCCAGCAAACAGGTGAGACAGAATATCACACCAACACACACCACACCAGAATCATCAATATGCAGATGTGGAGACTCAAACTGTCTGTTATATTTATCAGACTCTGTGCAGGTGCAATGTATTCAGTCATACTCATCCCAGGAGCCAGATGAACTCTCCGTTGAGATGGCAGATGTACTGAATCTCCTGGAGGCAACAGACGATGGTGTGCAGGCACACAAATGTGCTTATAAATCTCCCTTTGGCTTTTTCTTGTAAACGAAAAAACCCCCAAAACAAACCAAAAATGAAACAATTTTTTTTAACAATTTAATTGAAAGAAATTGTTTATCTGATTTGCGATTTTCTATTATTTTCTCATTCCATGTAATCTCTGGTCTTTGTGTTTCCAGGTTGGATGATGGGTGAAAGGCTTCACGATGGAGAGAGGGGCTGGTTCCCTAGTAGAGTAGTAGAGGAGATCCAGAGCAAGGAGGTCCGGGCTCAAAACCTTAGGGAAGCATTTAGGATCCAGCAGGCACAGGAAAGTGGAGGAGGCTCTCAAACTGGAGCCAGGATTGGCTTAAGGGTGGGTAGGCGTACCCCAAAGGTCTCCAACTTCTCCAATCCTTGGATCGAGCAAATGGGGGAGAGCAGTGAACAAAAGCAGTGAATCAGTAACAGCGATATCACCATTTAGGGCCATATGCACAAAGATGAAGGATGCACAATGACATTTTATTTATGTAATTTTGATTATGATTACTTAACAGTGGATGGTTTTTAAGATCCATAAGCACTGCTGCATGTCTCATATAAACATATGCTTAAGATGTTTAGTAGAGCAAAATGTTTTGGGATGGCAAGAACCCAAAAAGTTGATTGTAAGTAACTTGTGTGAAGGTACTGTAAACATCCCTCAACTGCATGGACAACTTTAAGACTTTTAATGTGTTCATTTCATTGTGAAATACGTTTCAACACTGAATTATGTCCCACATCCTTTGAAAGCCAAATGCAAAAAGTTAATTGTCTAAGTAAAAAAAATACATGAAGTAGTATTGTATGACAATGACCAATGATTATTTAAAAACGTCTGTATATATGGATATTCAAATAAATGAGTCAGCTAAAGTGATAGTCCACCCAAAATCTATTTGTTCACTGATTACTGATTGCAGTCAGAGTTTTTCTGGCTACAAAGGGTTCCTCCATTGTAGAGAACACTGGCAGTAGTCAGCTTGGTCTTACAACATTTATATTTTTCATCAGGGCAGGCAGCATGATCCACCAGTATGTTCCAAACCTGTGGTTTAAATACAGGAACACCCTGAATAAAAAATCAGACAGGTCTGACAAAACAGTGCTATTTTTTTTGCATTTACCAATAAAGTTTAAAGTACTATAATTATGATATCTATAAATAAGATACTTTTATAATTATAGTACTTCTTTAAGCCCATATGCAAAATAAAAGGCAAAAAACAATAAGTGCCTTAAAGGATCTATATGTAGAATTGTGAAACAAATGAGGGGTTTGGTTTTTTTTTGGGGGGGGGGGCTTGGCCAATGAGTGAATGGTTACGAAGAAAGTTTGGGTTAAGTATCTTGCCCAACGACCGTGGACACTTTTGATTGGTGGATGAGGGCTCTACCTCCTGAGCCATAGCCACAACAAATAGCCAGCATTACAACACAACACAACAACAATGAGAATGAATATCTGCAGAAGCACGCTGCAGATGTTAGCTCTATCACCTGCAATAGTCTTGTGCTGTGAGCATGCTTAAGCATACAAGTAACGGTTGCAGGTGTTGCTATTGAGAAGGAATTTCTGATTCCTACATACAGAACCTTTAACCTTTAAATACATAATTATGTAAGTAAATGAAAAGACACACTAGGTGTAGACTACAATTACCCTTAGTTAGGAAACATTTTCAGAAAATTTCCTCACAAAACTTACTTGATTCTTTTTTCCCCCCTATTTTTTATGGTATATGACAGGATCTTTTCAATTCAATTCCAATCAATTGTATGACAGAGTTATTTGGATTGAGTGGCCAACCAAGGCCTATTCTGCTTTGGAAATACCACAAGCTGAACCCCCAGTTGTTATAGTGTAACTGTCACACTGTTCCAAACAGTCCTCCTGTTGTCTTATGCTAAGAAGAACATATTTTTTCTAACTGCCATGAACCCAAACTGACTGCAGTCTATCTTCTCTGTCAAAGAGCAGATGACACACCAACAGTCATCTCCTAAGCCTACATTGTTTCATACTCAAAAGATAGATTTTGTGTTGAATGTCACTTTAAAGTTGTCAATATAACAAGAGTCTTGCGGTGGTTAGCAGTGTCGCCTCACAGTAAGAGGATTCTGGGTTCAAACACACCTGCTGTGTGGAATTTGCATGTTCTTCCTGTCGCTGCGTGGGTTCTCTCTGGGTACTTCAGATTTCTCCCACAGACCAAAAACATGCCTGTGAGTGGTTCTCTGTCTCTATATATGTTAGCCCTCTGATGGACTAGCAACCTGTCTAGGGTGTACCCGACTTTCAGCCAATGTCAGCTGGGATTGCCTCCAGCCCCCCCCCCCCCAACTCTCAAGAGTATAAGCAGTATAGAAAATGAGTGAATGAATGAATTAAAAAGAATATAACAAAAGAGAAATATACACAAATAGGATAACTCATGCCAAATAGCTGCAATATATCATAACTGTGTAGTTTATCAACATTATAAACAACTATGGGAAAGCATGATTGTGAGCCTTTTATGTCTTAACATACTGTATGTGTACAATAATGCAACAATGTTATGTTTAAAGTGATAATTATCAACAATTATTTCATTTTGTAATGTGTACGTATTTGTTCATAAAAAAGGATTAATCAGAGATGTGCCTGATTTAGAAAGAGGGCATGGGTTATGTCATTTTGTCTTTGCTGAAGGGAGGGTACTTTGACTTTTTTTTTAGGAGCAGGTAGGCGTTTTTTTCCATTTATTACTTCATCCCAGATTTATATTTTTAACTATTCCATAATAAGATTTATTTTGAAATTACAAAAACAAATCAAATACTTACATCAATAAGATGTGTTTTAATGTGCACCATGCATCATAAAAGTGTGTTATGTCCATGTGCAGAGGTCAACAATCCAATCTCTCAAAAGTTTTTCTTATCAGAATGAGTAGTTAGTGAGTACCATTATTTCATTTATGAGAATTTGAATACACATGGATCTTTATTATTGGTGACTGAATGTTATTTCTTCAGTGGACCAACATTTTTCACAAGCCAGCAATTCCATTAAATTGTTTCTATTACGTTTTATCTACGTAGTGCCAAATAGCAACACAAGCTATCTCAAGGCATTTTCAGAGCAGATTCTAGACCATACTCTTTAATTTAATTTAAAGAGACTGTCTCTGCCCTTACTGTTTGACCAGAGCACAGCTAAGCAGACAGTCCTTTAGGCCCTTCGCAAGGTCCTCCTTTGAGAATGCCTTCATTACATTTATACTGTTCACAAGCAATCTTGTGCAACTTCAAATTGGACGCAGCCAGTGTTTCTTCAGCCCCCTTGAGAACAGTTCACTCATCCGGTACTCTGTTATGGGTTTCTCCATGTCATTGTTCTAGTACCATAGGAAGAGCAAGAAGTTCCTGTGATCCTCCCGTACCAGGAAACAATGGATGTTTACATCTGTTTGATATTGGCAGTGACCACCACTCGCTACTTGCGGAACTGCATGAGCACGCCAACCAGGCTGTTATTGAGATTGGGGCCTGTAAGAAGGACATCATTTATAGACACTCCATGCTGGTGTGCACTAGAATCAAAAACCACCCTTATAAGGTCTGGCTTATAAGCCTCTATCTCCTCTATCCTTCCTTTCTCTCCTCTCAACCCCAACCGGTCGAGGCAGATGTCCGCCCACTTCTGAGTCTGGTTCTGCCTGAGGTTTCTTCCTGTTAAAAGGGAGTTTTTTCTCGCCACTGTTGCTCATGTGGGAATGTTGGGTCTCTTTAAAGTTAAAACCTGAAGAGTTTGGTTTAGAACCTGCTCTATGTGTAAAGTGCCTTGAGATAACTTTGTTGTGATTTGGTGCTATACAAATAAAGATTGATTGATTGAGATTGATTGATTGGCTTATGAGGGTGATAAACCCCAAACACCAGCACTCCTCCTTTTAGTGGCTTAACGTCGATGCTATTTTTGCATGGGAAGAAGCAGCTTGTTCGCCCATTGTCCAAAATGTTTGTCTTGAGAACATTTACATGCCCAGGTTTGTGAGCTCTGTGCGAATGGAGCATATGGAGGCCCGTTACGCTGATCGAGTACCTTGTGAGTCTGAATAATATCTCTCCCGAGTAGTAGTAGAATAGCTGCCTGGGGGTCAAGTACTGTTTTTTTTGTTCTTGAGGTGAGAGTAGTAGTGAGCAGCTTCAGGGGTCAGGATATCATTTTGGTTGTCAGGGAGCATGTCACATTCAATAAGCATGGGCAAGGGCAGACTGGATTGCCCATCAGCTGATCGGTGTGGAACCACACCATCAACTCAACAGAAAAACACAGGGCGAATGGACACTGGCAAAACAACGGGTGACATGAGCAGGAAAAACATACAGTCCAAAACAACACAGTGCAAACACATAACAAAACACAGAGACTCTGACCAAGACTGAACTGAAAACTAAAGCCTATATACACATATACACATACAAAAGGGGAGAATAACTTCAAAATAAAACAAGAGCTACAACAGGATGTGACATCACTATCGCATTCTATTCTGGATTTCCACCTTACAGTATGGAGGAAATGACACCAAATCTTCCTTTTGTACCCTGTTCCATATGTCATCCACTTCTCCTGCAGGCTAAATGGTGTGTTGTAACAAATTAAATGGAGTGTTGCAACAAATTAATCTCTAATACTTTGTTGTTCAAAGATGTTGGAGTCTCAAAATATTCAATCAGAAATCACCAGGGGGGTATTCCAGGTAGGAGGTTCAACAAACTCTGAGTCTAAAGGCCGATTTATGCTTCTGCGTCGGAGCAACGTCGTCGTTGTCCTTTCGAAGTTCTGCGTTGAGGGAACGTGTTGCTTGGGGGTGTGAATGTGTGTGACTGTGTGTGGTTTCAGAGGAGTCTCTATCTGTATCCTTGTTTATCTTCTGGTCACAGTAGCATGTAGCATTGCGCTATGTGCTCTAATAACAGAAAACACATACCTTTTGTTCATTATTAATAAATAAAGCAACTGCCGGAGGAACTGACGCTTTGACCAGACCAATCACAGCCCTTGCGGTCTGCGGTGAAAAAGTGGTGTAATGTATTTGGAAGCAGCTAAAAATGAAATAAAAAAACATAATTCAGAAAAGTAAGGCACATTTTGCTGGGCTATGATTGTACCTCGCTTTGATTTTATTCATAGTTGACGTCGGCTATTAAACAAAGTAAATATTCATTCAGTGGCTATTTCAACATGTAGTAATTTAAACCCCAACATAAAGCTGTTTAACACATATGTCCTCTCATCTAATATCCTGCTTAGTAGATTAACATTTTACACTATTTTACTAGGCATATTGGATGTGTACAATAAAATACTTCCTAAAAATAAGATTAACTGGCAGATATGGCCGGAGAATGTTAAGAAATGATTGAGTGTAATGAACAGTGATACCGCATCTCCCGACATAAGGCATTGCGAATTAATTCTGCCTCGATATCTATCAGATTGCGAAGAAACGGACCATCCATGTCTGGCAGCTTGCTTCAGGTAGGGGGAGACAGGTAGAAACTCTTTCTTAAAGAAAACCTGCTAGCGAGCAGGTTATGTTACCATGGTGACTGACTCAGAGTTTCAGTTACCTCTCTTTCTGGAACGGATAACACACAGTTTCCTCATCTCAGGGTTAACATACTCTGAGTTTTCCATATAACCCGCTTTCTGGAATACCCCCCAGGAGACATTCAGCTGAATGCAGTTAGTTTTATTATTATTGTCAACAATAAACACCTGGGACCACAACAACACAGACAGCGTCTATGCAGAAATGATACAAAGTTACAATATTCAATGTTTCTATATACTGATAATTTTTCTGACCATCGCAGGAAAGTGGGAATTCCCCTTTGGCCGAGTAAATTTCAACCAATCAGCTTCCTTTCAAAACAACTTTCTTGGCACAGATCAATATGATTCCCACTTCATCCATTTCTCGATTAAAATGTGTCACAGGTGCATGGAGCTTTTTCATACTAGTAGGTTTTTTTCAGTGTGTGGCCTTGAGATTTCAGTTTTTTTATATAGGGGCTTTCCACATTTCACCCAGCTGGTGGCCACTTAATTTAGGCTGTATTCACTATAGGCCATATCAATTCTAATAATGTTCAATTACTTTTCTTACTGCATTCTCTTTTTTAAAGATAATAATAGTAAACTTAGTAACTTCTGCTTTAGCTTGTGCATTTATTGCAGCCATGCTGGTCGAGCCATGCTGGTCGATGACTTATTGGAGCCTTTTGATAATTTGATGCAGCCATGTCAGTCCGCACTTAGACTGACATGGCTTCATCATCTCGTGGCTGAGACATGTTCAGGTTGTGAGAAAGCTGAGCTGTGTATCCACCATTACTGCTTTGGACGGAGATGTCTTTTCACTACGCTGTTTGACCTGAGCACAGCTAAGCAGACAGATAAACTCCTTGATAAGTGACAAGTGTAATGTCTCCTTTATTAGCCGTCGAGCAAGCGTTTCGGTGAAACAGCTGAAATCTTGTCTCGCCAGCAAGTGTAGAGATGCTCTGGAGAAAACAAAAGAGAGGGGTGAGGGTGGGGGTAACACCGGCGGTATTACCTTTTATCAGTCACCCGTATCAGCGAAGGGACGAAAGTCTCTTCTAGTAGGATAAACTATGAAAGGCAATGTTTCCTCCATGCAGCTGACTTTTGTGGGCTCTCGTGACATCAGCAGCTGGAAGTGATGTTGGTTGTCTCACAGCCCAGGGGGATAATGGGATCTGAGTTCAGCTTGATTTTACCCCCGACCAACTAGAGCGGGGTGGTTACTCAAATCAGGCCTTGATCTTCCCTCTAGGCCACAGTTCATGCTTTGTCTTTCAGCAGACAAAGGAAAGCCGTGTGCTCAGTCCACCGTGGCATTAAGGCCCAACAAGACAGTGCTTTCCATAAAACAACAACGAAGGATGGATGCTGATCCTCTCTGTCTGTATCCACCATAACTGAACCTGTGTGACTAATTTCCTGCTTCCAATTAACCCAAGTCATTCTATTGGCTATTACAAAACACATACTGTAAGTGATGAGTCGCTGATCAGTTAACCAACTCAATGCAACACATCACAGTATGGGTAAAGCAAAACTGCCTTCAGCTGAATGTCTCTGAAACAGTGTGTATGTGTTTTAGTAAAACTAAAATTCACTGTGCAAAGCCTAATGTGGTTGTAGAAGGGGAGAGACTACGTGTTGTTTCAGATTTTAAATACCTTGGTGTGCTCATAGATAATAATCTCACCTTTAAAGAACATATCAACAAGGTTTCCAAGTGTATTAAATTCAAATCCAAATTTTAGTCAGTCCAGAGTTGCATGTCAGCTAAGGCTACACAAATATATAGGCACTCAATGATCTTCTCCCACATAACATATTGTCTGATAACCTGGTCTCAAGCTAGCAACACTGCTCGTAAACCTCTACTTTTTCTATATAAAAGTGCTGGACAGGAAATCCAACAACTATCATCACTGCCATATTTTATTGAGATACAAGTTGTTACACTGGGAAAACTTGATTAAATATCCACACTCCTGTCTTATGTACAAAATCATACATGGACTGTGTTGTCCCGTTTAGAAAAAGTGCTTTTAGTCAGTCTGCATTTTCAATCAGGGTTGCTCATGAGTGGAACTCTATTCCAACTCACATTAGAAATCTTTCAAATGATGCTTCTTTTAAATAAAAAAATAAAGGTAAATTAGTGGTCAAAGCTGTCAACATTAAATTTTAGTGCTTAATTTCCTCCATGTTTGCTGCTCTGCCTGCCGGTGCTTTCTGATGCCATCCGTCATGTTATCTGTCAGCTTACTAATTGGTCAGCATTATTGTTGCTTTTTGTGCATGGCTTTTTATAATGTGTGTCTATGTCCTACTTGCTTGTGGTCTGCTAGTTGTGTCCGGTGTAATCAATTTTTTTGATGTTGGCGCTGCTGCTTAATGTTTTTGTTTTTGTCTGTAGCAACTGCCTGCTGTTTGAGCTGAGTCTTTGTTAGCTTGTGTGTGTGTATGTGTGGATGTTTGCATTGTTTTCTGCCTTTTAATCTTTATTCAGATTTAGTCTTCTTATTATTTAATGTATTACTTATATGCTTATAACTAAATCTTTTTGTATTATTTTAATAATGTGAATTGTCCCTGATCATTAAACCTTTAAATAAATAAAGATGAACACAAAACACAACACCACCACCTGCTGGTGAGAGTTAATCTCAGCCAGCACAGAGACCCAATATTTCCACATGAGCAGCTCTTGGCGACAGCAGCAAGTAAACACTCCCCTTTAATGGGAAGGAACCTCAAGTCAAACCTGGCTCAAGATGGGTGATCATATGCCTTGACTGGTTGGGATTGAGAGAAAAAGAGGGAGAGAGAGAGAGAGAGAGGAGCTATGATGCGCTCAAAATCAAGACTGAAAATCCTCAAATGAACTATTGTTATGTGGAAAGTCACACAACTGATTGACAACTGCTTTCTCAAGGATCTTAGAATGAAAGGGGAGGTTACATATAGCTCTATATTTCGCTAAAATGCCTGAATCAAGAGTAGGCTTTTTAAAAAGAGGTTTAAATACAGCCACATTAAAGGACTGTGGTCTTGTAAAGGTCTTGTTACTCAAGACAGATTGATCATTTCTAGAAAGAAGTTTCTGATGGAAATACTTCATTGTGATGTGGTCTAAAAGACAATTTGATAGTTTAGAAGAAGAAATCACTGAAGTTAGTTCAGTAAGGTCGACTGGAGAAAAATAGTCCTAATATATTCAGGCCTTACAGCTGTTTCAAAGGTTTCCATATTTGGGGATAAATCAGTGCCTGTTTAGGGCAGGAGGTGATGAATTTTGTCTCCAATAGTTAGAATTGTATCATTAAATAAGACCATGAAGTTGCTGCTACTGAAAGCTATAGGAATACATGGATCAATATGTTGACTTTTTGGGCCCTATCTTACGCCAGTTGCTAGGCGTGACGCATGTGTCTTTGTTAGTTTCTTGCAGCTGCATGCACAGTGAACTGATGAGAGAGGACACAAAAATATGCAGCACAGAGTGAGTTGTTGGTGTTTTTGTTCAATGTTTCTCCCTAAACCTTAAGCATACTATCCAACTCCAACCTTCTGCATGGATTATAGTAGTTGATTATAACCAGAGGTGGAAAAAGTACTAAAATATTGTACTCAAGTAAAAGTACCAATACATTGATAAAATATTACTCAAGTACAAGTGCAATTACCCATCTGAAAAAATACTCAAGTAAAAGTAATAAGTAATTCATTTAAAATGTACTTTAAGTAAAAGTTACTTAGTTACATTTTTTTTTTTTTTTTTAAATATATTTTTTTGGGCTTTTTGCCTATAATGTACAGGACAGTGGAGATAGACAGGAAACAGGAGGCAGAGAGAGGGGGAATGACACGCAGGATAAGACCGCTCGGCTCGGGATTCGGACCGAATTCACCTGCAACGAGGACTATAGCCTCAACATATGGGGCGGGCGCTCTACCCGCTGAGCTATGCTCAACCCCACTTAGTTACATTCAAAACATTTTTTTAAAAAACACACTAAAACGAGGCAGGGAAAATCTCCCCCATGTAGTCAAAATAGGATTGGAGGCCATGAATGCAAAACTATTTTCTTTTTAATTAAAGAAAAATCTATACAAATGTATAAACATCTATACAAATGTATACACATGTAATAACATAACATGTCACACATGACATTTAAGACCCTTAGAAAAGGTATAATGTGCCATTTTAGTTCAGACCATCCCATAAAACATTTTCAAACCATCAATTGCAAGTGAAAGTGCCATAAATTGTTGGTTCTGAAGGTCATCCTTTTCTTCACAAACATAAACAACCAAACTAATAATTTTCCCATTTAGTGAAAATAAGACAAGGGGTCATACTGCAAATCCAAAACTATTTTGTTTTTACTGAAATAAAAATCTATGCAAATGTATACAAAAGCTATACAAATGCAATAACAAAATAAAACATGTCACATATGACATGTAAGACCCTTATAAATGATTAATGTTCTATTTTAGTAGAGAACATCCTATAAAACATTTTCAAACCATCAATTGCAAGTGAAAGTGCCATACATTGTTAGCTCTGAGGGCCATCCTTCTTTTCTTCACAAACATAAACAACAGTTACAATGCAAATCAAGGCTAAATCACGTGTTTTGACTCCATAAATGATCAAAATATAAATAAAATCTCAGTGTCAGGGACATTTCAGAAAAAAAAGCAAAATAGTGCAATACTCTGATGGCAGCCTGGGTGCTTAACGTCTAATGATAAAACACCTAAAGTAAACTTCTAACTTGTAAAATGAACTCAATAGCAGCTGCTAAAAAAAAAAAGTCCCTGTCCCATGGTATGTCTACATGAAAGTTGTTTGTATGTCCACCTTAAAGGAGAAGTCTGGCGAGCTTTCATATAGATCTCCATTTGTCAAGGCCACAGAGTACTGTTGGTACGGAAAAATAAACCCTGAAAACAATCAGTTTCTCAGTTGCTACAGCCAACAGCTAACACAGCCAGGCAGCTACAGAGCTACATTCTGGGGGCATGTTCATGAGCCTCCATCATGTCCATACCCCCAGAGTGTAGTGCTGTAGCTGCCAGGCTGCGTTAGCTGCTGGGTATCACAACTCGAGCTATGTAAAACAGATTGTTTTAGGTGACCTTGAGAAACGGAAATCTATGTGAAAACTTGCCAGATTTCTCCTTTAAGAGGATTAGTCTACAAACTGCTGGTTAAGTTTGAGCAGCAGTTGATTTTCAAAGTTTGTTGCGCTCATCCTTGCCCGCTTTGCAGTAAAGAGTAATCCAGCACAACTGAAAAGTCGCTCACAGGCAGCTGAGGCAGGTAGGCCTGTGTTGAGTTTCAAAGAGTTTTTTTTTATATTTGAAAAGGAGTTGAGCAGATCCATATTGTCTGAGGCGCAGGCTAGGTACCCTTCCAACTCCCCTGTACCTTCTGACCTTCTGGACTTCAACAAGGAGAAGAAATCCTCTTCATCTGATGAATGCTGTCCAACTTGCTCCACCTCAGCCACTGCCATCTGGTCAAGGTGTTGTCTGACATAGACCAGACCTTATGATTGACAAACAACAATATTTAAGACAATTAAGCTTCGATTAATCACCAAGAGTGCATCATAATGCAAAGATTGCCACAAATAACAAAATAATTATAATTTGAGATGTGAGACTAACAGTATAGCACTTATCACATTGTATTGAATAAAAACAATGTGGATACAACTGTGATAAACAATTAAATCACAGTATGATATTATATTATGATATCATACCTGTTTCAATGATATCAGGCCTCTCTGTCCAGGTGGTTTTGAACTTTGGTAGAAGTATTGCTGCAGCGATCAGTTCAGGGTCCTCCATCATCTCACCAAAACGCTTCTGGACACCATCCTGAATGGCTTTGATGAGTGGTAGACACAACTTGGGGGATGTCTCCTGCCTTCCGAGTTTTGCTTGAAGCTGAAAGATTACTGGAAGAAGCCACCCTAAGTGTGTGTTGGTCTCCGACTGAAGAATGTTCAAGGCCTTTACCAAAGGTTTTATCAGTAAGCAGTACTCAGTCGGGAAAGCAATTTCTGCTTGACTCAACCTAACAGAACATAACAGATCAAAATACAATTGTTAGCAAATCAAGCAGGAAAAGTTTGAAATGTGCAGCCGAATATGGAAATATACAAGGTAGCGTCATGCACTGTTATAAATATTTCATACTGTTAAAATGCTAATTAAACTCACATTTTCAATTTGAATTCTTCACAAACATTCCTGATTGCACCCTCCTCTTTCTCTTGTACGATCCGTATGATTCTCTCCACTGCCATGAACGTTGAATTCCACCTTGTTTGATTTGGCCGAATGAGCTGGAGCTGGCAATTCTCTTCCACAACTTCTGCTGCCATGTATGAACGACCCGTCTTGTTCCACATGGCTTGGCATTTCCCAAAGGCTGCACGTGATAGTCTCTTGTATGTATCATTCGTCTTTTCTGCCATGTCAGCATCTGTTGTGGCAACTAAGTTTAACAAGTGGCATGCACACCTTTGGTGTGTGGGAAGCTGGTACTCTAAGCCATTATCCTTCTCCAGGATGCTGCAGGTGTCCAGATAGTGGACGTGGGCCTCCTCAGAAGAATCTTTGTCGGACTCGGACTTGGACTCTGCATCCTCAGACTGGCTCTGCTTGCCAAACACACTGAAAGCTTTGATGAAGTTTGAGCCACTATCTGTGGTGGTTCTTACCACTTTCCCCCTTATTTTATATTGGCAGTGTATGTCATCAAGTGCACCTGCAACAACATCAAAAGTGTGGGACCCTTTTAGTCTCTTGCACGCAAGTGCAGCGGATCTCCTCTCTAAGGTTCCCTCATCTATCCAATGAGCTGTAACCCCAATGAAACTTTGCTGGTGCGCAGTCCAACAATCTGTGGTTGTGGCAACACAGCTGACTTCACTAAGTCGCAGTATCACATTCTTCCTCATTTGAATGGCAGATGCCTCTATTCTAGTCCGGACTGTGGGTCTGGAAATGACCTTGATGTGGGGATTGAGTGCCACTACTAGCTCTTTAAAAGCAGGTTGTTCAACAAAAGAAAATGCATGAAGACCCTCACAAATTAAGTTAATGATGAGCTTGTCGATCTTTCCCTGTGACACACGACAGTTGCCTCCCACTGACATCGAATCTGATATTTTTGCCTGCTTACTTGGGTTTGGTGCTTGTGGATTTGGGGTTTGATGGCCCCTCTTTGCATGACTGAAAGCGGTCAGCTTAGATGGATGTTTCCTCTGTGAAGAAAGAAAATGCTTTCATCAGTACATCAATCAATGTGGTGTTCATTAATCACACTGAAATTAGAACATTGATAGATAAAAGGTTTCCTATTTCTATAGTCATCATATTTTATCTTTTACATTTCACAAAGAAAAAAAAATCTAAGATTCCTGAACAAATGAAGTTACCATTAAAACAGTTTAAGATACATATTAGTAGACATTAATTTGTAGTCTGAGATATTTTGTATGTCTACTCTCATACTGCAGCCTTAGTGCCATCTGACAGACACTGCTCTGGGGAAGCAACAACAAGAAAAACTTCTCTGGATCTATCCCTGCACTACACAGGAGGAAACATAATGCAGCACTCAACAGCACTCAATGAATCCTCCATAGAAATGTATGGGGTTAATTTGTAACACAAGTATAGCAGTTGTCTACACATATCCCTTCCAGTCAAAAGTCGACAAGTGAATACATCAGTCAATCATGTGTTCTCGCCGCTGAAGCGAAGTTGGTGTGTGTTTGTGCACGCGCAGTTGTGGCCGATGTGCGTTGCATTATGGAGGGACTTGCCTAAAAGGACTACAATCTGCTCTTGGAAACTGAAAGTGCCATGTTACCTAGAATGCTAACCTACAAAGATGAATGTCACAGCAAGCAAAGTGCCTCATGCTACAATCCTCGCCAAAAAAACTGAGCACTCCCCTTACAATTCACACTGCTGATATATGATGTGACTAAACTCAAAGGCTCGCTTACATTCTTTGAATTAATTTAGCTAACGTTAGCATACTACATAGCCTACATTGTCCTACGAGTTGCTAGTGCTAGACGAAAATTAGCAATGCCACGAAACCATAGACAGTAAAAGAAAGCACGAAACATGAGGCCAATTCCCTAATTATTAGTGAAATTTGCTAGTCATGAAAAAACTTTGTGTAGGCTACTTACCAAAACATGCTTCCGCAGATTGGATGTCGAGTTATTAAACGCTGCCAGTTGAGTCACCTTTGGAAGGCACATTTGGCACTGCATAACAAAACTATTGCCCCTTTTGGATTTAAAAGTAAAACATTTGTTCAAATGTGGCCAAGGGTTTTCGTCGGCAGCTTGCATTTCGACTGAAACAGTCTCTGGGCCATCTTCGCTCGCCTGATCCACGTCCTCCATCTTCTCAATCTCCACCAGAAAGACTTGGCGCCTGATGCTGATCATTTAAGTGCTTTCAAAGTCAAAGTCAAAGTTTTTTTTTTTACTCAGTAACGGATGGGATTTGTAATGTAGCGAAATAATATACTTCACTCAAAACGTAATCAAGTAAATTGTAAATTACCAATTTTAAAAACTACTTAAAAAATACAAAATACACAAAAGAACTACTCAATACAGTAACGTGAGTAAATGTATTTCGCTACTTTCCACCTCTGATTATAACCACTCCCTCCCCTCTTTCCCACAATTCCACCACTATGAATTCCAGATGACCTCCCTTTTCCAGAGACACTTTTTACTTTCCTTTGAATTCCTCATAAACTGTATACTGTATAGATTCCCTTTTAATTTGTAATGGAAGCCTAAAGTGTCAGGTAGGAATACAGTGGTCTTACTCACCTTCAGCTGATTCTTTTCAAAAGACATGAGTTGTCTAATATGTCTTGTGCACTTGTGACAACCATCCTCATCGTGGGTCGCTAGTCACACACTATGAGGTTGGTTGTCCCTGTGTTATTGTAATGGAGAAAAATAAAAAATGCAGACAATCCTAAAAAAACATTTAAAATGTTTGGTTTCATTGAAATACAACAACCGAACACATATCCAGCACCAAGAAACATAAACAGGAAATATCATTCCTATACCTGCTTTTTTTGTTCTTATATAACAATATTGTTTATTTTCACCTGTCTGACTGCTCTGAACTTTACATCTGGAGGAGTCTGACCCTTGTTTGTCTTCCTGACAAACTTCCTGCTCATTTTGCTATCTTAAAAGAATGAAAGAAGCAGATATATCACACTATATATGTTTATGCCAACATGTAATGTTGATGCTGCCATCATAAAAGGACTTGAAACATTGATGCAATCAGGCGAAATCAATCAACAAACAAAACTCAACATGTGACAACCAACCCCAAAGAGGATGTGACAAACGTTGGCAAAGCTAACAACCACATGTTTTGGCATAGCTAAGAAAAAAACCTACATAACTATCACTCTCTCTTCATACTTTTTAATGGTAATTATTGTGTTTTTATAAACTCATTGCGTGAAAACCTAGAAGAGAAACACTGAAGAGTTCGATATTTACATTTTCACATGAAAAACACTAAACGCCCTCTCACCTCAATGTCAAGCAGTTTACTCCAGAAATGATCTCTGAAGTAATTCTCACCCAAATTCTGAAACTTTTAGTACCAACGCCTTCTACAGAAGTCTCCGAGGTCTGATAAATGTGACAACCAACCCGTGTGACAACCAATCCCGTTCTCCCCTAATTGATACAGTATCTTAATCTGTATGGAGTTTATTCCCTATCTTAATTCAAGAGCATATTAAATGGATTTGAGAGCAGTATTTATTGATTTCATGCTCAGATTTTGTGATATTTTCTCTCAAAACTCTGCTCTCGCACTCAAATTTGCTCCCTCGCACTCGGTTACAACGCTGCTCGCACAGATTTCCTGCGCTCACACTCGAGTTCTTCCTCTCGCACTCAAGTAGTTTGTGCTCGCGGATCTCTGCTCTGCTCTCGGATTTTTTGTGGCTCAAAGCTGTCAACCAATAGAAGGCCGGCTAGTATTGACCAATCAGACTGTCCCTGTTTGTTTATGGGTGCGTTCGCTGTTTTTCGAGGAGCGTCGCAGACGGGCGGGCACTCTTTCAACCGGGTTTATACACTCCTGACCTCCGCTGCTGTAATAAATGTGGTTTCTTTCATTTTTTTGACCACTGTTGGTTCACTGTCAGTGCTCCGCTGTTTTAAGAGAGAAAGCTCTAAAAATCCACTCTACAAAACCCCCAAATATTGAGCTGTTAATTATGTTTGAGGAGGATTTAGCAGCTAAAGAGCTGAATATTTCCCTCAGAAGTTGTTAGAGAACAAAAACAAAGAGAAAAGTGGAGGTACAGTCACCGGTGTCATGACTCCAAATGAATGATAATGTTGATCATTTACTGCTGATGTGAAAATAAACAAGTGTTTTATATGACACAGATGATTGTTTTGCGTTTGAACAGGTTAGAAGCATAGACATATACATGTCTATGGTTAGAAGGGTCCAAGAACAGTGAACGCACCCATAAACAAACAGGGACAGTCTGATTGGTCAATACTAGCCGGCCTTCTATTGGTTGACAGCTTTGAGCCACAAAAAATCCGAGAGCAGAGCAGAGATCCGCGAGCACAAACTACTTGAGTGCGAGAGGAAGAACTCGAGTGTGAGCGCAGGAAATCTGTGCGAGCAGTGTTGTAACCGAGTGCGAGGACACACTGTGAGCATGCGCAGAGCAAATTTGAGTGCGAGAGCAGAGTTTTGAGAGAAAATATCACAAAATATGAGCATGAAATCAATAAATACTGCTCTCAAATCCATTTAATATGCTCTTGAATTAAGATAGGGAATAAACTCCATAAATCTGGTACTTGATGTCTTGTTATGTGTATTATTTCTGTTTCTGTATAGAAAATGTGACATGATGTGAATGCTTCATCAGTCAAATAAATAAGTACCGTAAATTCCGGACTATAAGCCGCTACTTTTTTCCCACACTTTTTTCCCACACTTTGTGTTTCCACAGGACTAATTCCATCGTGTCTCCGTTGCACCGGGCCTCTCTCTCCTCCTCCTCCCTCTCTCTCTCTCTCTACCTATCTATATCCATTAACACTCATGTTCTATTAATGCATTCAATAACCTAAACTTCTTTCCCGGAAGTTGTCTTTCTGGTTTCTGGTTTCTGGCTCTGCTTTCTCGTCCTACAGGTAATCTGGGCCTGTAGACGACCGGATGACGGATTCCAGTCCCGGACCATCTGGCTCCATTGTTGATTTTCATTGTGCCTCTCTCCTCTATCCTTCCTTTCTCTCCTCTCAACCCCAACCGGTCGAGGCAGATGTCCGCCCACTTCTGAGTCTGGTTCTGCCTGAGGTTTCTTCCTGTTAAAAGGGAGTTTTTTCTCGCCACTGTTGCTCATGTGGGAATGTTGGGTCTCTTTAAAGTTAAAACCTGAAGAGTTTGGTTTAGAACCTGCTCTATGTGTAAAGTGCCTTGAGATAACTTTGTTGTGATTTGGCGCTATACAAATAAAGATTGATTGATTGATTGATTGATTGATCGTGTCGATGGACACCCCATCGGCGATGGCTGTCAGGCATCGCGAGCGGACCAACCCTAGCTAATATCTCATATTACAACGTGGGACACCTGCGGCTTAAAATCCGGTGCGGCTTGTACAAGTACAAAATTGATTTTCTTTCTAAAATTAGAGCATGCAGCTTTTAATCAGGTGCGCTCTGTAGTCCGGAATTTACAGTAAATAAAATGTGACACCCCCTACATGTTTGTTTATTTATTTTGACATTTACTGCTTGTTAATTGTTTAATTTGTTTATTTATTTACAACTAATTATTGTGGCTCAAAGGTTTCACCACAAGAGTGAGTTTGTGGTTCATGGTCGCTCATGACAGTGGAAGACAATACATGATTGATGATTTACAATGTTGCTATATGTCTATGTTTGAAGGTAAGCAAGCCACAAAACTCACATATGTAACTATGAATGTGAGGACCCGCAGTAGTACATGTGTTTTGTTTATATGTATTATAAACCTGTAAACACTGTAGCCAATAGCCAGGAGCCACAATACAATACATATAAATTTGATTAATCTTTGCCGATCAACCAACACAGAACTGTCACGATCAATGTCTAAGTAAAACAACATACTGTACAACTCCAAGCACATTGTGATTCATTCAAGTGTGCTACAAATATCTAAAAACAATACTTTATTGGCATATCAACTCATAAATTCTATTTTAGTCATATACAGTACATAAGTCAGTATACAGTATTTGCTCCTCTTTCCCCCCCCCCCCACTTGAATAGGTGCCTCTCTTTGAATTAACCACTGAGCCTGACTGTTGTCTTGTAGCATGCAGCTCACACTGTCATTGCTTCTAGATAATTTACATAAACGATGATGTACAGTAAATGGTGAAAATATACTCTACGCAACATCAAGCTGAGGTATTTCAATTCTACTAATACATGTCAATAAAACTTTGAATCACGTGCATGTATCTATCTGCCACTAGGTACAGAACAAACACCCAAACAAGCTCACAGTATACAGTCCTACCTTGTACATTCTACACTCTGTTGTCAGCAGCCACTTTGCAACTGCCTGCTGTTTGGATGTTGGTAGGGAACGTCTGCCTATGAGGGTTCTTCAGAATTGACCATACAAAAACCAAAACAATAAGCTGCAGAGTGGGGTGTAAACTGATTATGGAATTATAAACCTTTTCATTTGATAATAGAGTATAAATTAATATAGGCTTAACAGAAAGACAGCATTTTATAGTAGTTTATAATATACTATATGTTGGGAGATTATACATTATTTTTTATTGTTATTTCGATCATTTACCACAGATGGATAACATACCTATTTACAAGACCAAAGTATTTACAGAACAGCAAAACAAACAAATAATAATGAATAAATAAACTTATGCATGGCGTATGTATCAGTCATGATGGGCACTGTTGAGTAAGCATATTGTAGGTTACATTTCATAGGTTTGAGTGGCCTGTTTACAGATTGAGGCAATGCCTCAAAATTTCATTCAGTGTTTCCAGTTGAGTAATGTGGCTTTCCTCACTTTCTAAGTTCTTAATGGTCAGGCTCTATCTGATCTTAAAGAGCTCATCTCAACCTACTAGAACGCTGTACTCCCAGCATGCAGGCCTACTTGTGGTTCCTATTATCTCCAAAAGTAAATGGTAAATGGACTTTACTTATATAGTGCTTCTCTAGTCTTTTTTATAGTTAGGGTGGGCCAGGTTTGTCCTGGACCAGCGCCTACTTTATGCTGCCATTGGCTTAGACTGCCAGGGGACTTCCCATGATGCACTGAGCTCCTCTCTCCTCCTCCCTTTTTCCCCCTATTAATGCATTCACTAACTAAACTTCTTCTTCCCCTCTGTCTCATGTCTAACAGGTAGTCTTGGGGCATCGATAAATGGGACCTCATGGATGTTTGGGGCTCCTGACTGATGTCAACATTCCTATTATTTTCAATTTTGATGGATTGTCACTGTGCCTCTCTCTCCTCTCTCCCTCCTCCCCCTCTCCCTCTCCTGCTTCTTTTTCCTCTCTCTCTCTCTCCCTCCCTCTCCCTTAACCTCAATCAGTCAAGGCAGAGCCTGGTTCTATCTATATATGAAGTTTACCAAAAGTTCAGACAGGAAGACCATCTTTTTGCATGCTCACGTCTATTTCTCATCCCTCTGCCATTCTAATCCCCTTTCACAGCTCAAATTCCCTTGCTGTTATTACTGGGGCATCAATTAAGACGCCAGCTGTTCACACCACCTGGTAACATCACCTGATCACATCTAACCAATAGCACAATGACACACCTTCATTGTCAGCCTAATCATATGTCTTTAAATATGTTTTCTCCTTCTCTGTTTTAGTGCTTTCTTGATGCCTTCGACATCCTTCGATTCAAATCTCCTCCATATATATATATATGTATATGGATGGATTTGAGGCCAAGGGACCACCTCAAACTCTTTATCAAGTTCCTCAAACCATTCCAGAACATTTTTTACTGTGTGGCAAGGGGTGTCTTGGTCTGCAACAACTTTTAGAAAGTTGGTACATGTCAAAGTAGAACATTTCTCAGCTGACTTGTCTGCCCCCCATAGTACATCATAGTTCCATATCTTCCCCAGATAAATAATGCACATGCAACTGATCATCCACATGATCTAAAAGAAGATGTGATACATCAGACAAGGCTACCTTCTTCCTTTGCTCCATGGTTCAGTTCTGACACTCATGTGCCCATTGTAGGTTCTTTCAGCTGTGGACAGTGGTCAGCATGGGCACCCTGACCAGTCTGCGGCAACTCAGCCCCATACGCAGAAAGCTGCAATGCACTGTGTTCAGACACCTGTCTATCAAAGCATTCAATTTTGCAGCATTTTTTTTACAGTAGCCCTTCTGAGGGATTGAACCAAATGGGCTAGTGTTCCCTTCCCACATGCATCAGTGAGCCTTGGCCACCCATGACCAGGTCACAGGTTCATTGATTGACCTTCCTTGGACCACTTGTGGTAGGTACTGACAATTGCATACCTATAAGACCCAACAAGACCTGCCATGGTCACTGACCATTCACTTGCTGCCTATCATATCCCACCCCTTGACAGTTGCCATTTTAAGGAGATCTATCAATGCTATTCAGTCTTCAGGAGTCAATTACCTAGAGACTTATATCAAATGCAACTTTCCTAATTTTTACAACAACCCAAGTCATTTGGTCTTTGTATGTCTTTGTAATTAATACTGCAAACAGTCCAGAAGTCATTACTGAAGAAGCACCCAGAGAACATATCATCAAGACTACAAATAAATAAAATAAATATGAATAAAATCTGAAAGATAATATTGACATTTAGAGACAATCATGGGATTGAAATTTAACTCATGCCAGCTCAATGGGTCATTCCAAAAAAGACCTAATTGTTAAGAAATCATTTACAAACCATTTGGATCCGATATATCCTGCCTGTCCAAGACGCCACTTTATGACCATATTATAAATTCTTAAATGAAAAACAATAATCCAATGGTCATGTCTCAAATAAGAGGCAACCCAAGTAAATAAAACCTTATGACTAATAAAGTTAAAGTTAGGCTAAAAAGGTTAAAAAAAAGGATTTGAATTATCTGTACAATGATAACTACTGTACCATGGCAAATTAAGCATAATGTACACATATACATAATATACAGTAACCACAACAGAGTCACACCGGAATCCCACCAGGTCTCTCTGCATCACATTGTGGCTCCAACATGGTTTTGTTTTGTCCTCTACACAGTTTTCTACCCTTAAATGCAAGTCAAACTTATTTGACTTGCTCAGATGTTTTAATTTTTATGAGAGTCTGCACTGGGTGTTTTATTATGAAAATTGATGTTTCTATGTCTGACTTCCTGCACAGCTTGATCCACTTGTGTAGCTTGATTAGTCAAAAATAGACCAGGCAGTGATTAACAGTGATCATAACTGTATTTCTGTTGGAGAGGAAAAACTCAGTGCAAAGTGGTGAGCATCACATAACTGTTGTACTGATGGAATTAGTCCTGTGGAAACTGGAATTTAATCAAGACAACATAGTATGCATGTGTTGATTATAGCTAATTAAAAGAGGTGCAGACCAGGAAACAGGAAATGATCAGTTATATTTATATACTTGTAAAAGCCTGCCACTGCCTGTCCTTGCTTTGCACCTCTCATTACATTGCACTCTTGCAGGTTTATTGTTGAAATGATTTATAAGCATATGTCGATACAGTCCAGAAGTTGGAAGGGAAGAATCTCTGGAGAAAATCCTTAAAATTGTTTAGTGCTCCTTTCAAACAATACAATCTTTTTCATGCCTTAATCACTGCATTAATTGCAGGCATATTTAAGATGCACCCTCAGTTTTTTACCCAATACTAATTGTTTCATCATCATTATCGATTCAATTATAAACGTAATCTTTTCAGCAGCCATTTTTCATAGTTTTCATAGTTCATTAGACCCCACGCCACAATCATACAAACAAAGAAACACTGAAACATAATAGATCACTCAAAAAACTCACATGCACATTCTTTACTACCATAGGAAATAGCATGACAGAGATTCCCTTGGTTTTTACTAAGATAGACTGGATGAAAACAGTAGCATGATTTACTAAGTAAGTATTGAGTAAACTTCTTTTGCTATCATGTTCTCTGGTATATGAAGCATGAAATGCATAGAGAAAGTGGTGATTTTCATCATTACTAAGATTAAAACTTTACTAAGATGAAACCTGTAAACTGCATGTACAACAACACCCAGGCAACACTGTTGTCTGGGCTTCATAGATAATTGTGCTTTTATATAGCTTCAGGGTTTGTGTTTTATGACTTTGTTGACTTGTACGCCTACATATTCAAACAATCAAACAGACAAACTAGGAATGTAGAGCACTGCATTTGTCTGACTGAAGGTATATTCAAACTGAATTCAGAAGCAATTTCTTGTCCAATGTTATTTGCACAAATTTGACCTCTGGAGTGTTTTCGATGTATTAACCCCAAATAGTGAGTGCACTCACTGTACAGGTGTAAAATGTAAGCTAGCAAGAATAGATCATTCACTGCTAGGATGTGGCATAAAAAGGACAAGTAAAATATAAAATAAATAATCTAAATCTAAGTAACAGAAAAAAGGGTTGTGTAAACATTCCTTTAGCATTTTCATTTCATTTTTCATTTCATTTTCAAATGCCAGCATTTAACCTATTAAGATGAGTGTAAAGCCATAACGAACCAACATGATTGTGATAAGTACCAGTGTTTGTATGTGTGTTTTTATTTATTTTACAATGTGTTTGTATGTGTTCATGTCACAGCTCAGACTCTTATCTTAGTATTTTCCTAATATTTTCTTAAACTCTTCCCTTTTAAATTTGGTCTTAATTTTTTTACGGGTTGGAGTCATAAAGAATTGAAACTTTGTGAACATCACAGATGCCTCAGAATGATTTGTGTCCAGCCAAATATTCGCTTTGACTTTATATGTAGTAGTGTAAAATTGCCTTCTGTTCAGTCTGAAGACACCTTGACATTACCCTGCTTCATTACAATAAAATACCTGTAATCCCAACATAGCTTTGTGTCAGCATGTTTTTTTTGGGTTTTTTTTGGTAAAATCTTAATATTGAGGCAATGAGTAATAGATCAGGCACAATTGACAAACCATGGAAATGTCCATTGGGAATTTGAGGCATCGACCACTAACAAAGTGAAAGACATCATGAAAGAATCATCATGCTATAGTGCATTAACTCATGGTTTTCATAAAAAAAGATCAGAAAATAACATTAATCTGGTAAAAATGAAAGATACAATAATTACTGTTACACAGTATACCTTTGAAAATATTTGGTGTGCCAAAACAGTACAGTAGCACATTACTAATACAGTACAGAAATCCAAGAGGACAATGAAACTGCAGCCTGACTTTTAGACAAACATCATAGATTTTCTGCATGTAAAACACCAAAATTATGAATGTCTTTGTGCCTCCATTTTCAAATACATATTGCCCAAACAGTAGAGGATGCAGGCACCCTGAGGTGTACAAAAGAACATGTTAAATAATAAGTAACAATAAATGTTTAGGGCTCATCAATTTCAGCTTTATTACTTTATAAAATTATTAAAGTCATCATTAAATATTTTGAGTTAATAAGCAGCTGAAATCCAGATGACAGAAATCAGTGTGAAAAACTGAAGTGAAAAGCTGAAGGCCTCTTATAGCCTTGCAATGCAATGGAATGTTTGTTTCATCCCACTTTACAAAAACCTTTCATGTAACCAGGGACATTTTTAAGAACTGAAGAACTTGACCTGCAGTTCACCTAGAGGAATTAGGATATACGTTCCTGGCCCTGCTCTAGAGGTAGTAGTCTAATGGCCCAGGAACTATCAGTCAAACAAAAGCCTCAGTCTGCTACAACTTGTGAACAACTGCATTCACACAATAAGGAAGTGCTGAGTATCACTAGTATCAATATTAGATTCCCTGCAATCTGTTGACATTAAAAACAAAGTTATTAATAATTAGGGCCTGAGCACTGAACAGTGAGAAGGCCCAACTGAATCTGCAGGAATTCCTCTTGTTTTTCTTTGTTTTCATATTTTTGGCAGCCTAAACTTACCCAAAAACTCAGTAAAACTTCAGACCTTTCAGACCTGCTGAAAAATGTGAGATTTTATGGTTCAAAGAAATGAGCATCGCAACATGGCTCAACAGCACTCCCATGCAAATTGTAAAAATTGAGCTCCTCCCTCCAGATTTACTAAGATGATGGAAATTTGGTACAGTACGTACATGTATCATTTAAAGACACACAAAAAAGTCTCTTAGACCCATACCCTGACTCTTGGCCATTTTGATTAAAATTTTCAATTGTGCCACGGTTTGTTTCCATGTACTTTGACGAATTCCTCCTAGAGATTTAATCTGACTGACTTCATATTCACTTATTCTATTATTTCACTGTTTGGAGGCAGGGCGGGGGAGCAAGGGCTCATTCACTGCTGCTTGCAGCTTTAATTAGTAATTACCTTACTATCTAAATGAATGTGTGAGGCAGAGAGTTGTCATTCTTTTACCTCCTATGCATGTCTGTCTTGCATCCACTTGTTACTCCTGTTACTTGTTACTCCAAACAGCAATTGACAAACAAAAACACAATTGTGTTAGCATTTCAAATGCTGTTTTTCTAATCTGTTGTCAGACTACTTTGCCTATTCTTTGCAGTTTTTTAGGTACAAAGTAACTGCAAAGTGCAAAAGGGCTGTCAGGGCCCTATCTTACACCAAGCGCAACAGAAATGTCTTTGCTAGTTTAAGACTGACACAGTTGTCATGTTATTGCACAATTGACCAACAAAAACCTGAGGCCTGTACTACGAAGCTGGATTAACATACCCAGGATATCTCTTACCTGGGTTGATTTACCCAGACATTCGCAATCTGGATAAACGGTACTACGAAGATGGTTATCAACTCGGTAATTGAACCCAGGGTTTTCCAATCTGGATCACTGCACGCTCACATAAAGGGGAGGAGTTTGCAGCGTCTGACCAATCGCAAACATGCAGAAACCCTGCAGAGCAGCCTACTTTACCATTTACAATTATTCTTCAACAATATGAAGAATTCAAACACATCATCCAGGCCAAAAGCAACACTGTTGCTGCAGCAAAAGCCAGGAAGGAATGCTGGCAGAAAATTGCCGACTCTGTTAATGCGTAAATTCATGAGATTATAGCTACAATATTAATAAATTGGACAATATAAACGGACAGCACTGTGATCACACAATGTCACTTTATCACGGCACAGACGTTTGGGGCAGATCGCTTCCTCAGTGCCCTTCCTTTCATAGCGACATTAAGTTAGTTTAATATTCAACATTCAAAATACAAACCTGTTAATAAACCTGACTAATATCCCTCATGTGCCTCAAGGGTTATTTTACAAATATATCTTTTCGTCAATTTTTTACAATTACAATAAATAAATACAGTTATTATGCTCCCTGACCCTTTGATCTCAGGATGTCAAACCAACTGTATAATATACAGAATAATATCCCTCACATGCCTCAAGGATTGTTTTTTTAATATATATTTTGGTCAATTAAAAAATTGCATCTATCCCTAAAAACTCTTTCTCTCCTAAGCGCTCCTCTCACGATCCGCGCACCAATGTTGACAGGGTCTTCTAAGAATGGGCGGGTCATTTTCTAAGAGAACTGATTGGTCAGGAGGTGGTGCTTTTATACTCATTGATCTCTTATCCAGAACATAACCTGCTCTGGAGCAGGTTAGCCGTTCAGCATAAGTTACCATGGTGATTTACCCCGGTAAGAAATGAACCAGCGTCGTAGTACGGAAAACCCAGGGTTAACCCTGAAGTTACCTTGATAAGAGAAAATCCAGCTTCGTAGTACAGGCCTCTGGTCTGAAGTCAATGGTGCAGTATTTTATTTACTTATTAATCAAGATAGTATTATCTGCCTACAGGTGCAAAACGTGTGTACACACACTGATGGGCAGCAGCGCACAAACATGGAAAAATTACAAATAAAAGATTATTGCGAAATGTGAGAGATTATTGCATACATACATATTAGAATTGTTATTCATAATACTTATCAGAATAAGCTAAGTCTCACAGTAATGGTGAATTAAATTGCCTATTTGACCAATTCTAGGTTATTTAAACAGATCCATCAGGTTGAGTGTCTTTAAAGACCCAGCAAACTGATATTGACATCTGATCAGACACAGATTAGGACTAGAAACTCATTCATTGACAGAAAATGTGCTATATTGTGATATTTATTGTCCTACGTGATAATGAGATCTGGGTTATAGCACAGCCATAAATACATTGCAGCACTTTTATGTCGTGAACATTGACTATGTGACCATTTACAATGTGAGATACAATAGAATCAAAACTGAAATAGCATCACCATATAAATGACTTCACCAGATTTTATTTATTTATTTCAATTGTTATTATAAAAACCTCTGTCATCTTGCTACAGATGCGTAGTGTGTGTGTTCACATTGTGACACTAACACTAACCCTAACCCACCCCCAGACAATAAGATGATTTCCTGAAGAACAGATTTACATTTGGTGAGCTCATCTTTTTCAGAGCTATGAGACCAGTGATGTAACTGGCTGAGAGTATATATTAGTCACCTCTGATCTACATCCACTGTCATCCAGCCCTTTTGCACTTTGCGCTGCTGCCTACATGAACCAAACTAAGCAGGTGCACCTGGAGACACACACACAGTGCATGTACCCATGCAGCATACTATAGCTACTCTGTGTTTTGTAAGGAAACTTATTATGAGCTGTGGTGGTTTACTGTAAACTGAGCTCAGTGAAAAATCTTTTTTTAATAATAATCTGGGTGTTTTGTAGATACAATCAGTAAAAACCAAATTGACCAATTGATGAGCCTTAGATTGTAAGAATGACTCTTAAAAAGAATGAGTAACACAGTTATTGTAGTCAATATGCCTCTTCACTAACATTCACTGCTGGTCACTCTGTGTGTATTTCTAGAGTTCATTGAGGCTTTGGCACAGTAGAGAATACGGTTTGATCAATGGCACTGCACAAGTGAACACAGAAGAAGAGATTTTGAGGGAAACAGTGTCACAGAGTTTCTCCTTTCACTTGCTCATTGTTATTGAGTCCTGGTGAGGGTTTACTCTTCATACCCTCAGTACCCCCCCGTGACGTCTCCTGGAAGAAGAGGTGAGGCATCCACACAGACATGATGATTCGCTTGTACTCCCTGCGGAAGTTTTGGTTCAGCAGGCCATAGATGATAGCATTAAGACAGCTGTTGAAGTAAGCCATGAAGTAGCTAACCACAAATAGCCATTCTGGGATGCGAGGTACCACTGCTTCAGGATTGATCGCAACAGCTAGCCCAATAAAATTGAGTGGTGCCCAACAAATGGCAAACAGCACGAACACCACAAACATGGTAATAAAGTTCCTCAGGTCACTGGGCTTGATGCGAGGGCGCACCTCTGACTTTACTCTCCGCCGCACTTGGATAACTAGGATCCAGATGCGCAAGTAGCAAAAGGTGACAACAGCAATGGGCACGAAGAAATGGATGACCACCACTGTGATGGTGTAGGACGTGCTGACTGTCTGTGCAAATGTGCATGAGTACACACGTGGGTCATACTGCAGCGAGCCAACAAAGAAGTTGGGCACGATAGCTACCACTGTCAGGAGCCAGATGAGTGAGACCAACAGCAGCGTGTTGCGGTAGCTGTACAGCTTGTCGTAGCTGAAGCTGTGGCAAATGTAACAGTAACGATTGATGGCGATGCCTGTGATGTTGAAGATGGAGCCAATGACGCTCAAGCCCATCAGGAAGCCACTTACCTGAATGAGAAAGAGACAAGAGAGAGAAATTACTCATAATCAATCAACATCAATAACTAATCTAATAATTAAGGATGAGGTTGGTCGATAGATAGATAGATAGATAGATAGATAGATAGGCAAGGCAAGGCAGTTTTATTTATATAGCGCATTTCATACACAATGGCAATTCAATGTGCTTTACATAAAACAGAAAAACATGTAAAACATACAATTAACCCCCACCCCCACCCCCCCATAATAAAAACAAAGTACAGAAAAATAGAAAGACATAAATAAAATGATTGCAGCATAAAATAATAAATTAGCTTTAAAATCATTAAAAGGACAAAGAGTGCAAATGAAAGAAATTAGCTTTAAAATCATTAAAAGGACATAGAGTGCAAAAGAAAGATTAAAATGTAAAGTGCTTTAAAAGAGCTCAATCATAAGCACAGGAGAAGAGAAATGTTTTTAACCTGGATTTAAAAGTGTTCACTGTTGGGGCTGATTTCAGTTCTGCTGGTAGTTTGTTCCAGTTGTGTGCAGCATAACAGCTAAAAGCTGCTTCACCATGTTTAGTTTGAACTCTGGGCTCAACTATCTGACCTGAGTCAGTAGATCTCAGAGCTCTACTGGGTTTATATTCTACTAACATGTCATTCATGTATTCTGGACCTAAACCATTCAGTGATTTGTAGACCAGTAGCAGAACTTTAAAATCTATTCTATAGCTGACTGGGAGCCAGTGTAAAGACTTTAAAACTGGAGTAATGTGCTCTGATCTCTTTGTTCCGGTCAAAACTCGAGCTGCAGCGTTCTGAATGAGCTGCAGCTGTTTAATGCTTTTTTGTGGGAGTCCAGTCAGAAGACCGTTACAGTAGTCGAGTCTACTTGAGATGAAAGCATGAATCAACTTCTCCTGGTCTGTTTGAGACATAAAACCCTTCACTCTGGATATGTTCTTAAGCTGATAGAAGGCTGTTTTAGTGACTGATTTGATGTGACTGCTGAAAGTCAGATCTGAGTCAATCAGCACGCCAAGGTTTCGGACTTGGTCCCTAGTTTTTAGAGAGAGTGACTCGAGATGTTTACTGACAGCAATCCTCTTCTCTTTATTGCCAAAAACAATGACCTCAGTTTTGTCCTGATTTAATTGAAGGAAATTTTGGTTCATCCAATTTGTTACTTGCTCTAAACAGTGACACAATGACTGTATTGGACTGTAGTCATCTGGGGACAGTGCTAGGTATATCTGTGTGTCATCTGCATAACTGTGATAGTCTACATTAGAGTTCTGCAGAATTTGGCCCAAGGGCAGCATATATAGACTGAACAGAAGGGGTCCAAGAACTGACCCCTGAGGAACTCCACATGTCATAGCCACTCGATCAGATTCATAACTTCCAATGGTCACAAAATAACTCCGCTCTTCCAAGTAGGACCTGAACCAGTCTAGGACTGTTCCGCTGAGTCCTGCCCAGGTTTCCAACCTGTTCAACAGTATACTGTGGTCCACAGTGTCAAATGCAGCACTGAGATCCAACAGGACCAGAACTGACAGGCCTTGCCTGAGTCATTGTTCAACCTTATGTCATTTAACACTCTAATAAGAGCTGTTTCTGTACTGTGGTTAGGTCGGATGCCTGATTGAAATTTGTCAAAAATGCCACTGGAGTTCAAGAAATTGCTGAGTTGATTAAAAACCACTTTCTCAACGATCTTGGCTATAAAAGGAAGATTTGAGATAGGTCTGTAGTTGGTTAACATGGAAGCATCCAACGTTGTCTTTTTTAAGAGTGGCTTAATGGCAGCTACTTTTAGGAGTTTAGGAAACACACCTGATTTAAGTGAGCTATTTATTACTTGTCGCAAATCAGTTTGGACAGAGTTCACAATAGTTTTAAAGAAATCTGATGGCATTGTGTCAAGACAGCATGTTGATGGTTTTAGATGCTGCACTGTTTCCTCTATGGTTTTTTGGTCAACTATTTTAAATTCTGACATTGCAGTTGAGTTAATCCTGGGAGGTCTTAGGGATTGCATCATTTTATTGTTTTGTTGATTTGTGTTGATATTTAACCTTATGGACTGGATTTTTTCACTGAAAAAGCAAGCAAATTCATTGCATTTTTCTGTGGAAAGGAGTTCTGGAGCTATCTGTTGAGGGGGGGTTGTAAGCTTATCAACCGTAGCAAACAGAGTACGAGTGTTGTTGATGTTCTTATTAATTATTTCAGAAAAGTGTTGCTGTCTAGCTTTGAGTAACTCATATTTAAAATTACAAAGACTTTGTTTGTAGAGGTCAAGGTGAATTTGAAGTTTAGTTTTTCTCCACTTACGCTCTGCTTTCCTGCATGCTGTTTTTAAAGCCTTTATCATCATAGTGTTCCTCCATGGTGTTTTCTTTCTGCTCAAGGTTGTCTTAGTTTTAATAGGTGCAACAGCATCCATCACATTTGAGATTTTCCAGTTAAATTTATCCAGGAGTTCATCAACTGACTCTGCACTCACAGTTGGTGACATAGCTATGGCCTCCATAAACTTTGCACTGGTATTCTCATTTATGTACCTTCTCCTAACAGACACAGAGGTTAACTGAACATTTGGAATGATCTGTAAGTCAAAGAACACACAGAAATGATCAGAAAGAGCCAAGTCCTTAACATCAACAGAAGAAATATCAACACCTTTAGAGATAACCAAATCCAGAGTGTGGCCTCGAGTGTGTGTGGGCCCTTTCACATGTTGCAAGAGACCAAAAGTGTCAAGTAGAGCAGAGAGTTCTTTGGCATTACTGTCCATGTTATTGTCTACATGAATGTTAAAATCCCCTGTTATGATAAAAAAGTTGTAGTCAGTGCAGATAACTGACAGCAGTTCAGCAAACTCATCAATGAATTTTCCTGAGTATCTTGGAGGTCTATAAATGATTAAAAAAAGAACTTTTGGATCACCCTTTAATAAAAAACAGAGATGTTCAAAAGAGCTAAAATCACCTAATGTAATTTCCTTGCACTGAAATACAGATTTAAAGATGGCAGCAACTCCCCCGCCTTTCTTACCAGTTCGACACTTGTTCATGAAACTAAAATTTGTTGGTGCTGCCTCATTGAGAATAGCACCACAGCTACATTCAGTCAGCCATGTTTCACTAAGAAGTAAAAAATCAAGATCATAGGTCATAATGACGTCATTAACTAGCAGTGATTTGTTGGCTAGCGATCTGATATTGAGTAGAGCTAACCTTGTGGAGATAACAGGAGACACTGGTATATTTTGAGGTTGACATGCTATACTTAGTAAATTAGCAGATTTAATTGAACTCTTGTTATTTCTCACCAGTTTAACCATTCTTCTGTTACCTGTCATCACAGGGATTGAGAAAACTACCTGAACTCCATAGGGCCCTGACTTTTCCTGGGGGAGAACATAATTGGTATCAGTATTGCAGCCTGGACCCGGCACATATCAGTCAGACTCACAGATGATCTGAGTCAAGGGAGGTGGGGGGGCTCTGTGACTCTTGGGTGATGGTTGTTTCGAGCGTGGTGGAATGGGAGGGGCTTGACGATGGGGGAAGTTGAGGGGAGAAAAAATGGGGTTTGGGCGTGGTGTGAGTTGGATTCCAGCATTGACAAGGTCATTCATCCTGTCGGTGAAATCCAGAAGTGGGGAGTCCTGACTGAGTGGAGAGAATGAAAGGCTGGATTGGGTCCTGGTGGGTGAAAGTTGGGAGTCTCCAGGTGGGGCTAGGGGAGACCCCACTTGTCGGGTTGTTGGGGCTGGGGGAGACTCCACTTGTCGGGTTGTTGGGGCTGGGGGAGACTCCTCCTGTTGGGTTATTGGGGCTGGGGGAGACTCCTCCTGTTGGGTTGTTGGGGCTGGGGGAGACTCCTCCTGTTGGGCTGTTGGGGCTGGGGGAGACTCCGTGTGTTGGGGCAAGGATGATGACATTAAATCCTCTCTCTGGGTGTGCTGACTTTCACGGTCAGTCCTTATCTCAGGCGGTAACAATTCTTCTCCAGAACGCTGTCTTATCTGTTGTTTTGGATTGTCTTGTCTTGTCTTGTCCTTGGCAGGGACTGCTGGTGACTGACGCACAAAATCAAAAATGTTGTAGCTTAACAGCTGTACTCCTGACTTGTTAAGGCAAAATCCATCTGCCTTAAAGAGGTGTCTGCGTTCCCAAAAGATAGACAGATAGATAGATAGATAGATAGATAGATCATTTTACATCCCTGAAGGGAAATTCAACTGTCCAGCAACTCATCAGAACATAAAAAGTGAATGGCATGGGAGCGTACCTATGTTCAGCGGGTCCTATGTTCCCCGTTTTTCCCAAAAAAGGTCCTATGTTCCCCGGTTTGTTCATCAACTGGCAACAGCGGGGAACATAGGACCCTTTATTTAAAATAAGGTCCTATGTTTCCCACTGTTGCCGGGCAACATAGGACCTTTTTTCTAAGAAAGGGTCCTATGTTCCCAAAACCGGGGAACATAGGACCTTTTTAAACAAAAAAAAAAAAGCGGTCCTATGTTCCCCGCTTTTCCTTAACGGGTCCAATAAAAGCTATTAAAGGATTATTTTTTCCCACCATAATTTCCATAACTGTTGCATTGTGCAACGTAGGTCTACGCCTATACGTTTTGTGCGTTCTCATCAGTAATAACAAACCACGTGTTATTCACTCTCAATAATAGCATCAGACAAAGACTGATAACTTGGGTTTAATAGTTGCATAATTGTGGCAAACCTGTATGATCATACTTATCTTCTAATCTATATGCAACGCTGAGTTTAAAAAAAGCTGTTAGCAACTGCTCTTATAGTCAACAGTAGTTTGCAGCTAAACATTCACACATATGGAGGTGCGCGCTATGGCACAGAACTCAGGTGGGACACTCAGGCCATACTCGGGTCTAAACGCCCTGACCAGAGGGATCAAAAACGGAGTGAAGGCAGCGGTGACGTCTCTCAGTCCCGGTCCCAGAGGTGAGCAGCCAGGTACTGGAGAGGGAGGAGAGGAGAGGAGAGGAGCGCACCGGACGAGAGAGGTGCGGCGTGCATAACGGCACTTAAGGGACTTTTAACACACCTGAAAAACTGCTACAGTTCGCTGGAACGACCCAGACGCAAGGAAATGGAGATGTAAGAGCTTTTGCCCTGGAAGGTATTAATTCAGTAACCGCAGTCATTTGTGGCAAAGCTGTGCCAGTTAAGACTTGACTTTCAAACGTGCTAAATAAAGACGCTCTTCCCCCGCAATTTGTTTCAGGTTTGGTAAATCACATTGCGTGCGCGAAATAAATCTATTTACCAATATTTTGTTCATTCTGGCAGAAACAAACTCAAGTCAGTCAAGTTTGCACACGTTTTTATACATGCAAACCTTTAGTAGACCCGGCCCTTTATGTGTGTTCTCAAAAAAACATCGCAAAAGCATAACTACACACAGACATTGTGTGCCCAATGAGATGAGCCATAACGTAGGTATCCACATTACGCATGATTAACAAAGCTATTTAACCATCTGGACACAACTATTGGGCTCATCATTCATCACATATGATTATGTAACAGCTTGGCCTGATGGTTTTATATCGCAAAGCAAAGCAGCCGAGTAAAAGACACAACGATATTGCTGCTACCTAACAAAGGACCTTTTTTTTTTTTAAAGGGTCCTATGTTCCCCGGTCACATACAAAGCGGGGAACATAGGACCCGGGGAACATAGGTACCGGAGAACATAGGGATGATCCCTTGTCTGAGTCATAAACACCTTGCCATCTCCTCACTCCAACCGCAGCGCCGCTCCTAGGCTTAGGCGGTTTTCTTTACTCCAGCCACAGCATTTCGTTTAGACAGGGACATCAGGCACCGAGATGCCTGCGATCCCTATGGTTTTCTAACTCCAACCACAGTGTTGTGCTTAGACGGAACATCAGACACAGTGATACCAGCAACCATGCCATTTCCTCACTACGACCGCAGCGCTTCGTTTAGACAGGGACATCAGGCACCGGGATGCCTGCAACCATGCTGTTTTCTAAATCCAACAGCAGCACTTCGCTTATTCGTGTACATCAGGCACCGGGATGCCTGCGACCCATGAGGTTTTCTTTACTCCAGCAACAGCATTTCGTTTAGACAGGGACATCAGGCACCGGGATGCCTGCGACCCATGTGGTTTTCTACCTCCAACCACAGTGTTCCACTTAGACGGGAACATCGGGCACAGTGATACCAGCAACCATGGCGTTTCCTCACTACGAACGCAGCGCTTCGTTTAGACAGGGACATCAGGCACCAGGATGCCTGCGACCATGCTGTTTTCTAAATCCAACAGCAGCACTTTGCTTAGTTATAGACATGCCTGCAACCCATGCTGTCTCTTCATTCCAATCACAGCACTCGGCTTAGACCAGAACATCAGCACCAGGATGCCAATGACCCTGCTGCTGTTTTTCACTACATCTGCACCACTTCAATTCCGCCAGGATGTTTGATGTCAGTGACCCCGCCGTTTACTCAATCCAACCTTGGCTCGCCTAGTTCGACAGCAGGCAGCTTTTATAATGGACATCCTGCTCTAGTTGCCACAGAAGCCTGCTCTAGTCAAGGCTCCTGGCACCGAGAGCTGCCAGCACTCTGCTTCAACCGGAACATCTGCCACCGGGATTCCAGCACCCCACTGTCTCATCATCGAGGTACCAGGATAACCCATATTTGACTACACTGATCCCTGCAGCTCATTTCTCCCGGGCAGTGACACCGGGATGTCATTGCCCCCAAGTGCTACTCCCTCAACTTCATCAGACAGAACCATGCATCATTCTCTCTCGTCACTTCGACCATTTCATTATCAACGCCCCTTTCATACGTTCAACATAACCTACACATCGTCCTATCTCATCACTTCTACCATTTCATTATCAATGCCCCTGTCACACGTTCAAAGTAACATATATGTTGTCCTATTTCATCACCATAACTATTTCATTATCGACGCTCTTAGAGCCACCTGCTGTCTATTGCATCCTCAGTCCCGTCGCTTCTGTCTTCCTCCTCACTGAACCAATCATGTCTCACCGAGCTTCGCTTGTGGTTCCATCTCCTCTCTAGCTGGAACGGTATCTCCTTCTTTTATGATGATCATTTTTTCAGTTTCCTTGGATGCTCAGAATTCACAGTGTCACCATCGCACTTCGACCCGTGCCGTCTTGCTTGTATCTTGGACTTATCACTATTAACGCCTCATTAACGTATCACCGCTATATCTGCTCAGACTCAAAGATCTAAGATCCGTACGAGCATGTCTCAAATAATTGGAGGTTTTTGGGGGTTCGTCACTGCCCGGGCGCAGCGGCGGATCCTTCATCCGACCTCCCCACACCGCATCAAGAATCACCGTAACACACACCAATTACACTCCTTCCGGCTCCTATATAAACAGACCTAACAGCTTCCCCCTCGTTCACTCTCACTTTCGAGTTTCCCTCACCCCCCACCCTCTCTTCTGTTCTTCTCTCCTCTCTCACAGGTTCCTGGGGGTTTGTCACTGCCCGGGCGCAGCGGTGGATCCTTCGTCCAACCTCCCCACACTGCATCAAGAATCACTGTATCAAGAATCACTCCGCATCAAGAATACACAATTCATTCAAATTCTGTTAATAAATCTGTTAAAACGTATCTCGTTGGTGATGTGTTCCTTGTGTGACCGGGGCAACTATAAGCCCCTGACACTGGATGTGACAACGCCACCCTGGGAGTTTCACCCAGGGAAATACACACTTACTATATAGGTTTGTATAAAGAGGAGGAGCAGGGACGTGAGTTTCCAGGTATAGACAAATGTGATTTTATTAAATGGCTGTGATTTTAGAGACTTAATGATAACATCACTAGCCGAGTTAAATATAAAAGAATACAAACAATACTTAAAATGCACAACAGTGGCAGGCTAAAAATGGTTACCAGTACAAGGGAGGGGGTGTCAGGGAAGTCTGCAGGAGGGAGTGAGTGAGGGGAAGGGGGAACCACCACCACCAGGCCGGGATAAGGGAAAGTCAAAAACACTGCAACACAAAAAGACACACAATAAGTTTTTCACACAAAATCAAAATAATGCAAAATGTTGTAAATTATACATGCAAAACACAGGCAGGGGAGAAGCAAACCACCTACAGAAATATGGCAGCCCACCTGTACTGGCAACAACAACAACTGTATAAAAAAGTCACTCACAGGTCAGTATAATAAGGCGAAATAACCCAAAAAATACACAAAATAAATTAAGTGGGGACAAAAACAGCAGTAGGTCAGAGCTCCTCCTTGGCATTTATCTTACAGCAATTAGGTCAAGCAGCAATCACCATCATCTCATTCCTGAGAGCTGCGAGTTACTGTCTGCATGTGATCTGGTATACAAATGCACTACACAGCGCAAGGAGGGGAGGAGAGCAGCCACTACATCCACGTATAGCTCTGATCCTTCAGGGACATAAATATTGCTCCACCAGGACGGTCGGGTAGAGAGAGAGAGAGGTCAGCCTCCTGTGGGCTGTTTGCAGCTACATTTAAGAGGACTGAGAGGTGATAAGCGCTCACCTGTCAAGTCAAGTCAAGTTTATTTATAAAGCACATTTAAAAACAACCTCAGTTGAACCAAAGTGCTGTACAGATATTAAAATACAATATAATCACACACAATATAATAATAAATAAAAACAATAAATGAATAGTAAGAGCTCAGTTTTAAAAAAAACTAAAATTAGAATAAAACAAATAAAAACAAATAAAAAGTAAAATAAATAAAATAAAATAAAATAAATAAAAAGTAGGAAGCCAAGGATTCTCGCCTAGCTGGGATTGAACGCCAAGGAAAACAGATATGTTTTTAGTAGTGTTTTAAAATGCTCTACAGACTGTGCAGCTCTAACGTGGAAAGGTAGGCTGTTCCACAGCTTGGGGGCTGCCACTGAGAAGGCTCTGTCCCCCCGAGTAGAGAGTCTGGACCGAGGTACAGCCAAGAGCAGCTGGTTTGTTGACCTCAGTGCTCTAGATGTACTGTGAGGCTGTATAAGCTCTGATAAATAAGATGGTGCCAGACCATTAAAACACTTAAAAACAATTAATAAAACCTTGAACTGGATCCTAAAGTGAACAGGCAGCCAGTGCAAGGATGCAAGGACAGGACTGATGTGGTCGCGCCGTTTCTTTCCAGTCAGCAGGCGGGCGGCTGCATTCTGGACTACCTGTAAACGGCGCAGAGCTGACTGGTCGAGACCAACAAACAAAGAATTGCAGTAGTCTAACCGTGAGGTAACAAAGGTGTGAATGACTTTCTCCAGATCATTTCTGGGGAGATAAGCCTTTACTTTTGCTAATAATCTTAGCTGGAAGAAGCTTGTTTTTACGATTGAGCTTATCTGTTTATCAAACTTGAAGTCACTGTCCAAAATAACACCAAGGTTCTTTGCAGATGGGTGACAGTGAGACTTCAGGGTGCCAATGGCGCTGTCATAGCCATCTAGGAGATTTTGTTTCCCGAATAAAATAATCTCTGTTTTATTTTTATTCATGGAGAGAAAGTTCACTTCCATCCAAGATTGAATGTCCTTGAGGCAGTCTAATAAGACCTGGACAGAGGCTTGGTCATTTGCTTTTAAGGGCAGATAGATTTGCACGTCATCTGCAAAGCAATGAAATGAGACATCGTGTTTTCTAAATATGGATCCCAATGGCAACATATATATCGAAAAGAGGAGGGGGCCCAAAATAGAACCCTGAGGCACCCCACAGCTCAGGGGGGAAGTGGCCGAAGTATACTGGCCCATCTGGACAGAGAAGCTTCTGTCAGAGAGATATGACTGAAACCACTTAAGAACAGTACCCTTAATGCCCACACAGGTGTTTAAGCGAGACAGGAGGATGTTGTGATCCACTGTGTCAAAGGCAGCTGTCAGATCCAGAAGGACCAGAACAGCAGAGTCAACAGATAAAAAAAAGGTCATTTAAAATCCTTAAAAGTGCAGTTTCAGTGCTATGGCTTGACTTAAAACCAGACTGGAACTTCTCAGAAATGCCATTTAGGTCAATAAAAGACTGCAGCTGTTTGTTAACCACCTTCTCCAACACCTTAGAAAGAAAGGGAAGCTTGGAGATAGGCCTAAAGTTAGATAAGACTGTGGGGTCAAGATTGTGTTTCTTGATGAGGGGCTGGACCACAGCATGTTTAAAGGCAGCTGGGACACATCCAGACATCAAACATGAATTTATCAGATCCATAACACAGGGCCCAATAATATGGAAAACATCCTTAAAAAGACGGGCTGGGATGCTGTCAAGAGGACAGTGAGAAGGTCTGAGGTGCTGGACAATATCAGTTAAAGCTGAAAGAGACACTTGCTCAAATGTGTCAAAAACAGCAGGGCAAACAGGAGAGACGGCAGGATCCAATGCAGACAGCGAAAGAGAGGACCTAATATCGGAGATCTTGCCAATAAAAAACCTTAGAAAATCTTCACATAATTTAAGTGAAGGAACAACACCATTGTGGTCACAAGGGTTTAAAAGAGTATTTAAAGTACTGAACAGGAACTGAGGTTTATGACTATTAGCTGACACAAGATTGGAGAAAAACTGACTCTTGGCAGCTTTAACAGCTTTCTGGTACTGCAATAGGCTGTTATTTAAAATGTCCAAAGAAACATGTAGATGATCTTTCTTCCACTTCCTCTCAGCGCGTCTACATGCACGCCTTAAAGTGCGTGTGGTGTCATTAAGCCATGGCTCTGTTACAGGCTTAGGACGTTTGCACCTAAAAGAAGCCACCAAATCTAATATGTCAGTACAAGTACAATTAAAAGTGTCTAAAAACTCATCAAGAGTAAGAGTACCATAATGATCCTGAGTATGTAGCACAGAGTAATTAAATGCTGCAGAAAACTCCGAAGCAGTTGAAGGGTTAATTGTGCGCACACGGCGGTTTGTGGCGCACAGTTTCACATGGGAGAGAGGCAGTGTAATATTAAATAAAACAGCAAAGTGATCGGACATACGTGTGTCACAAATCTCACTGACATTTAACTGCAGACCAAAGGATAAGATAAGGTCCAGTGTGTGTCCCTTCTCATGTGTTGGATCAGACACGGACTGAGTAAGATTAAAAGAGTCAATGAGATTCAGAAAGTCTTTCACCAAAGGACGGGATTCACAGCAGACATGGATATTAAAATCCCCAACAATTAAAAACCGATCATAGTTCACTGACACTCCTGCCACAAAGTCTGTGAAGTCCTTAATAAAATCCTTATTGAACTGAGGCTGACGATAGACTACAGCGCACAGGACAGGTGTAGTAAAGTCTACAATGAATGTCTGCAGCTCAAAGCTGGAGAAGGAGATCGACGGTGACAATCGACATTGAAAACTGGATTTAAATACAGATGCAACCCCTCCACCTCGGCCAGTGGTACGGGGAGAGTTAAAGAAGAGACAGTTAGGGGGTAGCAACTCGGAGAACTGGATAGACTCACCGACTTGACTCCACGTCTCTGTCAGAAACATAAAATCCAGTTCACGTGAAGTGAAGAAGTTATTCAAGATAAAAGTCTTGTTTGCTAGCGATCTAGCATTCAAGAGAGCCAGGCTGAGAGTAATCTCCTTGCGGGCCTGGGTGGAAACGCGGCACAGAGGCCGAAGATTCCTAAGATCCACACCGCCGTTGCGGACCCGACATCTGGGAGGGCGGACCTCCGCCGGCAGGTGAAGGCCTCCAGCGGCTTGGCGGGAAGGGACGACAGGCTGGATCCAACGAAGACACAGCGGCCGCACCTGGGATCCTCTGACAGGAAGGCGAGGATCGGTCCAACAGGTGGATCGTCTGAGGATCTTGAGTTTCACCAAGACACCTGCCCTCTTTCCGCGTCTTCTGGATCGCTTCCTCCGAGGGATGACAGCCGGTGAATGCAGCAGGTAAGCTGGCACAGACGCCAGTGGAGGAGGAAGACCCGAGGTTTGATCACCCAAATCAAAGTTTGGCAGTGTTTTTTGGGATGCTCTAATGCCAAGAAGTGTTTGGCGATCATATACCAGCAGGGCAAAGGAATCTTGGCAGAAAACACAGAGTAATACAGCAACAAACATCAAACATAGCAGAGTCGGCAGACGGCAGGCCGCACACGCTGGCGCCATCTTGGATTTCTTCTGTAATCATTGAGCATCAGACCCCGGAACCCGGAACCCAACCCCAGCACTTCTTTCAGGGAGTGTGAATGTTTTGTGTCTTGCCTAACTGGGTCTGTTGACGTTATTAGATGTTGATCAGATGTCCTGCTATACATACATACATACATACATATTGTTGGGGGTGGCCTCATTCCAAGGCAACCATACATGTAAGAGTATAAGGGAATGTGTTTGATTATAAATTATTAACCATAAATTTAAGAATAATGAATTCTAATGATTCATTTGGGGCACCACCGGGAAAAACGGAAACCATAACCAAACTGTCAAATTAGCCTCAATCAAGAATCAAATAGGAAAGCTGAAGGAGTGAACTCCGAGCTCTGACTATTTTAATCAGGCACTTACCACAATAGCATATGCACAATGATCACAAAACACTTCTCTTTAAAGCCCTAAACAATTGATTAACTAATTATTAATTAACAAGTTAATCAATGAATAGTTATAAATTGTAACTAATAGACAAATAAAAACAGATGTGTATGAAAGACTGTATAAATAAACAGGTGTTTGTGTTTGTGTGTGTAGGAGAGAGGGGTGTGTGTGTGTGTCCACGTGCATGTGGATTCAGGAAGAAAAGGGGTGTGTGTATGTGAGAGTGGGGTGTTCAGGAGCGTGGGGTTCAAGATGGTGGACTCAGGTCTCGTCACACAGGAACAGGATGCTGATACAGGGACTGTTTCTGCTGGACAAAAGGCGCAAGAGCACCGACTCATGGTCAATGCTCCCAAACACACCGACTCAGCAACACACGTAGCTAAGGAAAAGGTTACTTAGCATGTAGCTTAGCTTAGCCTGCATGGTCTCACCAACAGAATCATTCTGTAAAAAGTATGGCAAAACCGTAACCATCTTTACAGAACAACATGTAAAAAAAATTGTTAAAAATTGTATAAAATTACTTTTTAATCCAGTAAATTAAAAATTGGATTTCTGCTGAATTAGCATGTTCATTATGTTATTAAACCAATTTACATCAAAAATCCATACTGCTTATCCTCTCTAGAGGGTCACAGAGGGGCTGGAGTCAATCCTAGCTATCATTGGCCGAGAGGCAAAGTACACCCTGAACAGGTCACCAGTCCATCACAGAGAGCACTCACAGGCAATGACCAATTAACCAAAACTGCAATCTGTGGGAGGAAGCTGGAGGGTGCCGTCTGAGTTGTCGTTTATTGTACATAGAATCCTATTTCACTGAAAAATAAAATTTGTTGCCTCATTATAAGGCAAGCCTCATTATAAGATCTATAAGATATAACATCTTATAAAATTATAAGAATATAAGTCTTATTAAATATAAGTTTAACTGAATTTTTTCGCAAATTTCCCTCAAAATCTACAAATGTTATTTTAGCACTATCATGTTGTCATTAAAACTACATTATATTGCTTTTTGTATTACGGTTTTTCTGCGTTTTAACTACAGTAATAGGTCATTTTTACAAAGAAATATGCTTTTTAACCTATTATTTCATTTAAATTAACAGTTATGTTTGGTTTACTATTTTACAAAATAATGTTGTAAAGTAAACAATGCTCCATTGTATTTCCATTCACAGGTGTTTGATTTCATCATTTTACAGTATATAGTATACACACATATATACATGGGTCAGTGATGTGATGTAACTTTTTTTTGTGTCCCTGGGGTTTAGTCAAATTTTTTTGCATGCATCTTCTAATCCTCTTCTCCTCTATTGATCCAAACCATTGATTTAATTAATTTCAGACTTTTAAACCCTTCAATGCCAGAAAATAGAATCCTTGGTAAAAAAAAAAAAAAATTCCAATATACTGATTGCAAATTGAATTTGGTTTGGGGGGATTATAACAGTCTTGGATATGTTATTGATGAGTAACAAGATTGATTTCCAGGGGTTTTTAGTTTTTTTGTAGTGTCAGATTAAAGAAATGGCTCCCATAGACTTCCATTATAAAAAAAATGAATTGAAGTCTGCTTTTTTCACATTTTTTTTTAACCAGGGACTATTTTCTGGCATTGAAGGGGTTAAAAGTCTGAAATTAATTAAATCAATGGTTTGGATCAATAGAGGAGAAGAGGATTAGAAGATTCTCAAATATGCCTTTTTATGGCATCAAACACATTGTCTAATGTGGTAAATGTGCCGGAAAGTTGATTTTCTCAGAGTTGCAAGGAGTCATACATGATTGGGTTTGGAATTCAAAAATATGTGAAAAATGATTGACCTGTACCAATTTTCAAGGCTCTTGCTAAAACCACTATGAAATAAAAATCGGAATTGGACAAAAGTGTCCATATCAGACACAAAGGTTAAAAGGGTTAAAATTTGAAAATAAATGCATGAATACATTGCACACATTCTTTTCTTGTGGACTGAGTATAACACTTCCGCTTTTAATCCATTTTGAGGGACTATATTATAGGATTATGGCAAAAATGTCCCAGTGGTGTAACCATCCCCCCCCCCCCCCCCCCCCCCACAGGGTGGTGTGTGCTAGACATATTGTAAAGCCCATCCGTGATTCTGGACTATATAAAAAAACTAACTTGACTTGAGTTCTACAGCACAAAGATCAAAGGCTGTTAAAACATGAAAACAAAGTCAGCATTCAAAATACAATCATGGCTCACCTTGCACTGGGTCTCACCCAGTGACCAGCCATCATGAAAGAGAGCGTACAACACCAGAGGGTAGGGGTAGAATGCAACTACCAAGTCAGCAAAGGCCAGGCTCACCACAAAGACATTTCCTATAGAGGACAGAGAGAAAAGACACACAGTCATCTCAGTCTGCATTTGAAACTGTAACAACCTTGAGTGCAGCCAGTTCATGCATATGCATGGCCACACCTCTCCCATGTTGGGTTTCAGTTTCAACCAATCAATCACACCAACAGAAGCAGCTACTGAGAAAACACTGCACTCATAACAGTGTAATGTATGCACACAGTCATTTCACATCATCATGCTTTGTCATTCAGACCCACTGGATAAGTGCATCAAGGCAAAGACAAGTTCTCTGATATGTAGGTTGATAAAATACCTGGGACATGGTTCAATATAAATCATGTGTAATGCTTATTGTCATCAAATCTAAGCTTAACCTCTATTCTCTGATGTTCTTTGTGGTTTCCAGTATCTCAGTGGCTCCTACAATCTACCACAGTATCCACACAATGACTCCAATATGTTGGCCAATATGGTCAAAGTTCCCAGTATTAGGCATATAAATGTGTAACTGATGATAGGTAACAAACTGACCATTTGCCGGCTGTGTTACTGATAGCATTTTTTGTTGTTCTCAACTGATAAATATTCTTCATTACTGCAGATAATTGCCCACTGTACATATAAACGTAGATTAGTTCTGCACTCTGTATATTGTATGGTGTTACAAAGGTTAAATTCTGGTGAAAAGTTGAAGAACAATGAATGTGTGCAGAGATATACCTAAGAGCAGGATATCATGCAGGTGTAGCATGGGATTGCAGGAAATCGAGGACAGATTTAGAAGCTAGGTATGATGGGTGAGATAAGGCAGTGTGCACACTAGACGTGGGCTAAAAACAGGAAACATCTGTGAAGTGTTTTGGCTAGGGCTGTCAGCGTTAACGCGTTAATCGCGATTAGATTAATGCAATCCATAACCCGTTTTTTTTTTAATCGCATTTTAATTTTGCAAGCCTTTTTGTCCCTTCTACTCACCCGTAGACGGCTCCTCTAGCTGTAGCGCTATGCTTTGAAGTTGCCTCCTGCAGTAAACCTAACGTGGTGATGGAAAGTAAGAGAGCTACTGGACTTTTGAACGGCTTGTTTAGCTTTAAAAAACTTCGAGACGGTTCAGTTGACAAGTCAAAAGTAAAATGCAACCTGTGTCAAACGGAGTTTAACTACCACCGGAGTACGTCGAGATTGAGTTAGCACCTCCACGGTAAACACCCAGGTGCAGCCAAGCGAGCCTCAGCTCCACCAAAATACCATTTTGGAGTGTGGGAGTCGCAGCAGAGCCATGATTGATTCCCAGTTAAGACACTCTGGTAAGAAATGCTTAACATTATGGGCTTGAAATGTAAAATAACAGGATTTTAAACATGCAATTCAAAACGCGATTAATTGTGATTAACTACGGAAATTATTCGATTAATTGCGATTAAAAAAATTAATCGTTTGACAGCCCTAGTTTTGGCATTATGTAACTTTGCCTATAAAAGATATCCATCTTTATAGGTGTCTCTCTTTCTGTGCAGAATAAACAACTCCTTTTCCAGAAGTCACAAAACTGTGTGTTATCATCTTTGGAGTTGTCAGCAAAAACCTGAGGGGAGAGGACTGCAGGGATGGCTTGGGCGAATTCACACGGCAGCCGCAAAAAGGTAGGGATCTTTTTGATCTAATAAATATGTGACCTTGCCCCGAGTCTTGGTGTTGTCTACGCTTCCAATTTCCTCCAGGATCTCAAATTGCAAATTGTTTTTTGTGACTTGTGGAATTGAATTAAATTGTCAAACAGGACTTAGTTCAGTTCACTAATTCAGATTATGCAGTTACCCTTTAAACCATACAAAAAAACAACAAAAAAAAGGGGGGGCCGGGGGGAGAGAGCTAAGCTGTAGTGTAAGGGAGGGGTGTGCTGAATTGGTGCCAGCAGAGAATCGAAGAAAAGATATCCGCCCAGTCGGATCAAAAAGAGTATAAAATCTGTGCTTAGTGTACAAACTAATAAGCAGAGACATCAGAAGTTGAAGATCAGCAAATGAGTCTTAGCACCTTCCAAATACTTGAGAGCAAAGTGTGTGACACTGTTTAATGGCGTCGTCCGTGCCCCTCCCTTGTCTATATGCAAGTTGAAAGGGGTCAATGTGCTGTGGGTGTTAATATGTGTGTGTGGTTGAGGAGAAATCTGTATTACCTGTTGTAAATGAATAATATTACAATATTGCTAAAATCTGATCTGGCAATGTGTTACAATAAAGGTACCATGCTTAAATGCCCTATGCTGTGCACCATCTGAATTTTAGGCAGACCAAGACTAAATTTGTCTTTGCTGAATTTTTCTATGATTAAACGTTCTATATCTATAGGTGTTCTATATCATGTGTTTGGCTAACACAGTCTGATGTGTGTGATGTCTATGTTGGCTGCAGTGCAGTTTATGTAAGCTTTCAAAGTTGATTGAGGGCGCACTCACACTAGGGCCAGTTTTTCCGTACCGTGCTGAAACACAAACGTCCCCCCTCCCCTGTCCCTCGCTCACATTACCTCAAACCCTAGTGTACTCAAGCACGGTTGCCTCCGACACATACGCGTTGTGTACGTAGCCGTGTGCTCATTAGGGTTTAATCCTGGGAAAGGGGAACCAGGAAAAAATATTATTTAAAAATGAAAAAAACACAGAACATTGGTGAAATAGACAGTTTACTCTCATAAAACATGCACAAGTGTGTGTTTGTGTGCTGTGCACTGGTAAAACACAACACAGCCGATCAGTTAACACAACGCACTATGATTAAAAAGTTCAAGCATGTTCTTCTGAGTCATGCCTGTGCAGTACTATAGATACTTGTGTAAAAAAGACTAGTAAAAGCAGACGTACTGATTCAACTCTTTACTCCAGTAAAAGTAAGAAAGCCCGATCATTCACACTGGTAGGAATAGACTTAGCTTAACTAAATAACTAAGAAGTCGCCAAATGACTTACCTTAATGAATTTTGTTAGTTTATATAATGCAGATTTGTAAAATATTATTTTTATGAGGGTCACAGTCACAGACAATAAACTTAGCATTTCATAATTGTGGTAGCAGTGGTGCAGCAGATGTAATGAAGTCCACGCAGCACGCTGGATGCAAACTAATATTAAGCCTATATCCTATTCATTATAATGTCCATGGACATAAATGGAGTTCTTTTGCCTTAATAATGATAAAATAATACACAAAAAATGGTTGGATTGGGAACCCATCTATGCATAGTGTCTCCTTGTTGCATTTAGTGTTGCTTGAAATGACCAGGGCTCATATGGTTAGGCCTTGGAACTTGACCTTGTGGGGCTGATCTCTGGGCTACCTGATGTGCATGAGGGGGCTAGCGAATGGATAATAGCATTTGAGGAGAAGACTGTGAGTAACATTTTGGCTCTTTGACATTTTAAGGCTTTGTTGGTCTGAATAATGGGCTTCCCAGTAATGGAAAATCTTTTGGGTGCAAGTGGAAGCACCTGGATGATTAACCCTTTAGCAGATAGAACTGAGTTGAATCCATTTCAAGCCAGCTTGTAGATAGCTTTGCTAGACTCTTAGAAAATTTTGTGACCATGTGGTACTTTCCAGCTTAAATTGAAGGAGCAGCAGACAGAGTTCCAAAGAAAAGTCACTCGTCTACAACCTGATGGGCTGACTAATAAAAACAAGGAAAGGGTTCAAGCCTCAGCTATGAACAATTAAGGGGATAAAGCACATGCCTCCTCCTGCCACCTGTCATTAATGTCTATGTGCAGCAGCCAAAGACACATCAACATGGCCAGAAGACCACCTGGATCAGCACTTGACCTTGTGGGGCTGATCTCTGGGCTACCTGATGTGCATGAGGGGGCTAGCGAATGGATAATAGCATTTGAGGAGAAGACTGTGAGTAACATTTTGGCTCTTTGACATTTTAAGGCTTTGTTGGTCTGAATAATGGGCTTCCCAGTAATGGAAAATCTTTTGGGTGCAAGTGGAAGCACCTGGATGATTAACCCTTTAGCAGATAGAACTGAGTTGAATCCATTTCAAGCCAGCTTGTAGATAGCTTTGCTAGACTCTTAGAAAATTTTGTGACCATGTGGTACTTTCCAGCTTAAATTGAAGGAGCAGCAGACAGAGTTCCAAAGAAAAGTCACTCGTCTACAACCTGATGGGCTGACTAATAAAAACAAGGAAAGGGTTCAAGCCTCAGCTATGAACAATTAAGGGGATAAAGCACATGCCTCCTCCTGCCACCTGTCATTAATGTCTATGTGCAGCAGCCAAAGACACATCAACATGGCCAGAAGACCACCTGGATCAGCACGCAGAGGGTTAAGTGGAGGGGTGCCTCGGGGCCCACCAAGAGCCCGCTGGGGATGCTGACAGCCTGGACATATTCATCAAAATTGTCCTGAAAACCCATGGCCGGCCTCTAAGTGCACCGAAGGGGGCATTTGGGATCAGCCACCCCAACGTAGACTAGGGAGTCCAACAAATCAATGGGTGGGTCCAAAATTATAATTATTTGTGACATGCACAGTCATGTTGCCAATTTGGCATTCCAGTCAAACACCTTTAAATTGTATTCGAAGCTTGATAAGCGCAGTTTCAGGAGCGGGAACACACCCCTTCCGGCTCCTATATAAACAGACCTAACATCTTCCCCCTCGTTCACTCTCGCTTTCGAGTTTCACGTGCAGGCAGTCTGAGTCAAGCTTTCATGGTCATCCCAGAAACAGATCGTACTTCCCGCATAATTGCATCAACAAAACTTGAACAAACATACGATTAGTACTCCAAGAGCAAACTCACCAAGGATCACGAACTGCAGATCAACCCGTCCGACTTGACTGAAGAGAAACCGGTTCTCCTCTCGTCACCCAGCAGCAGACCGCAGCCAAGTGTCCCGGCGGAGCTGCTGCGCTCAGCGGGGCACATGCTGGCCTTGCGGGCTCTTCAACTCACGCTCCCCTGATGTGACACTCCTGGTAAATCTGCGGCTTCCTCTCATCCACTAGCGAAGGCAAAAAACCAGGGAAGCAACGCACAAAGCCGCTGGAGCAGCAGCTTCAACTCTCCCCTCAGCCGCTTCAACAGTCCAGATAATTCTCCACCACACTGAACTCACGCTCTCCGTCCGGCCACCTTTACATCCACGAACGGACCCCGACATCAGCGACCAAACTGCTGCCTGCCTCCAATGATTCCTGCATAGGATGCATTCCCTATCAACCTCAGCCACATTAAACTAAAGCTTCATTGTTTACTCAGCGTCAACAACAGCCACTGGTTCTCCCGCCTTCCGGGTTTTCGACAAAGCCAATCATCACCTGGATCGGTACGTCACAGAGCCCCGTAGCCCCGTGGCCACAGCCCCCCCTGGCAGGGGCCAGGTAGTATTGCGCTACTCATTCTACTCAGACTTGTCAGTATTATCGTTTTGGTGTCAAAAGGACTTCTGTCTCCATACAAGTTAATGGAGAATTCACCAACTTCTCACTTGATTTCTAACCTCAGTGTTCCGCTTACACTGAGTGTACTTCAGTGAACCCACAGTGTTCCGCTTAGACGGGAACATCGGACACAGTGATACCAGCAACCATGTCGTTTCCTCACTACTACCGCAGCGCTTCGTTTGGACAGGGACATCAGGCACGGGGATGCCTGCGACCATGATGTTTCCTTAAATCCAACACCAGCATAGCGCTTGCTTAGACAGGGACATCAGGCACCACGATGCCTGCAACCATGCTGTTTCCTTAAATCTAACAGCAGCACTTTGCTTAGTTATGGACATCAGGCACCGGGATGCCTGCAACCCATGCTGTTTATCTGTCCAACCGAAGCACTTCGTTCCAACGGTAACATCGGGCACCGGGATGCCTCTACAACCCCTGTCGTCTCTTCACTCCAATCACAGCACTCAGCTTAGAACAGAACATCAGCACCAGGATACCAATGACCCTTGCTGTTTTTCACTACATCTGCACCACTTCAATTCGGCCAGCATGTTTGATGTCAGTGATTCCACTGTTTACTCAATCCAACCTTGGCTCTCCTAGTTCGACAGCAGGCAGCTTTTATCATGGACATCCTGCTCTAGTTGCCACAGAAGCCTGCTCTAGTCCAGGCTCCTGGCACCGAGAGCTGACAGCACTCTGCTTCAACCGGAACATCCGCCCCCGGGATACCAGCGCCCCGCCGTCTCATCATCGAGGTACCAGGATAACCCATATTTGACTACACTGATCCCTGCAGCTCATTTCTCCTGGGCAGTGACACCGGGATGTCATTGCCCCCAAGTGCTACTCCCTCAACTTTGGGGGTTCCATGGTGGCTGATTGCTCTCCGCCAAATGACCAGCTGAGACCACCCCCTTTCACATGTTTAACGTAAACTACCTCTCTCTCGTCACTTCGACCATTTCATTATCGATGCCCCTTTCACACGTCCAACGTAACGTATGTTGTCCTATTTCGTCACCATGACTATTTCTTTATCGATGCCTCTTAGAGTCACCTGCTGTCTATTGCACCTTCAGTCCCGTCATTTCCGTCTTCCTTCTCACCGAACCAATCATGTCTCACCGAGCTTTGCTTGTGGCTTCAACTCCTCTCTAGCTGGAACGGTATCTCCTTCTTTTATGATGATCAACTGACCAACTCCCTTGACATCCAGCTCTACACTGATGTCGATTTTGGGGGTTTCTACAACGGTAAATGGTTCGCATCAGAATGGCCCCCAGAACTCATGAACAATTGCCAGGTCGCTTCCTCCGCCTCTTCGAAATCTACCCCATAGTAGCTGCCGCCGTTCTATGGGGGGGTTCTAGAATAGTCTAGTTAATCCATTCTTATACACTCTGATAATCTCAGTCGTTGACATCATTAACAAAGGTCGCTTCAACTCCCCTTCAATCATGCCATTCATGCGTCGCTCACATGGCACTCCGTCACTAACCAATATATCCTCCACGCCGCCCACGTCCATAATACCGTCGCTGACTCTCTCTCTCATTTTCTGTTCCAGAAGTTCAGAAACATGGCTCTGCACGCCAAACCGCTGTCGACTCCAGTTCCTCCATATTCTGCACTGACTTTCAATCTGTAAATCCATCTTTAATACTCCTGATCATCGAATTCCAAAACTACATCATTAACAGCTTATTACCTTCTACACTCTCCTCCTACTGGACAGCTTGGAATAACTTCCAACACTTTCATGACCGACACAACATCATTTTCCCCTCGGTCTATCTCACCACCATCATCTGCTACATCACCTATGCTCATTCTGCCATGAACATAAGAACGCCTACTATCAAATCCTACCTCAGCGGTACTAGTTTTTCTCCAAACTAATCACAGGTAATCCCAGCCCAGCCATAAACCATCCCCAAGTAAGTCACTTCTCTCTGGTGACGAACCCCCAAAAACCTCCAATTATTTGAGACGTGCGCGTGCGGATCTTAGATCGTTAAGTCTGAGCAGATATAGCGGTGATACGTTAATGAGGCATTAATAGTGATAAGTCGAAGATACAAGCAAGGCGGCACGGGTCGAAGTGCGATGGTGACACAATGAATCTGAGCATCCAAGGAAACTGAAATAATGCTAATATGAACATTGCTTTGAGGGTCAGGGCGATGTGAGAAGTTTGGTATCCTGAGCGAATGGTGTGTATGCAAGTGGACAGCAGTTTGGCGGTAAGAGAAAGCCGTTTGGCTGGTTCTTAGCTGAGGAGACCAGAGAGAAGTGACTTACTTGGGGATGGTTTATGGCTGGGCTGGGATTACATGTGATTAGTTTGGAGAAAGACTAGTACCGCTGAGGTAGGATTTGATAGTAGGTGTTCTTATGTTCATGGCAGAATGAGCATAGGTGATGTAGCAGATGACGGTGGTGAGATTGAACGAGGGGAAAATGATGTTGTGTCGGTCATGAAAGTGAAATTATTCCAAGCTGTCCAGTAGGAGGAGAGTGTAGGAGATAAGTTGTTAATGTTGTAGTTTTGGAATTCGAAGATCAGGAGTATTAAAGATGGATTTACAGATTGAAAGTCAGTGTAGAATATGGAGGAACTGGAGTCAGCAGCGGTTTGGCGTGCAGAGTCAAGTTTCTGAACTTCTGGAACATAGAGAGAGAGAGTCAGCGCTGGTATTATGGTGGCCTGGGACGTGGGCGGCGCGGAGGATATATTGGTTAGTGACGGAGTGCCACGTGAGCGACGCATGAATGGCATGATTGAAGAGGAGTTGGAGCGACCTTTGTTAATGATTTCAACGACTGAGATTATCAGAGTGTATAAGAATGGATTAACTAGACTATTCGTGTCCCCATAGAATGGCGGCAGCTACTATGGGGTAGATTTCGAAGAGGCGGAGGAAGCGACCTGGCGATTGTCCATGAGTTCTGGGGGCCATTCTGATGCTAACCATTTACCGTTGTAGAAACCCCCAAAATCAGCAGAAGGAGCGGCATCAGTGTAGCTGGATGTCAAGGGAGTTAGTCAGCTGATCATCATAAAGAAGGAGATACTGTTCCAGCTAGAGAGGAGATGGACCACAAGCGAAGCTCGGCGAGACATGATTGGTTCAGTGAGAAGGAAGACAGAAGCGACGGGACTGAGGATGCAATAGACAGCAGGTGGCTCTAAGAGCATCGATAATGAAATAGTTATGGTGACGAAATAGGACGACATATATGTTACTTTGAACGTGTGACAGGGGCATTGATAATGAAATGGTAGAAGTGATGAGATAGGACGACAGGTAGTTTACGTTAAACGTGTGAAAGGGGGTGGTCTCAGCTGGCCATTTGGCGGAGAACGATGCATGGTTCTGTCTGATGAAGTTGCAGGAGTAGCACTTTTGGGCAATGACATCCCGGTGTCACTGCCTGGGAGAAATGAGCTGCAGGGATCAGTGTAGTCAAATATGGGTTATCCTGATACCTCGATGATGAGATGGCGGGGCGCTGGAATTCCGGTGGCAGAAGTTCCGGTTGAAGCAGAGTGCTGGCAGCTCTTGGTGCCAGGAACCTTGACTAGAGCAGGCTTCTGTGGCAACTAGAGCAGGATGTCCATGTTAAAAGCTGCCTGCTGTCGAACTAGGCGAGCCAAGGTTGGATTGAGTAAACAGCGGGGACACTGACATCAAACATCCTGGCCGAATTGAAGTGGTGCAGATGTAGTGAAAAACAGCAGGGGTCATTGGCATCCTGGTGCTGATGTTCTGGTCTAAGCCGAGTGCTGTGATTGGAATGAAGAGACGGCAGGGGTTGTAGGCATCCCGGTGCCCGATGTTCCTGTTGGAACAAAGTGCTGTGGTTGGACAAATAAACAGCATGGGTTGCAGGCATCCTGGTGCCTGATGTCCATAACTAAGCAAAGTGCTGCTGTTAGATTTAAGGAAACAGCATGGTTGCAGGCATCGTGGTGCCTGATGTCCCTGTCTAAGCAAGCGCTATGCTGCTGTTGGATTTAAGGAAACAGCATGGGTCGCAGGCATCCTGATGCCTGATGTACACGACTAAACGAAGTGCTGCTGTTGGATTTAGAAAATACACGGTCGCAGGCATCCCGGTGCCTGATGTCCCTGTCTAAACGAAGCGCTGCGTCGTAGTGAGGAAACACCATGGTTGTTGGTATCACTGTGCCCGATGTTCCCATCTAAGTGGAACACTGTGGTTGGAGTTAGAAAAACACATGGTTCGCAGGCATCCCGGTGCCTGATGTCCCTGTCTAAACGAAATGCTGTGGCTGGAGTAAATAAGACCGCACGGGTCGCAGGCATTCCGGTGCCTGATGTCCCTGTCTAAACAAAGTGCTGCGGTTGTAGTGAGGAAATGGCATAGTTGCTGGTATCACTGTGTCTGATGTTCCGTCTAAGCAGAACACTGTGGTTGGAGTTAGAAAAACATATGGGTCGCAGGCATCCTGGTGCCTGATGTCCCTGTCTAAACAAAATGCTGTGGGTGGAGTAAAGAAAACCGCATGGGTCACAGGCATCCCGGTGCCTGATGTCCCTGTCTAGGAGCTGCGCTGCGGTTGGAGTGAGGAGACGGCAGGGGGTTTATGACTCAGCCAATATAGAAGCAATTTCCGGTTAGTTGTATTTGTGATAAATTGTGTCAGTAGCTTGCGATCCAGTGCTTTTAATGTGGACGATACAGAGTGATTTCGGTTAGTATTGTGATAAGCTGTGTTAGTAACGTGCAATACGATGTGTTTAATGGCAGATGATGCCTAAAATGACGATTGACTCGATATACTGGCAACGTGCAACCTGGTGTTTGTAACGTTCAAGTGCATGTAACGGTGCGCAATGGCAAGGTGACGTTAGAGTAGCTGCACGAGAAGCTTGCAGCTGGTGTATGAAAACAACAATGTGGAAGTAACTTTAAATTAATTATGATGGATAACGTATGATGCAAGACTGATGCCGTTGGTATAAATGCCATAGACTGTATAGAGGAAATGGATGTAACAATGTGGCGTCACCCACTGGTTTGTGGACTGCTGCTCGGAAGCCAATGCTTTCTAATCTGGGCAGCACCATCGTGAAAATTTCAGGTGCATGCTGGGAAAAATAAAAACATGGATTCTACTTATGTGGCGTGAGGAGGGGCCACTGGCGGAGTAGGGTGGTTGCAATCAACCTGTCGATCACGACGTAGCCATGCCCTAATGCATACCCTGCTTTATCAAATATAAAATCAGGGATGGCAAATTTTTTCAAATGATCATACTTCATTGAAGAAGGCTTTAAACTAGCGATTGAGACCATAAACACATTTTTGAAAATGTTTACTGAGGTTAGAAATCAAGTGAGAAGTTGGTAAATTCTCCATTGACTTGTATAGAGACAGAAGTCCTTTTGACACCAAAATGTCTGAGTAGAATGAGTAGCGCAATACTACCTGGCCCCTGCCAGGGGGGGCTGTGGCCGTGGGGCTACGGGGCTCTGTGACGTCACGTGTGCCGATCCGGGCGATGATTGGCTTAGACGAAAACCCGGAAGGCGGGAGCGCCAGTGGCTGTTGTTGACGCTGAGTAAACAATGAAGCTTTAGTTTAATGTGGCTGAGGTTGATATGGAAGGCATCCTACGCAGGAATCATTGCCAGTTCGGTCGCTGATGTTGGGGTCCATTCGTGGATGTAAAGGCGGCCGGACGGAGAGTGCGAGTCCGGTGTGGTGGAGAATTATCTGGACTGTTGAAGCGGCTGAGGAGGGGAGAGTTGAAGCTGCTGCTCCAGCGGCTTTGTGCGTTGCTTCCCTGGTTTTTTGCCCTCGCTAGTGGAGGAGAGGAAGCCGCAGATCTACCGGGAGTGTCATATCAAGGGAGTGTGAGTTGAAGAGCCTGTGAGGCCGGCGTGTGCCTGCGGTCTGCTGCTGGGTGACGACAGGAGAACCGGTTTCCCACGAATCTTCAGTCAAGTCGGACGGGTTGATCTGGAGTTCGTGATCCGTGGTGAGGTCACTCTTGGAGTAGTAATCGTAGCATTTGTTCAAGTTTTGTTGATGCAATGCGGGAAGTACGATCTGTTTCTGTTTCATGAAAGCTTGACTGAGACTGCCTGTGTGAAACTTGACAGCGAGAGTGAACGAGGGGGTAGCTGTTAGGTCTGTTTATATAGGAGCCGGAAGGGGTGTAATTGGTGTGTGCTCCCGCTCCTGAAACTGCGCTTATCAAGCTTCGATTTTTGTATATATTTTATTGTGCATAGTTTAAGATAACAGACAAGTATTTGGAAAAAGTAGCTAAAGAAATCTTGCAGCAGCTAAGGTCAAAGACAAAATTGTGTTTATTGTCCACAATCTCAAGGGATGGTAGGGTTAGGGTTAATGGGGCCCTCAGGGCTAAACACAACGAAATCTGTGCAATTGCTAAGCAAAACTGGAGGATGCTTTGATGTTTGTGCTGCTGAGCTATTGCATGCAAACTAACAGAAGTGCATTTAACACCTAAAGAGATGCTAATAGGCAAACGCTTGCCAGCACATGTGGGACCCACAAAAAAAAACCCTCTCTTGAGCAGTGTATATGAAATTATTAATTGTCATGTTTTGAGCTATTTACTTTCAGAAAAGAACACAATTCCAGAGTCCAGTTCGGTGACAGAGAATCCATTGATACCAGGGGAACAGGTCTACATCAAGGTCTTTCGGAGGAAGTGGAATGAGCCAAAGAGAGACCGTCTGTAGACGTGCAATTGGAACATTTATTTCCTAGGCTGTGCACACACACCTATTTTTTTTTAAACTTACATCTAAGCCAAAGTAAACCACCAGACCGCTGTCCAGGTGGAAGGAAGCTCCACGTGGTGTCAACTGAATCACTGCACCAAGGCTCAACCTGCAGGCCAGAATGACAGCGAACCAGGAAAAAAATTTAAACAGAATTCCTCTGATTCATTTACTGAAACTAATGATTTTTCTAATGTGGATGTTGCCAGGAAACTGAGAGCAGGTGAAACTGATGCTGAAAAGAGCCGCGCTGACACCAACAGACCTGAGGAGCACCACCCCGACGCTAATTCAGCCACCACAGAAGGAGATTAAGAGATCTGAACCAGATAAGTATAATGCAACTACACAGCCATCAAACTTAGTGTCAAACCAAATTCCAACCCATGACCCCAGAACCTAGAGAGAGAGAGAGATGAAGGGTCATGGGATTGGTTAAATTTGAAAATTGGCCATTGGGGAGCTCAGTTAGCGAAAATTGGCCTAATCGTGCTAGTAGCTCTCACTGTGCTTGCGTTGATAGTCTGATGCATCGTACCTATGGAGTTTATTCCCTATCTTAATTCAAGAGCATATTAAATGGATTTGAGAGCAGTATTTATTGATTTCATGCTCAGATTTTGTGATATTTTCTCTCAAAACTCTGCTCTCGCACTCAAATTAGCTCTGCGCATGCTCGCACTGTGTCCTCACACTCGGTTACAACGCTGCTCGCGCAGATTTTCTGCGCTCACACTCGAGTTCTTCCTCTCGCGCTCAGGGAACTTGTGCTCGCGGATCTCTGCTCTGCTCTCAGATTTTTTGTGGATCGAAGCTGTCAACCAATAGAAAGCCAGCTAGTATTGACCAATCAGACTGTCCCTGTTTGTTTACGGGTTCGTATGTACAATTTAGTGACAGTCTCTTTCTCTCAAGCCCTTACTGCACTATAACTTCCTTTCGGATTTTCTATAGGCTCATCATTGTGCTGTGCAATAGAGCCTAAACAGGTGTGTCTTCTCCAAGGCGTTCGTAAGGATCTCTCTTCTTCAAACTGGATGTAATCTTCTTCTCCATTATCTGTGGGAATAGGCTGATACAACAACTTTTGCTTTGTTAGTGCAGTGTCAATCAATCTTTGTATTAATTTTCTCAGACATGGAATGCATCAGCATCCACAAACAATTAGGATTGTATATATGTGTGTTTTAATTGTATTTCTAATAAAAGTAAATTAAGAAAGTTTTGGAGTATAAACACGTGTTTATAAATGAATAACTACTGGTGCATTCAAATGAACCAGTCTTTAATAGAAAAGCGTTATTCCCAGCATGAGACCCTCCAAAATAGACTGCGACTTCATAGTATGTGTACATTTATTTATTTGAGTGCTTTTCATGGTTGTGTTGGCCTTTTATTTTCCCTGCCTGCCTTGATTCATAACAGGTGATTAAAATCAGAGGAATGTTAGGTTTATAATAAAAGTGTTTAAAATTGAATATTTTCCCCCGGTCCTTATTTTAAATAGGTCATTAAAAAAATGGATAATCATCGATATCGTCTGATATCAAACACTTTTATCACATACACTACTATACTCTCTCACATGTACTACTATATTCTCTCACAAACTATAATACTCTCTCACGTACACTATTATACCCTCTTACATACATTGATCATGTGTTAATATTTAATGTTTGAACTGTTAAAGGGTGTTTTTCAAATGGATCCCACTGCTCAATAATGTCTTAACATGTAAAGTTGTGACGTTTACGAACAAACCAAATCCATTGACTGGCTCATTAACATGAATGATGGGAATCGAGTCACAGTTGCAAGCCGTTCTTTTTTTTATTCTTTTTTTTATTGCTGTGTTTCACACAGATGCACACACAAGCTCTTCCTTTGCTACTCCACTGAGTGAGATATAGAACAGGCACAAGGGGAGGAGAGCAGCAGAGTACACATGCAGTGCTTATTTGATATTCAAATATCACATGACGCATCTGAGTTGTCCACACTGCCTTCACGTGAAAGCCTCAGTCAGTACAGCAGCGGTCTCAAGAAGGGGAAGGCAGTCATCATTTGGACAAAATGGAGCCGACGAAGACAAAGGATTCTAAAAATTCTGCAATCTCTCAAGCTCTCCTACACTCCTCCATGTAGGAGGGTAGTCATGGTTGGTAAAAACTTTACAAGGACTGACTTTAGTCATGTAGTTAAGTGTAAAATATTTAATAAAATGTTGTGCTGCATCATGGCTGGCTTCATTTCACTCTCACAGTTAACTTTACGTGCACATTTACAAGTGGATCGCAGATATTGGCTCCAAGTGTATTCTGGGTAAAAAAGTCATCAACCGTTCACTAACGTCACTTGTCAACAAGTGACGTTGACAAGTGACGTTGGTGGACGGTTAGGTGGACGGTTAGGTGGATCATTTTTACAACTAAGCTAAACATGAGTGGCAGTTCATATAAACACAAAAATGGAGCGACAAAGTGCAAAGAAAAGGAAAAAAGAGAGCAAGGAAATGCCAAATTAAAAAAACTGGACACATATTTTGTACGTCCTCCTGGTGATGAACCTGACGTTGTTGGCAGCGATTCAGGTCCGCGGCCGCCAATACTGACAGCACAGTCAGGGAGCCAGATTTACAGCAGCCCCTCTCCTCACCCGCACTGGACACTGGAAATGAAAGCAGTAGGTCTCCTCCTCACGCTACAGGTGACACGCAGACCGCGGATGATGAAAACCCTCCTCCTCCTCCTCTGGAGGGTTTTCCGACTGATCGGGCCAATTTTGCTGAAAACATCCAGGACGCCAACATTAGAAGATATATCCTTAAGATGGGCCCATGCAGACCCAAAGGTCCATTTCCCACCGATAACGACAATCAGTGTTTTTCCAAAAGTTATTACACCTCTACCACTAAAATTGGGATTAAACTTCCCCGCAGCTGGATGTGCTATTCCCCCAAATTAGACTGCTATTACTGTGAGCCTTGCTGGCTTTTTGCCAACCGAAGTGCCCCATATTACAACAACGCATGGGTAAACGGAATAAAAGACTGGAAACATCTTTCCACCAAAATTGAGAAGCATGAATCCACACAAATACATCTTGGTGCATGCATAATTTATGAGCAGTGGAAACTCAACGGCACAATAGACGTCGAAATGGAGAAGAATGTGCGTAATGCAGCCTTGTTTTGGAGACAGGTCGTGGAGCGCATTGTAAATGTAACTCTTACTCTGGCTTCATGCAACCTGGCATTCAGGGGGCACAGGGAGGTTCTAGGTAAGGGAAATGCTGGCAACTTTTTGTCAATAATTGGATTATTAGCTCGCTACGACCCTGTTTTGAAAGAGCTAATCAACCGACCAGAAGGGTCAGTGAAATCACCTGATTCGAGATGAGATTATTTACATATTATCTCAACATGTGAAGGCTGACATAATTAATGAAATAAACAAAGCCCCGTTTTATGCCATTATCATGGACACAACGCAAGATGTGTCAAAGATAGACTAGCTGAGCCAGGTTTACCGTTACGTAACTGTTGTTAAGAATGACATGGATATTGCAACAGATATACAGATCAATGAAGCGTTTTTGGGTTTTGAAAATTTTGAAAATATCCCTGACCAGTGACAAAAAAGATGAGCATGGTGAAGCAAGTGCGCTCAAGAATGCCATAAGCAAGTTTTCTTTCATATTTTTAGTCAACATGCAAACCAAGATTCTGGAATGTATAAACGCTGCCTCACAGTTATTGCAAGCTAAGTACGCTGATATTTTGAAAGCATCCACTCTACTGCAAAACGCCATCAGTGTTTTGATGGAGTTTAGGGAGCAATTTGATGAGGTTAAGTCTGCCACTCTTGCTCTAGCTACTAAATGGGGAAGTCAAACGCAGTTTGAAACAACCAGGGCCAGAAAAGTTAAGCGTCACTTTGACGCAGAGAGCGCCTTTCGGGTGAACGTTTTTAATGCCTGTCTCAATATCGTCATCCAGCAACTGTCCCAAAGATTCACCAGCTTAAATGCAACTGTGAACATATTTGAGGCAATTCACCCCAACACACTGCTGCAAGCACGGGATGAGGAGTTACACCAAGCTGCCCGGCGGCTTAGTGGGCACTACAGTCGGGACATCGCCCCAGCTTCCCTGGCCAGCTGCTCTCTTTTAGAACCTCTTTCAGGGACCAGAAAACAAAGCAAAAGTCTGTTGCGGATCTGGCAAAAATGCTCATTGTCAACCACCCAGCAGTAACTTCTGCATTCAGTGAGGTTTGCACCGCCCTCCTTTTATTTTTGACTCTTCCCGTCACTGTTGCAACCTCTGAGCGCTCATTCTCCAAGCTAAAACTAATTAAAAACCACCTGAGGAGCACCATGGGACAGGAGAGACTGACTGGACTTGCCATGTTGTCCATAGAGAATGACAGAGCAAAGAAAATGGACATACAGCGCATCGTGGACGAGTTCGCAGAGCGCAAGGCTCGTCGTATGCCCTTCAAATAGTTGCCAGTAGGCCTAGCACTGTAAATATTTAATTTTTGTTTGTATGTGAACATGTGGGCCACTGTGCCAATTTTACTAAACTTTATAGCTATTGATACAGTAGCCTACTGTGCTCTGATTAATTGAAATAGTTAAAGTGGGTGTCAGAATGATGTGGTCGCTATCCGTGGTGCTGAACTGCTTTGAATTTGTTTTGTTTTATTATTAGGAGCCAGGTAGCCTAATGTTTTTATTGTTCTCTCGGTTTGACTTCATGTCAGTTTGATTGACATTACTGTGTGTCAAATGTGGTAATACTTGTAAGCCTACATGCCAGAGCTGGTGACTCGGACTTGCGACTCGTACTCGAGTCGCACTTAAGTCGCACTACACATTGACTTCAGACTCGACTCGGACTCGACCTCAAAATTCAGACTTGACTCGCAAATGACCATTATTTTCATGTTATAATTTATATTCTCATTATTTATTATCTGTCACTCGTCTTCTCGGTTTGCATTTGGGAAGTGATCTCTGGCTGTGACTGAGGCTGACAGTAAACACCAACATCACGCACGCGCCGTGTGTACGCGCGCATTTCGAGCAGAGCCCTCTGATTTCAAGACAATAGCGAGTGAAAGAAGCCCAACAGGAGTCCCTTGGATTGTTACATTTGGCTACAATGCCTTCACACAGTAAGCCAACAAACGGACAGCAGTGTGCATAGTGTGCAACAAGAAAATTCAAGATTTTGGTTCAACCACTTCAAACTTCATCCGGCATCTGAAAACGCACCCAGACCGGTCAGTCACTTGCTAATGTGAAAGACGTTAAAATTAGCAATTAGCCCTCAAACGAATATTAACAGTTACATTCTTGCTGCTGGCCATATGATGTGACAGGCTGAGTTATCATTTCATAACGGTGTGCCAGAAGATTATTCTGTGACATTGTCTTAAGTTAAGTTACTGTACAGTCACCCAGTGGCATTTTATGTGTAAAAAATTAGTGGAACACCTACACATTTAATGCTTTATAAGAGTCATACCCAAGCAGCCTATTCTAGATCAAGAAGGATATTTGTCACATATCGAGAGAGAGAGAGGGAGAGAGAAAGAGAAAGAGAGAGAGGGGAGGGAGGGAGAGAGAGAGAGAGAGGGAGAGAGAGAGAGAGAGAGAGAGAGAGAGAGAGAGAGAGAGAGGAGTCATACTGTAATAACCATAACGGTTATTTCTTTTATTGTATTTTACAGCATTGTCAAAAAAAAACTCTTGTTAAAGAAAAATACAATTATGAAATTGAAACAATCCTTTGTATTTTTTCCACATCACATTGCTGTAGATTCTAGTGAAACAATCATCAATACTGTCTTATATAGAGGATTTTACAGAGCTTATAGAATTTGAATTTGATTTAGTGTTTGCGAGAAACTTGAAACTTGACTTGGACTCTTAACCAGAGACTTGAGACTTGACTTGGACTTGACCCTCAAAGACTTGAGACTTGACTCGGACTCTCACTCAAAGACTTGAGACTTGACTTGGACTTGCAAAAAATGACTTGTGAACATCTCTGCTACATGCGCATGTTGTGATCATGCGCCTGTTGTAAAGCATTTTTTATTGTTGTTCTATTTTTTGTCGTATGGCGGATGTCCAAGCAGGGAACATCCTATACTTAGACTATAAAATAAAAACAAGGAGGCTCCGCTGTTGAACAGGACGTGCCCTCCTTCATTACTCTTTTTCACATCTCCTTTTTTCGTCAATTGCAGCACACAAAAACATACACACTGCTGCTCCACCCCTCCAAAATAAACCCCCCACATATACACTGTAAATGCTAAACCGGAAGAAACATAAATTGACTCTAAGCTGTCTGCTGAAAAAATAGGTTACATTATCATGAGCTTTATTGGGTTTAAAGGGCCCGGTCATGTGCCATGCCCCCGGCCCGGCACTGATTTGTTCCGCTACTGCTCCTGCCTACTAGACTGTTTTGAATTCAGTGAGTGGCACACAGCAGCCAACCTGGAAAACACGCTTCTCAGTGTTGCAGCAGAGTGGGAGGTTGATAAGAAAGTGGTGTGCTGCTTAACCGACAATGCTGCAAACATCACAAAGGCTATTCAAATAGCAGGATGGACCCACCTTCCATGCCTGGCACATTATACAAATAATAATAATAAATTTTATTTGTCTTGCACTTTACATTTCAGCAACCTCAAAGTGCTACAGAGCAGAACATTTAAAAAAAGTTCAAAGCCTATTAAAGAACCTATTAAAGACATTTAGCAAAATGCTTTTGTAGAAAGATACATTTTTAGGTCTCTTTTAAAAACATCTGCAGTTTGTGGGGCCCTCAGGTGGTCAGGGACGGTGTTACATAGCCTCGGGGCTGCCGAGGAAAAGGCCCGATCACCCATGGTGCAGAGCTTACTTCTGGGGGCTTGGAGGGTATTTATGTTGTGTGTGAGGAGGTCTATTAATCTTGTGGTAAGAGATACCCTCAAAGGTCCACAAACCATCACTGGTAAAGTCAAAGAGACAGTCGAATACTTTCACAGAAGGACAGTGGGTTCACAAAAACTCAAGGAAGCACAACTCCAAATGAAGATGGATGAACTATGACCCAAACAGGACTGTGTCACAAGATGGAACTCAACGTATTACATGTTTTTGACCAATAAGAATTCCATCATCTCCACCCTGGCCGTCACCAATGCACCTGTCCGTCCTTTATCCCAAGAAGAATGGACTATAGTGCAGGAGATGTGCACCATCTTGAAGCCATTTGAAGAGGCCACTGTTGAAGGTATGCGGTTCAACTGGTCAGCGGTAGATTTCTATAGCATGCATGCAAATTACCTGATACTAAATCATGCATATTTGAGACCATAATCAATACCTGTGAAATACATAGTGGTATGTATCATTGTTGGTATAACTTTATAATTGTATCACTAAAATAATATTTTTTTTCTTACTAGCTCAGAGTGACCAAGGTAATACTGCTGGCCAGGGGACTGCAGAGAGCCATGACCGATTTCCAGAGAAGGGCAACAACACAGGCATCAAAAGACATGGTCAAATTATCTTTGTTGAAACATGCCAGCTAGATTCCGCAGAATGGAATCCAACCACATCCTTGCAGATGCTGCTGCGCTTGACCCAAGATATATAAGGATGGCAGAGCTGCAGATAAGACTTTCCAAATAATATCAACTGCAGTAAGGGTGTAAATCTAGGACAACGTCAGTCTAATATCACAATCTCATTATAAAACTGTTTTATCTCCCACCCCTATGAGCAGGTAGCTGGAAGTGTCAACCAGGAATCCAAAAGCAGATGCCATCATGGAGGTGCGGGCTTAACAAGAGGAGCCTCTTGTTCCAAAAAATGAAGATCCTCTCAAGTGGTGGAAAAGTTGGGTCCCCGTGTACCACAGGCTTAGCAAGTTCATGGCTAATTCTCCAAGACTGGATAAATATTCTCAGAGAGAACAAGTCGCTACAAGCCCGCAAAAGTAAGATCACTTTTCTTCCTCAATGCAGATTTGCCAAAGGACAAGAAAGTGAGGCAGAAGAAGCCATAAAGCATAGAACTGCTTTATTATATCAGGGCTGTCATTCATTTTGTTTTTTCTTTATTTTGTTATTGTTTACAGTATTGTATTGTTACTATAAGCCTTGTTTGATCTGATATGGCTGAGAGTCAAGGAGCTGATCTCCTGTTTTTGTGAAAGCAGCTCAGGTGTACACACCTGCAGGACAGTTCACTAGTCCATTGTAGGGTTTATAGTAGTACAATGTTGCATCTATATTTTTATCATTTCCTTACAGTTTTCTCATTTGATATAATACTGGAAGTATTGTTTTGCACAAACTATTGTGAGTTTTTCTATCGAAAAAATGTTCTTTAATTAAATTTGCACTGATGTTGCTCAGGTATAGGCTACTATACACCCAAGGACAGTTCAGGAGTCCTCTGCAGGGTTTAACTTTTTTACAAAGCAGCTATATGCACCCCAGGACAGTTCACTAGTCCATTGCAAGGTTTATACTAGTCATACTTGTGGGGTGTATGTACATTTTTCTCTCTATTTTTTTTTCTAATACTTGAAATATTGTTTTGTAAAAGTATTGTTTTTCTATTAAAATATTCTTATGTGAAATGTTTTTCTCTAAAGAATTTTCTGTATTGTTAAAAAGGTTATTGTGTGGAAAATGTTGCACTAAAAACTGTTTTGCATAGAGGGTCATTGTAGCCTGCTTAGTTTTTCATTGTGCATTTATACGTTTTTTTTAGGTGTTGCATGAATAACATAAGCCAAGGTAGCTTTATTTACACACACATTTTATACAAAGGGTAAATCCAAAATAGTGATGACTGTCAAAGCAGAGGGATACTGTATGTCAAATTAAGTTATAGTCAATATTTCAGAATAATTCAAACTCAGATATTCCACCAATAGAATATATATTGGTGGGATATCTGAGTTTGAATGATTCTGATCATTTCTCCCAGTGATTATTTCCCACCCGGATAAAATGAGTTACCCCCAGGCTGGCTTCTTAAAAATAAATAAATGAGGGGTTGAGCATAGCTCGGCGGGTAGAGCGCCCGCCCCATGTGTTGAGGCTATAGTCCTCGTTGCAGGCGATCCCGGTTCGAGCGGTCTTATCCTGCATGTCATTCCCCCTCTCTCTGCCTCCTGTTTCCTGTCTATCTCCACTGTCCTGTACATTAAAGGCAAAAAAATCCTGAAAAAATATACTTAAAAAAAAAAAAAAAAAAAATGTAAAAATGAGCCAGTGTTTCGAATGGCTCTTTGAAGGATTGGATCCCCAAGATCCGCCTCCCTTCAAAGAGCCATGAATCTCTATTAACATGATTTAGGTGGAACCTCATTAATCTACCTACTAAACTCAGTCATGGTGTCCCCATGCATAATTTTGTAAAACTACACACAGGTGCAGCAACCCCCACCCCAATTATTTAACCATGGTTCTAAATCAGTGCTCAGCCTATTAGGCTACAAGTCACCATAGCAACGCTACTGCTTCACACTACACTATAAGTTAACCTATTTAGAGAAGTGGACTGGTTAATAGCTGACTGACTACTTGGCACTAAAACATAGTTGATGTTTCATGTGTTCAAGTGTGTGTTTATTTATGTGTATATATATATGTACTTGCAGCCCATACAGTGAGCATTTGTGTGTCTCTTAAAAAGGGATTGCTTGGCTTGCATGGTAAATACCCAAATCTTTCCTCTCACCTCCTTTTTAAAAAACAGACACTTTGTCTGTTATAAATATATAGTCAATGACAGTGGTTGTTATAGCTTGTATACCACCCTGGTCGAAGCCCCCTTCAATGCCCCCCATAGACAGACAGATAGACAGATCGATAACAACCGTGAATACCAAAATTATATAAAATCATAGCAATCAGACTCGTATGAAGAATAGAAACAACTACAGTATATGAATAAAATAAAGAATCAAATTATTACAAATTATAACATATTGCTGATAAAAACATAGATAAAAGTAAATTGTGCAAATCCCTATCACACAAATTGGCATAGCTCAGAATTCTTCCCTTTGGGACGTAGTGCACACCTTATTTTCTTTCTCTGTTCGCACTCAGCACTAAACCACTAGCTGAATTAATAAGAGCTCATTCTCTCATACAGGGAATACCTGATGAAGGAAATTATCAACACAAATTAGTGACTTATAAGGATACAAACATATTTTAACCCATGATGATGGAACTGGCCTTTTCAATAGCATGACCTGGTCTCATTCTGAACATAAAATGGGTTCAAATAACCTGTTGTTGTCTTTTCATGTAAAACTACACAGTTATTGTCCTGAAATCAAATTAAAAACTATATAAATCAATGGGATGTGCTGCCCCTGTGCATTGTACTACCCCTGGCACTTTTTTGGCAGGATAGAGTCGCTGAGAATATTCATTCATAGACTCCATTTCTAGTTTCAATCCATTCCAGTCCTAGTACCACAATCCTCAATTAAGTGTAAGGAAAAACAAATATCAAAATATATATCTCAAAACAGGAGACCAAGAATCCAGTTAAAAATTGTTAAGAAAAAAGAAAGAAGGTCTGGGTTTACCAAACATAATACCCCTTTGAGACTGGACAAAATTCTTTAGCAGGATTTTCACTATCTAGTTGTGTTCCTCATTCATATCTCTGCTAATGAAATTATGCTTAAATGCTTAAATGAACTGTTCCCCATTTAGCTCTCTGCTACTTTTTACCACTAGGTGGCACTGTTGTGACGTATGTTGAGACCTAGTAGACACAGAGTTGGAAATCCAAGATGGCTACTACCAAGTGGACAATGCTGAAAACTATGTATTGTTCTTTACTGTTCGCCTACTAAAGTAATGTTAGTTGTGTATAATTATAGTATAGATGTATTATTGTATGTACAGAGTTTCTCCTATACATGTGTGATAATGCTTGTAGAAAATAGGCTGAGAGGTTTTCCCTCAAGAGACATAGATAGATATACAAACTAGGCACTTTATCTAAAAAAAAAAAGAAAAGGAACGACCGATATAGAAACCTATTTAAACATCCTGCATGAATAAAAACAAAATACATAACCCATACACACAAACAGCTAACGCTAGACATGTCAGAACTGGAGCTGAATACAATAGTGGATGATGACTCTTGGGAAAACATATGGTTTAGATATCGCAGACAAATGCTGAAGAAACTGGCTGAACAATATGCCTGTTGGGCGCTGCAGCATGTTTACATGCCAAAAGACACATGCTCATAGATTAAAGCAGTGAGAAGAATGTATATTTGTATATGATGGTAAGTATGTGTCCCAAACACACACTGTCTTAAAGTATGTGTCGTCGTCTCCGAATGATGAGGCACAGAGATATGTGTGTGATATGTATGTATTTATATGTAGTCACATAAATTAAGAATAAAAAAGAAACCACAAAGGAGAACTTGCCATACAAAGGTTTAGGGATTGTTGACAGAAGATATGTTGCCTACATCTTTATATAGAATTTATATAATGCATGCAATTATATGTCTCCCAAGGGAACATAACAGCAGTGCAGGAAATGGACTAAATCCATGTGAGGAGCGGAACTGCATGTATGGAATATTATATCATTCAAAAAGGTGTATTTGAAAACAGGGTTTTGTATCCAGTATCCATAACTGTAGTTTTGCAAATTTGTGCATTGAAGTTTTGTATCTGTAAGCTTAGTTTTGTAGACTTGTACATTTTGTCTTCTGCCGGCAAACTCCGTTTTGCAAGTCAGGCTTGCAAACTCACTTTCACAAGCTGTGCGGCATGAGTACTTATGCGCATGTGCACGCACGTGCTCACAGACTTTTGACAGGTTTACTACGTGGTAGAGGGCACTCTGGTGGTAATGTTTTGTAACAGAGTGTTGCAAAGCAAACCGGCTACTCGCAAGGGAGAGAGGGCGGGGTCTTCAGTTTGAAAGTAGCATTTATTTCTCTGATAGTACAGTAGCATGTGTTTTAGTAGTTAGTGTGATAATAAGCCTGGCAGTATTTAACAAGGTGTTGACACCAAATATGATTAAAGCCAAAGACAAAGCAGAGGAGTAGCTTAGCCTATGTATAAATGACGTTAGCATCATTGCTAATGCTAGTAGCTTCACAGTACCTCTATTCTAACATCAGTGATAAATGTCATGTTAGTGATGCAGTTTATTGACAATATTAAAATATCTGAGAAGAAAGCTTCATCAGCAGCATACTCTGACATTATTTAGATTATTTATATCAGTTTCATCCTGTTATGATGTAAGAAGAGAAAAGAGAAGATAGACGAGAGGAGTAACTTCACACAGTGGAGAGTTATTTATAGGGAAATAACATGATACACTTCTAGCTGAGTAAGTATGTTGCTTTGCTTGCTTGTATTATTTCATAAATTCCCTCCATAAATACCCCTATCCTGTGAAATAAGGCCATATTACATCAGTGTAACAGCATTGCCGCTGAACTGACACTGGCTCTACATATAATGTGAAAACTGCATCTGGTCATAATAAAATCTGATTTATGGTCACTAATGAAATGTTAACACTTTTCTCATTTCAAGAGATAATTCAGGACCTTGAACTTGAGCAGTCTTATCAGCTGCAGCACTGTCTGATGAGAGACCCAAGTATAATGTTCAACCTATTGTCTTCATCACCTGGAGACCTACAGCATCACCTCACCCTGTCCAGGGTCAGCCAGCCTGGTGTTTCTGCCAGAGATGCAGATTCCCTCCAACATGAAGCACTTAGACAGAAGAGTAGTGATACCAAGCTGCTGTGTGTGGTTTTTTGTATTCACTTTGTAGGTTTCAACTTATTTTTTTTCCTCCTTGTTTGCAGCAATTTTTAAATAAACATGGAAAATAACACATGGGTGTTTGTAATAACATTTTTCAATTCATCATTGCTGAGTAAAATCACTTAATGTATGTATTATTATCAGTATAAAACAAAACAATCACTATCAGTAGAAATAAGAAAAATGTACACAAACATATTTGTAAATTGTATAAAGTCTTACATAATTCGATACTCAGTTGTTAGTTGAAGCTAGTTACTGTAAGTTTGTGACACAGAGAGAGGAGGCACAACTAAAGGAAAAGACATTTATTGAGGGGAATAGAAATGGGATATTTAACTGAGAAAAGGCTGAAGACGAGCTGGGGCAGAGGAATTGCCTTGAGGAGCAGGGTCCAGGTCTGAGAATCAGGGTCCAGGTCTGAGGAGCAGGGCTACAGGATGAGAGTCTGGGAGGTTTCTGGAGCTTACATCACGTCTGTGTCTGGGATGCCTTTAAAAAGAATAAATACAGACCCATTATTAGTCTTATGCCATTGTTACTGGATAACTGAGAAGACTGTGATGTGATGGCTACAGTAATGTGCAATGTAAAACATTCATATACAGTTGGATTGTAACAACAGTGGAGAAAATATGTTGATTTTATTTTTGTTTTGGAAATCACCAGACCTTGATTTTTTCAGCTGAATTAAACAGACATCATATTATATATACTGATAACATGCTGCTCTAAATCAAGAGTTGCCAAATATTGGATCAATAAAGTAAATCTGATTATCTGCATATCAATCTGTTTATGTAATAAAACACAACGGAGTAAAAACTAGCAGGAGTTAGCTGTTCAGGTTGATTTTACACAACTACAGTGACCAGAGTTGAAGCTAATGAGAACATAGCATGTTGGTCCGTGTATCACTCCAAATAATCTTATTGTGATAGCAAACCTGAGTTTATAAGTCTTCATCACTGTAAACAGTTTGAAAGCAGTGAACAAACACCAGATACACAGCGAGCACAGAAGCTACGTTGTAGGTCACGTTAGCACGTTGCTAACGTTAGCTGCCAAGCTCACATGCAGAGCGTCAAACAGCTGTAGTAACAACTCTGCTACTTTACAGATAACGTCACAACAACATATCCTGACTAACTAGACAGTGAGCTGAATGTCAGCAGGTTCAACAGTTTATGTGAAGCAGCGCTGATGTTACTCACCTGTCTGGTGTTTAGGTTTCAAGATTCAAGATTCAAGACTTCTTTATTTAGTCCCGAAGGAAATTTGTCTCGGACCATACAAATTTCCTTCGTGACTAAATAAAGAAATCTTGACTGGTGATCGTGTTAACTGGTGATTTTCTCATAAAAAAGCCTTTGATTGTAGTTTTATTGCAAAATAAACAATAACCTGCGTCACCTCTCGTAATGTAATGTAATGTAAGAAAGTCCCCAGTTAACACGGTCACCAGTTAAAGCGTTACACCGTCAGAGCAGCGTCTGCCTTCACTCTCCGCCGGGTCTCCATTAGTCCCTCCGCTGTTAGAAAACCACACTGATGTGTCCGCAGGTCCTTGTCTGGTCAAAGTCCTTCTCATATTTTTGTTCTTCTAACTTTCTCCTCTGTGGCTGTTTTTTGGTCACCTCTCCTTCTCCACTAGGTTTGTACCAGACGTTTCTCACTCCGACTCTACGTAACCTCTCCCTACCCTGATTGACAGTGTGGACTAGCTAACTGTGTTGTGCGCTTTATACAGTCTATGGTTGTGCGTAGTGATAGTAGTTTGGTCAGAAGCCGAAGACCCCGCCCTCTCTCCCTTGCGAGCATAGACTGTATAAAAGAGTAGCCGGTTTGCTTTGCGAAACCCTGTTACAAAACATTACCATGTAGTAAAACTGTCAAAAGTCTGTGAGCACTCGCACGCACATGCGCATACCGTATTTCCTCTAATAGAGGCCGAGGCCTTTATTTACCTTAGCTGCCCAGGGGAACCGGCCTGTATTGGAGACCGGCTTTGAGGGAGGCTATTATTTCTTCCTCTGTTTCATACTGGTGCTCAAATTTGACAGTTACCATACTCAGTTTTCATTCTGCCTACAATTAATTATATTTTTTACACATTAGCAGGTACCGCAACAGCAGCGATCAGCTGGACAGGATTAATAAACACTGGAGCACAGGTGGTCAGAATGAATGAATAAATAAATAAAAGTAACACCATGTCAGTTTGAACTGAAAATTCCAGTCCATTTATTTGGAAAATTCGGAAGGCACGTACAATTAACATAACTACTGTACAGTAGCCTACAGTATTACAGAAATTATTAAGCGGAGCTGGCTTGGTGTAGGCTTCACTGAATAGCCTATAGGTAATGATGTAGCTGTAACTGTTACACATCCTATTAACAATTTAACTTGAATGACCATGACCAGAGGTATAATTTGAACAACAATTACGCCGACAAATATTTCAACGCAGTTAAATACCTATCAGATCAGTTGGGAGTAAATCCAACAAAAATATGATTTTCTCACAACATTCACAACATGAAATAAACAGATTTGAGGCTCCCTTGATATAAACATGAACTCATTCGTGCTATAATCAAATACGGTATAGCTGCCGTATAAAATGACAACATTCAGTTGCAGGCAAAATCTAAACACAAAAAAACTACAGGATATCGTCTATATCAACAACAGTGCACTTACAGATGGTCACTCCTCCTCAAAATCTCCATCCTCACCATTCTCCTCATCATCAAGGACCACAAGTTCATTATTATGCAGTTCATCCTCATCTTCCTCTGGAGCGTCCTGACACCTGTTCTCCTCCGTGCGCTGTCGGAGCTGCAGGAGAGCCTGCCTTCCACTGCTGCATGGCTGACCATCTCGGAAGCAGAGGATGAGGTCGTCCTCACTCCCGTCATTTTTCACTGACAGGCCACAAACTTTGAAAGACTTTTCAATCAAAGCCGTGTCCAGTCTGTCCCATGCGGCGACCACCCAGTCCACAAGCAGGCGTCGGGCAGGGGCTTTCAAGTTGCCGCCGGCGGTATATTCCTTATCTGCATCTCCGGACATCCACTCATCGTAGGCATCATGCAGACTCTTATTGAAGGGCTGATTCCACATCACATCTGGGGCTTGTATGTATTTAGTGCAGCCGCCAGGAATCACCGCTGATGTGATGTTGTAGCCGCGTTTCAGCTCACTTTTGGTGGCGGCACTGATGTGACAGCGATACGAGTCCCACGCCAGGAGCCGTGGGCTGAAGTTGAATTTTCCCACCACAGAGTGGAGCCAGTCGGCAGTGAGAGTGTCGTTCATCCAGCCGTTCACAGATGTGGCAATCGTTGCGCGGGTTATCTGCTCTCTCATCGCCTTCACTTCACGAACCGCTCCTTTGAAGACAATGTAAGGTTTGAGTTTGGTCCCGTCGGCTTTGGCAGCGAGAACAACGGTGAGATGGCTTTTCTCATGCCCTGTGGTTTTGAGAGCCACGCTCTTTGCACCCCGTGTATCAATGGTAGTGGGAGACACCATATCGAACCACACGGCCGTCTCATCCATAGCAATAATGTCCTTCTCTGCAATCTTTTTAGAGCTGATGGCTTTTCCAACGTAGTCGATGTAGGAAACAAGTTTCTCCGTGAGGAGATCCGGGTCTTTCTGCGCCATTGTTGTCCGCCGGCGGAGTGAGAGGCCATTGCGCTCCAAAAAATGTTGAAGCCAGCCCTTGCTCGCGACAAACATCTGGTCCCCGTCACTCACAGTAGAGTAGATCTCCAGCGCTTTCTTTTGAATCATTTTTCGCGACACCCTGTTATGTTTGTCCCGCATTTGGTAAATCCACTCTGAAAGTTTTCCCTCCAGCTCCACGCTAACCTTCTTCCTCCCACCTCCTGTCAGGCGAGCTCGCTCCTTGTCAGATGAGAGCAGCTCAGTCTTTTGTTTTTTCCAGTAGCGGATTCTCCGCGGGTCAATGTCGAAGCGTTTTGCAGCTTCCTCTCCTGAGGTTTGCTCCGCATATTGCAAAACTTTCTCTTTGAACTTAATTTCAAATTTTCTTCTGGGCGCCATGCTGCTAAAGCTCTCTTCGGTCGAGTTGTCAGTGACTGTTTCCTTGAAGCATGGGTTCATGTGGCACTTCAGATGTAGCTACTGCGATCTGCTGGCACTTGTGTGTTACTGCATCTGTGTTTGGCCGCCTGAGACCAGTGCATCCACAGTGACTGAAATTCAGGTTTTTTCTGTTTTTTTTTTTTCCCATTGGCCCGGCCTGTATTTGGGCCCGGCCTTTATTTGTTCGTGTAAACCACGCCCCCGGCCATTATAACAGACCCGGCTATTAAATAGATACCGGCTACTATTAGAGGAAATACGGTAAGTACTTTTGCCGCACAGCTTGTGAAAGTGAGTTTGCAAGCCTGTGTGTCTATGCACAGACTTGCAAAACAGAGTTTGCCGGCAGAAGACAAAATGTACAAGTCTACAAAACTAAGCTTACAGATACAAACATAAACGTGTACGTTTACAAGAAATCCGTTTACAGATACAAACATAAATGTACAAGTTCACAAAACTACGGTTACAGATACAAAACCCTGTTTTCAAGTACACCTTTTTGAATGATATAATATTCCATATTTATGTGTGACTTGGTGTGGAGCTCTTCTGAAGTGTTGATACCTCTTTCTGGTTTTGTCTGTTGTTTCCACTGCTGAAGTTCTATTTGTTGTTGACCTTAAAAGTCAAAATGTTGTCTGAAATTAGTTATACATAACCAGGAACCACGTGTTGGTTAGGGGCAAAGGTCTTAAAGGGTTAATTGGAAAGTATGAGTACCTGTAGCTGCAGGTGTCGCCAGTGATCTCTTCAGTCTCTGCTGACCGTCCTCACGTCGCTCAGCTGAAAAGTAAATATTTCAAATGTGGCTTTTATGCAGTTGACTAAATGATAATCTGTGTAGTTACGTCAGATAGTTGTTTGAAATTAGATCCACATAACCAACAATGACAGACCATTTGTGAATAAGATTGTGTATGTAAGGTTATCAGAAAGTATGCGTACCTGTAACCTGAGGTGACTCCAATGTCTTTTTCAGTCGCTTTCAGTGGCGATAGTTCTCACTGCACTCAGCTGAAAAGTAAACATTTCAAATGTGTTTTTTATGCTGTTGAGTAAATGATAATCCATGAGTGTAGTTGTGTCAGATAGTTGTTTGAAATTAGATCCACATAACCAATGACATGTTAGGACATGTGTGAATGAGATGTTGTTGCTGTGCGATGAATTAGTTAGATAGCTAGGTATTTTATTTACATGGTAATGTTAGCAGGTAGGTAAGAAAATTAAGCAGCAATATGTTTGTTTATGTGTACATTAATTGAAATATACTGTATGCATATATAGGCATGAAAGGGTTAATCAGAAGGTATGAGTACCTGTAGCCTCAGGCAGCTTTGATGACCTCTGTCTCATTCTGTGGCAATTGTCCTCACAGCACACTGCTGAAAAGTCAGGATGGGTAATGATAGAGGAAAATGTGAATACTCATTACTTAAGAAAAATGTAATATTTTATGCAAGAAATGGCTGAAAAAATATATTTTCCCTTGTTTAAAACCAGTGTGACTGTCAGAAATGGTGACCTGTGTTGCTGGCTCTCTGCTGAAGAAGTTGTTTATAAACCTAAACTTCACCTTAACCTCAGTGGAGACCTCACATCCCATCCTAAACTTTATAGATAAAGTGATTGTTTACTTTGCAGCTTGGCTGTTTAGTGGTAACCAACATGAATGCAGCCTCTCGTAAAAAATGAATATCAACAATAATTGTACTTACAACATTATTCAACTACCAAAAACATGTTTTCAGGTGTCATCCTCTCACATTTTTCTGCACCAAGACATTTTGGTGTAAAACTGCTGGTAAGGCGCTACTACCGCCAGAAGTGTGTGAGTGTGTGTGTGAGAGTGTGTGTGTATGTGTGCGTGTCCGCAGCGCATTTATTTGTTGTAACAACATGATCCCGGACCCTCATTCATAAATCGAAGTTTTTGAGTTATTAACTCTGGAACAAAAAGGATGTTAACCCTGGAACAAAGAGGAACATAATCTGTGAATTCATGTCGCAGAAGGATAATTACATGGTTGGAAGGCTGTGTGGGTGAGTAGCGAACAAACTGTAGCATTAGCATTACGACTGTGTGGATTGTGTTGTGTGGTTTCTTACCTGACTTCTCTGGAGTTTCGCCACCTTGCGTTAATGTCATGCAGCGTTTGGCGGCATTGCAAATATTTTCCAATAGGCATAATGAAAGTGTTATTGACTGTGGATAAATGTCTCCTCTCGTTGTCTCTTCTCCTGTCGTTCACGCCCCTACGTACGGCGTCTTTAGGCATATACGTCACAGGCTGAAAAAATAGTCCCAGGAGGCTGTAGTTCCGGAGTCCCAAATAAAAAGTATAACTGCAGACTATTTATTTAACATTGAAACAGAAATTGATGTTGACATGAAATGAAATGCGAAAAAATGCCATATGCAATGGCTGGCTCCCTAAATCATGGAGAGGATGGAGGGGGTTGGCAAAAGGTGAACGCACATACCTACATCCCATCTCCAATTATAGTAGTAGGATTGTAAGTATCACCTGAACACCTGTTTACTACAGTGTTTACATGATGCAACACATCATTGTTGTTTGTTTAACTGGCTGACATAATGTTTGTCTGGCTTAATTCCTGCAAAGCTATTCTCAACTAAAACTTTTTTTTTTAAACTGGTAATCTCATACTTCATTGTTTTGATGTATAATTTTAGTAGGTTTATACTGTATAGGTAGATTTGTAGGGGATCGATATATCCCAGTAATGTGGGCATCCTCTCTTCAAATTGGCTCTAGCAGCACTGTACGGCAGAGAGGCCAAGGCTGCCTACAGGAGGAGGATTGAGGACTGCCTCCAGAGCAACTACTCCAGGCAGGTGTGGCAGGGGGTCGAGCACATCACCAACTACAGACCCAGTAACATCTCATCTGTTGTTGGTGACGCCTCACTGAGCTGAACCATTTCTTTGCCCGCTTTGAGGTGGAGTCACCGGAGGCAGCCACACTACATCCACAAGCCCACAACAGTCATATCCTCAAGGTGGAGGAGCACGAGGTGAGGTGCACACTGAGGGCTGTGAGACCGAGGAAAGCTGCAGGACCTGACGGCGTCTCTGAACGGGTGCTCAGGGACTGTGCGGACCAGCTGGCTGGAGTCTTCACCAAGATCTTTAACCACTGTCACTGTCTCAGTCTGCTGTCCCTTCCTGCCTGAAGTCCTCCACAATTGTCCCACTCCCGAAGAAGAACAACACCAGCAGCCTAAGTGATTACCGACCAGTAGTCATTATGAAGTGCTTTGAGAAACTGGTCCAGAAGCACATCACTTCAAATCTTCCACCCATGTTTGACCCTCACCAGTTGGCCTACATAGCCAACAGGTCCACAGAGGACGCTATAGCCACAGCTCTCCACTTTGCTCTGTCCCACCTGGAGCGGCAGGGGAGCGGCTGCTCTTTGTGGACTTCAGCTCGGCGTTTACCACCATCCTCCCTAACAGACTGGTGAATAAGCTGTCAGACCTGGGAATATCTCACTCCATCTGTCTCTGGATCAAGGACTTCCTGTCTGACCACTCCCAGAGGGTGAGAGTAGCCCCCCACATCTCATCAGCCCTCAGCCTAAATACTGGATCACCTCAGGGCTGTGTGCTGAGCCCCCTACTCTACACCCTCTACACCCACGACTGTACCCCCGTCCACTCCAGAAATAGCATCATCAAGTTCGCTGATGATACTACTGAGGTGGGGCTCATCTCTGGGGGGGATATCTGCATATCGGGACGAGGTGGAGCATTTGTCAGTGTGGTGCACAGAAAATAACATGGCACTGAACACTACCAAGACAAAGGAGCTGGTCATAGACTACAGGAAAAATAAAACGGACACTCCACCCCTGTTCATGTGTGGAGAGGGTCACAGACTTCCGGTTTCTGGGCGTTCACATAGAGGATGACCTGACCTGGAGCATCAACACCACTGCTATCATTAAGAAGGCACAGCAGAGATTGTACTTCCTGAGAGTACTCAGGAATAACCAACTCTCACAAAAACTGCTCGTGTCCTTTTACAGTTGCTCCATAGAGAGCATTTTGACCTACTGCATGTGTGTGTGGTTCTCCAGCTGCACAACTGCAGAGAGGATAGCGCTCCAGAGGGTCATCACCACAGCCCAGAAGATTATAGGCTGCCCTCTCCCCTCCCTGAAAGATCTGTACAGTTCCCGCTGTTTCAGAAAAGCTCACCATATCCTCAGGGACCCATCTCACCCAGGACACTCACTCTTTGAGCTGCTGCCCTCAGGCAAACACTACAGGACATTAAGAGTACGCACAAATAGATTACATAACAGCTTTTACGCTAAAGCCATAAATGCACTTCACTGCATTAAATAATGGTAATTATTTATTCATTTTTGTTTCTGCACTTTAAAGATGGGATCTCAATTTCGTTGTGCTTTGTACAATGACCATAAAGACTTTCTATTCTATTCCTTTCTATTCTGTTCCAAGCTGCCAGAGCTGAATATAACTGTTAAATGTGCTTGTACATTCAAATGAATGACCATTTTAAAATGTTTGGCACACTGATTTGGAGACATGGCTGGATGGTAGGATTTACTATAACCTATTGCGCTTGTGCTTTGTGAGTTAACCTAATTAAATTCATGTAACATTTTCAAGATGATAAACTGTGTTTAACTATAATAACTATACTACTGAGTACTGACTATACCAGTGCTCGTCAAATGCAAATCTTAAAGGTCCACAAAAATGTTTTTCAATGAGTCAAAGGTCAGTTTATTAGTCGGCCAAGCCAAAACAAATCAATGTATCCACCACCAACCAACTTAATACAGTGGTGTATAGTAGAAAAATAGAATATATGACTCAACTATAAAATGTATTTTTAATTTTAACAACAAAACAAAATGTCCTTTTCATAAAAACAACAAAAATCAAATAAATACTCAAAAACAAAACTTATTTTTCGTTTTAACATAAATTCAAATAAATACTTATATAAAACAAAACAAAACAAAATTCACAACCGCTGCAAATAATCCAAAACACTTATCAACACTTTTCTTTTCAAATACAGACACAAAGGACTCAAGAAAAGAGGAAAGAATTGTAGTGCTGTTCTTAGTGCTGTGTATCAAAAGTGACTCAAGTATAAAGTAAAAATGTGGGTCGCGCTGCAACTGCGCATGCCCAACAAGTCACAGCCTATCAGCGCATTGTTGGCACTGAGACCAAAATACACACGGTGAAGGACTGGAGTCACACATCCATACCAGCGATAAAACGGATCATTCCGACTCACACGAACAATCACATTTAATATGCAAGATTTTTCTTTTTTTAAGTATACGATAATTATAGCTCTCCTCTCCACTGTAGACAGAAATGACGAAGGGTGCAGTCATCACAGGAAAAATGAAATATTTTTACAGTCATGAACTGTGTGCACTATAGCTTCCTTTAAGGTCCCCGATGTCTGGACATCTGTAACTTTACCACAAACTACTCCATTTTTGTAATTAAGTAAAGTTATAGAACAAGTCAGTATATCCATATAAATATCCCAGTACATATGTGCACCTTGCAGGAAGGTCAAAAACATTAAGTGAGTAATTTCAAGTAATGTAATTTACTTATACTTGGTAAAATACAATATACAGTGCATCCAGAAAGTATTCACACCCCTTCACTTTCCCACATTTTGTTATGTTACAGCCTTATTCCAAAATAGATTAAAATCCTTTTTTTTCCTCATCAATGTTGTGGTACAGGCCGACCAAAGTGGTCTAATCAAAGTAGGAGGCAGACACAGAAGGCTGAATCAGATGGCTAACGGAGTTTTTATTCTTATAAATTATATAAGGTAACAAAAAGTTGTACAAACAAAAAGAACAAAACAAACAACTTAACTCATAAGTATTACTGAAATAAAATTAAAATGACGTGTACACGGCTACACTCTAGCAGAACAACCCCCCTGCGCAGTCTCACAGCTCCTTCCTTTATAGAGCCCTCCATCAGCCTGCCCTCTGAATGAAAGTGGACTATACCACTCCTCAAGTAAGTCCTGAGCCCCTCCTGAAACAGGTAACTAACAACAAGATTAGCAGTTAAACAACATTCACATGACATCACTTTTATACAGCCTGCCTCCATTACATCTGCAACCAAACTTAAATCAAATCACAACAATTTGTCTAATTAATACAACAATTCACCGACCACCCCTCCACATGGTTCTTCCCTAGTGACATCACTAATGATGTCACCATTCTATAAATTCAGGAGACATAGGCCACCTCCTCCCTTTGTTTCCTGAACACAAGTATGGTGAGTAACAGAAAGATAAAAAGCTTATGTATATACTATACTAACTAAAGATACTAACTAAACCAATAAACTCTAACTTCAATACAAGTGTGTTTTATTGTAACCAAAAGTCTGCTGAGATGTAACTTAACCAAATATACTGCAAAACACAAACAAACCCGGGATAGTAAGTATCTGCAAAGTATGATTACTGACTAACTTATGGTTCAAATAACAAACAGCAAGTATAATTAAATTAAGTTATGGTGCAAATGTAAGCGATGGGGACAAATGGTGTGCCCTCACCCACTTTGTCACAAATGTATCCACTCCCTTTACTCAGTACTTTGTTGAGGCACCCTGGCAGCGATTACAGTCTCAAGTCTTCTTGGGTATGAAGCTACAGCATGATGCTGCCACCACCATGCTTCACCGTAGGGATGGTATTAGCCAGGTGATGAGAGGTGCCCAAGTGGGCTGTCATGTGCCTTTTACTGAGTAGAGGCTTCCGTCTGGTCACTCTACCTGTAACAGCCTTTATGTATGTGTTTATTTTTGTTAACATTGTTGGTACTGGGGGTGGCACTGTGGCAATTTCCTGTGGGAGTTCATTTATACAGCCAGGTTAATGAGGCCAGGTGTGTGTGAACTGAGGCAAACAGTTTTTTGACCGTGGCTGAGGCACGGCTAGTTTGGGAGGTAGGAGCAGTATTAAATAATAGGCTACCTGCTTGTCCAGCCAGGAGGTGCTGTACCTTCTTGTGCTTATGTGTGGAAACAATAAATGAAGCAAAGCAACAGGAATTGTGGGGACATTGTGTTTTAAGGGCCAAGCCCGGCGCGCGTCAAAAGGTTGCACTGGCACACACCTGCAGTAAGTGACAGTGGAAAGCCACTTACACTACCATAAAGGCCTGATTGATGTAGTGCTTCAGAGATGGTTGTCCTACTGGAAGCTTCTCCCATCTCCACAGAAGAACACTGGTGTGTAGCTCAGTTTGGCTGGGTGGCCAGCTCTAGGAAGAGTCCTGGTGGTTCCAAACCTATTCATTTACGAGTGATGAAGACCACTATGCTCTCGGGACCTTCAATGCTGCAGACATTTTTTTGTACCCCCAGATTTGTGCCTCGATACAATCATGTCTCTGAGGTCTACAGACAATTCCTTTGACTTCATGGTTTGGTCTCTGCTCTGACATGCCCCATCAACCGTCAGACCTTATATAGACAGGTGTGTGCCTTTCTAAATCATGTCCATTCAATTGAATTTACTACAAGTGGACTCTAATCATGTTGTAAAAACACCTTAAGGATGATCAGTGCAAACAGGATGCACCTGAGCTAAATTGTTAGTATCATAGTAAAGGGTGTGAATACTTTTTTATTTTTAATAAATTTGCAAGAATTTCTAAAAAGCTTTTTTCGCGTTGTCATTATGGGGTATTGTGTGTAGATTGATGAGGGGAAAAGGGAAATTAATCCATTTTGGAATAAGGCTGTAACATAAGAAAATGTGGGGGAAGTGAAGGGGTGTGAATACTTTCTGGATGCACTGTATGTGTAAGTCTGCTCATTATACATAAATGTGGCAATGGCAGTTTGGTAACAGCATTTTCTACACAGGTTATTTTGGTATAGCAGTCTAAGTAACCAACATATCAATGCACTCATCTGGGGACTCAAATATAACTGAAATCTGCTACAGTGTAGATATTTCGTTAATGTTATTATTCATGGAATAAAAACAGTTAAATTAATTCTTTACATTTCGTTAAGTGGGGCAGATCTTTCAGACTGTTCTAAAAAGATCAAACTGTCTTTGTTTGGACCCACGCTTATTGGGTATTCCTCGTTCATGGGAAATAATTGCAATCCCCAATCCCTGTGGTGTGTGTCTACCCTTCGGTACTGTCCAACTCTTAATTTACGATTCCGATATCACCCGATACCAATATATCAGGCTTTTTACATTAAAACTGTTAGATAACAACATAACATAACTCCTATTATTGAATTAACACATTATGCCTAATTTTTTTTGTGATGCCCCACTGGATGCAAACATAAATGCAACATGGCTTTCCAAAGCCAAATGTGCAAAATAAGAGAACAACTTCAACTTAAGTTATGGAAAAAAAGTGCCAATATGGCACTGCCATATTTATTATGCTGCTTTGCAGTCATTGCAAATTGCAAATTTACCTCCGTAGAACAGACTTTGAAATAGTTCCAAACCACAGACATAACGTCCTGTACCGGGTGAGTAAGCTTATTAGCCACGGTTAGCAACCCACGAGTCTAGCGTGTTGTTGTTGTTATATGTCATCAAGCGTACACCGGTAAATGTCCCATGCTGCGTTCATGCAGGCTCAGAAATGCTAAAGCCTACAGAACAAACATTGGTTATAAGAACCCAATACGATACTTCCCGATATTACATTTATAAGTAAATATCGGCTGATATATATCGGAGGGCCAATATTATCAGATATCCCTAATAAGGAATTATTCAACCCAATCTCTGTCAATCTGCCACAAAGTTCTCCCAAACAGAAGATTTGGACACACCAGAGTGACTTCATGCAGCATATATATTGACATTTCTAATTAGAACATCTCATGCAGTGTAAAGAAAACCTTTTCTCTCTGCTGGCAGCATGGCCTGAGGATGGCGATATAGGTCTGTCAGCTGATCTGCGCATCCAATGCAGCTATCTCAACACCTACTTGGGTGCCATGAAATTCTTTATGAATATTCACGGATATGAACCATGATTTGATGATCTTCTGACCTTTTCTTTCAAATGCTAAGAATACTTTTAATGACCTAGCATCAACCACAGAATCATCGTTGGAATTTTATTCTCACTACTAATGAAGCTATAGTAGTCAGGGGCCGACAATATAAATGGCCCGGTGGCCCGACGTACTTTTAAAACCGTCAGGGCCACCAGAACGCTCCAACCGCTGGCCCGATGGGGCCAGTAAAAATAATGCCCTTGATTTAAAAAAAACAAAAAAGAAAAATAAGTAAAAAAAATCTAACTTCACATTAATTCCCCGTGGTTCCAATGTTTTGCGATGATTTGTGTTAAATCGTCTCGGTAACTATACCGCTAATACTTTACGTGATCCCGATCAAAGACAGCCGTCAATGCAACCAGACTGTGCTCTCCCTGGGACGTAAACACACCTTGCTTGCTCCCACAGAACGCGTGCGGCCGCTCAGTGCAGCTGCTGATATCGTGTATTTCGTGGATCATTAAGCTTGTTACAGCTTCTACCTGTTGAGAAGATCTCAGTCAGAAGTATGAGATGAGGAGAGGAGCAGGTTAACCTCAGGTCTCTACACTGAGAGTCTGAGGTAGGAGCAGCGGAGGAATCTAGCGCAGCTATGGAAGACTAATGATGCCAAAAGTAAAATTAGTCACACTAACAAATTATAACACAATTTATATTTTGTTCTACTTGTGTATTTATGTGATACAGGATTTGTGCAATTTACTTTTATTTCTGTGTTTTATTTATTTTATATTTATTTTATTTTATGTTATAATTTGTGAGAATTAGATTCTTTATTTAATTTATCTTTATATATTAGAATTGTTTCTACTCTGTATAATTTACTTTTTTGTATTTGTGATTTATCTAACTTAGGTATTTATGGTTGTTATTTCCATTAATATCAAAATTATCAATATATAAAATATCTATATGGGGAAACCTTTTACAGTGCTGCAAACTGCATAGGATAATTATATATTTAGAAAGTAGAACTGAAGTGATTCATTATAAGATGATTAGTTAAAACATTTCAATTCCATTTTGTGAATTTCAAATAAAAGAACAGTCATTTATTTCCTCATTGAAGTTTTCTTAAAAATACAGTTAAAGTCTCGTCTTGATCTTGTGAACCCAATATCGTGCCTCGTCTCGTGAGCTGAGTGTATCGTCACACCCCTATGAAATACAAATACAATAGTAAAGCAACGTTTTGGTTTTGGCTAGTAAAAAATCTGGTTGGCTAGTAACTTTTTTGATCTACTAGCCACTTGGCTAGTAGATCAAAAAGTTAATTTCAAGCCCTGGATGCAATTATTTTAACAGGCAATTAACGATAGACACTTGCTTTATAGAAATGTAGAGTGGCTAGTTTCATATATTTACAAAGGATGAGCAGTAAAAATTATTTTTTTATTTCTTGCTTGTTTATTTGAGGAGTTCTCCACTCTACAAGGGCCATGTAGCAGAGCGGGCTACTGGCTTTGACCCTCATGAAAAGAGCATCGCACACCAAAACTGCTTTAAAAAGAAGTAGGCAGAGAATGTAACATCTCCTGTGTTAGCTTGTGTGCATGTCAATAGTGAAATGGCAGCAGGGTTCAAAAAACAAATGGGAAACATGTTCCACACAGCCTATTATGTGCTGAAGAAAGAAAAGCCATTTACTGAATTGTTCTTTTTCATGATTATTGGGATCTATACCTGACGTTGACCTGGGCCAGTGGTTACAATAGTCGGGCCAGTGGCAAATTTTCCTTATTGTCTACCCCTGGTAGTCATTACATTTTGTCAAAACGTTACAGTGCAGTACAGTTGATTACATACACCCACTTGATTTCAGGCTGGAGTTAGCTTTTAGAAATAATGCAGTCATAAATCATAAATAAAGAAATGTAAATAAAAGTCCATATTTTCAACTATAAACAATCAAACAAAGACTTTTAGTCTAGAATACATCACAATGAGTCTTCACAACCAACCATATGTATTTGTGTTTAAAAACCTTTTGTTCAATAAATCCCTCAATTTTATGAAAGGATATTGAGGACATGATGATTGTGTGCTAAGCAGTAGGTACAAGATACTCAATGGCCACTTATTAGGTTTTTACAAAGCTTTTAACCAATGAGAAACAAGCTTTCCTCAAGACAATAGAGCAAACTCCACTCCCGCAGGAAGCTTCTGAAAGAGCTAAGGCAGTTAATAAGTTAAGATTTAGTTTTGTCAAGTCTGTTTTTAGTTATTTTTATTTGGTGTTTTGCATTGTTTATAGTTGAGTCACAGACAGTGGTGGAGAAAGTATTCAGATCCCTTTCTCAACATATTATTACATGAAATTCTTAGTTAGTTAATCATTCAAAGTAAGCAACATTTTACTGTTCTGGTGAGGTGAAGCTGGTTTTAATTTCTATCAGTAGTTTGGTATAGTTTAGCCAGTAGTTCCCAATCTAGGAATCAAGGCCCTCCAAAAGGGTCACAAGTTAAATCTGAGGGGTCGTAAAATGATGCATTTTGTAAATAGCAGCTATAGCTGCCATTTCATTATAGTGCTGTAAAAAGTAAAATACGATATTGTAGTATTGTATTGTAAAAGTACAATATTTCCCTTTGAAATACACTGGAATAAAAGTGTAAAGTAACAAAAAACTGAACAACTCAAGTGAAGCAGTACACCCCATCCTTTTTGGGGTTTTTTCGACCACAACATTACTGTGGCACACCTTCGAAACGTCCAAGCCACAAATCAGAAGCTATCATTAGCTGAGGTACATATTAAACATTTAACGGAGTGGTTGTTGTTCCTTCCCATATTTTAATATACTGTGAAAACATAACATAAAATCTAATTAAAGTAAATCATCTCAATTTAATGTGTTTAAATTATATTAAAAATGCACAATAAACATACAATGATATGAAAGATTTTGTAGCACCCTTGACCCATCCTCAAGGCATGCACTTTGGGAACCAAAAGTACTTCCATTTTTTATTTGAAAGTACAGTAAAAGCTGCTTTCCAATACTGGATACAGACAGCAAACATAGGGACAGAGACAGATATGACATGCAAGGAATTGAACTAAAGCTGTTGTGATAACCATGGTATGGTTCATAAACACTAACCCACCTGAACACCTAGGCTGTGTCTCAAATGGCGCACTTGCACACTTCAAGCACTATGTTTTAGGGCATAGTGTGTTCACACTGAAGAACAAGCGAAAACTCAGTGCTCTGAAAGTACCCGGATGGTGCACTCATAACGGACAAAAAATCCAGTGTGAGATGATGGACACTACTCACACTAAACGGACGCCATTTTGCCTACGTAGCGGAAGGGGAGGGACTTTTTGGCCAGTTTTCAGATGTCAATAATGGCGGGCAGCAGCGACATGCAAGCGGTGGAGGCTGAGGCAACTGCTTCGTATAAATGTAAGTAACTATAATGAAATTGTTTTACTATTGTATACAACGGTATGTTGTATACCTCTCTCCCTTTCTGACGAAAGTTATGATTTACTTGTTCGCGTTTGCTATCTTACCGACTCAGTACAGTTAGCACACCGTAATGTTAGCAGTTGTTTCTTAGCTGGTTAAGCGGTTTTTGATAACATTAGGTGATGCATATTGTAAACGTCCAATGTTGTAGTGTATCTATCAGTGACCCGCGGATATCCGCGGTTTATCCGCGGGTCGGGCGGGTTCGGGTTCAATATTTTAAAAATATTGCGGGTGCGGGCGGAGCGGGTCATAAAGACAAAACACATATTTCTCACTTAGGAACTTTCACTTGCCTATTTATGATAATCCATTTTTTATGTGAAAGAAGAAGAAGACAAACTTTAAAATAAAACTGTTATTAATATCGCTATGTGACTACTTTTGTGCGGACTCTGGCTTACTCGATCTGCTTTGTTTTGAATCTCCATGGCAACGGGAGACAGTTGAAGCTTGATTAAACGATTGTCACAACGAAATCAAAATTAGGTCATGTGCTGGCGAATTCAGCATTGTGTTGTAGTATTATTGTATTTACTTGGTTATCCTAGGTCTTGTTTTTAACGTAGTCGAGGTATCTCGGATGTTGCAGGGACAGATGAGGACACCAGGGCCGTCATTTTGTGGCGGACGGCCAATGTGGGTCTTTTCACCGGGAAGCGCAACGCCAGTACGGACGCCTACAGGTTTGTATACATGTATAACAGTAACGTAACCAAATTGTTTACGGTAAGTGTTGAATTAATGTGGGCATGAGAGTTAGTAAGCTTTTTGGTTCTTGTAATTTGTGACTACATCATTTTCATAATGCAGTATTTTTGTTCTACAAAGTACCCATAATCATATAGCCTACATCAGAGGGTCTCCAATATTTTTCACCAGAGAATAGTGAAACTGGGATAATTATCTACCATACCAGACAAGATGTTAGACTAACTTTTTGATGTTGACAGATTTATTACCTTATGACCATGTCATCATATTTATTTACATTTCTCTTGACCCTTTGGAGAGCTTCTCTTAAGCAGAAGGGGATCTATGGGTAGCTCCTGTTGGATACCCCTGGCCTACATGATGTATGCATTCATATCAACTGCCAATTTGTGTTCACCAGTGTCTTCTTAAAAGAGAGAGGCCTTGAGGGGAGGGTGGAGCCAAAGGCGGTGAAGAAGAGGTGGGAGAATTTGGTGGCCAAATACAAGGTGAGATATTTTCATGAGGTGAGATTTTTGCCCAGGTACAGTAAAATAGTATGGCTATGTAAACAACTGGTTGAGCATGTTTATATGATCACAATAATAACCGGATATAACTGGTCACTAATAATCCTTTTGTATTGGTTTACATTCATTTGACTTTCATATAGGGAACTGATAATTAAAACCACAGGTTTACATGGAAAGAATAGTAAGGGAGGGGAGGTTGTATAGGGAGATGAGGGAGAGGAAGGAGAGGGAAATGTTTAAAAGTGTTTACATTTCTAGGTAATCAGAATGTGTAACAACAATAGTCTTACAGTGACTTACAGTTTCTTTTGGTGTGCATGTGAATACACTGAGTCATGTCTGGATATTACAGGTGCTAGTCATATCATTACAATATTGTGGAAAAGTTCTTAAATTTCATTAATTCAATGTAAAATGTGAAACTCGTACATTATATAGATTCATTAGACAGTAAGTGAAATATTTCCAGCCATTATTCATGTTAATTTGTGAAATTAAAGAACTTTACCACAATATTTAAATTATATGACCATCAACTGTAGTGCATGTTATTTTTGGCTGTCTTTCACAGGACCTTAAGCGTCCCCGCACTGGGGTGAGCACGGAGGGGGGTGGGGTGACTGCCGCCTCTTGGAAATGGTTTACCCTTATGGATGAGGCAATAGGGAGCAGGCCGTCTGTGACCCCTCCTGCTCTCTTTGCCTCATCCAGCCGGGAGGTGGCAGTGACCCCACCCCCCCCTTCTGTGGAGAGGGAGACTACCTCCACTTTGTCAACCCCCAAGAGACGGCGGGTAGGCAATGTGGAGGACATTTTAAACTCACTAAAAGAGAGCAACAAGCAGCAGGAGGCAGCCATGGAAGAGATGGAGAGAGAGCATCAGAGGAGAGAACAGTACAGCACACAATGACCTCCGGCACGTACTTCACCTCCACCTCCAGAGCCTTGAGGAAAATGGACCGCCATCTCGTTTTCAGGACCCCAAAAGACCTCTCGACCACACACCTCGCCCTTGACAGGTAGCAGTTGTATTTTGCTTGGAGGTGGTTTCTCACAGGCTGTCTGAAGGGTGTCATGAGGCAGATGGGGCGTGACAGGCAGGGGTAGCCACCATCTCCAATGATGCAGTATCCTGCGGGGGGGTATGACTGCTCATAGTAGATGGGGCTATTTTGTAGGACTCGGGCGTCGTGGACTGACCCACAATATCCCACAAACACGTCCAGAAATCTTCCACCGTCATCACAGATGGCCTGCAGCTGGACGGAGTGAAATAGCTTCCTGTTAAAATAACAGGCAGCTTCTTCTGCAGGGGGCTTCACGCGGATGTGGCATCCATCAATCACTCCTACCACCCTGTTAAAGGCAGCAGAACCGGCTAGGCGTGCAAAGCGGGCACCCAAGCGAGGGAGTTCCTCTGCGGTGGGATGGCGGACCACGTCATAGAGGAGAGCAGCGATCTTCGCACTCACCCTGTGCACTGCCCGGTGGATGGTTGCCCGGGGCATATCAAAAGCCCGGGCAACGACGCGGTAAGAAGTGGCGCTGGCCAGCCAGAAAAGAAATACCAAGGTGTCGATCTCAGGGCCCCAACCATGGTAGCATTCCCTCCCCAGCACAGCCATTAGGGCATTGAAGGACTCCCTGGTGAGACGGAAGTCGACCCGCAGGTCACTGTGGCCGTCGAAATATCGTGCCAGCAGTGGTACTGACACATTCAGCTGGCAGTACTGCCTGGGGTTGGGACGCCGCTGTGAAGTAACAAGAGAATTTTTATTTTAATAAAACATACTAAAGTTTGCTGCATCCCTGTGTTTTAGCCTCTTCTTTACTTTTTTATTAGATTGCTCTTACTGTGATATACTGTAACTATGATGATTTTCTAACTATAATTGGTTATCTTTTGTCAAATACTTAATGTGTAAACATCAGACTACAATAGATATGAAACAATACATTCATTTAGTGAATATATATATTTCTGCGTATCAAAAGCTATTTTACTGGTGTGAATTGCACTTTAATACTAATGGGTATGGGAGAAACATGCACACACACGAATACCGGTATGTATGCTGATGGTGCTTTTAATTATGAAGTGTGTAGCATGAGGTTTAGTTCTCACGGTACAGTGTTACACTAATGTGGGCAACAAAAGGCATTTAATTGCAATAAGTATGGTGATATGCAAAAAACGTATATGAACTTTATTTTGACTAGTGCATGTATTGATGAAACTTTGTACAAACGTCGTTGGACACACTGCCTGAAAAGGTAAGCCTAAAACCCGCGCTACGCTGGTCATACATAAATAAACAATTAAAATAACGTAGGTTACGTACCATCTCAGCTTCCGCCAATAGGAGGAGGATCCTACGATCACGTTGGATTCGGCGTAGCCTCAACTTGGGTAACAGGGGGTAAATAAAGGCAAGCAAAAGCAGGAGGAAATCCATTGTAATGTAAACAATACCGTAGATATTTTGGCGGGTCGGAGAATCGCGATCAGCTGTTAGCCCGTCACTTCCGCTAAGTGCAAAACGCCAGTGCTCCATTTGAAACAATACTTACCCACGACAGTGTGCACTTCAGAGGTAAGTGCTCAGTGCGCACTCCGCACTACATTCTGGTGCACTCACGTAAGTGCTCCATTTGAGACACAGTGCTAGTGTCAAACTGCACTTGCCACAGTTAACTTTAACACTAAGCTACAAACATACTCTAGAGCAGGGCTGCCCAATTTTGGGGCAATTTTTGGCTGATTATTTTTGGCCCGCTGCCCTTGCTCGAAATTTTAATACCTTTAATTATTATTATTTTCCCACTGCCCACGGTCGGAATATCTGTTATTTATTGTTGCAGTTCTCCTCATGACCACAGATTAACATTGTGTTACATTGGGGGTAGGGTGGTGCTGTTGAGCTCCCGTCACCTCAAATCTGGCAGGAACACGATGACCAGAGAGTGAGAAGATGCTAGGCTAAGATGGAGCGTGGGAGGCAGTGGCACACTGATAAGAGAACATTTAAAAAATACTGGGAACAGCAGTACTTTTTTACAGAAATTGACTCCACAGCAGTATGTTTAATATGTAGCCAGAGAACTCCAGTCTGATTCAGACCTCCAGGGAAAGTTCAGAGAGCTTCCCTTACAGGACTTTTACAGATGTGTTCCTGCACACAGGTATGCCAAGATCCGCAAACATGCACAGGTGATGCTGTCCCTCTTTGGCAGTACATACGTCTGTGAGCAGGCTTTCAGCCTGTTGAATCTCAATAAGTGCAAACTGAGAAATTCACTCTCTGACTCTCACCTACATGACATTCTCACTTTGTCAGTAAGCCAGCTGGAGCCTGATAACCAAGGGCAGGCTTCATGTCTCCAACTGATGGGACTTCTGCATGTTATATGCACTGAGGATTGTATGCCCTAAAATGATTGTTCAAGGCAGTGATGTGTACTGTAGCATTTTTGTCCCATAAGGTCATTTTGAATGAAAACACACAGACACACACTCAAGCACAGATGAATTTATAAGCCAAGGCTTAAATGTCTGTCACTTTTGTTTTTTCTTTTGAGCATGTTCTGCTCTGAATGGTTAATGTTTCAGATGAAATTAATGTACAGTCCAGTGATTTATAAGGAAAAAAGTAAAGTTGTTGTGCAGTTATTACTATTATTCAATAAACAAGTGGTACTCATTTGCACAGTTATATCATAGGCATATTTAATTTAACGCACTGCAACATCAATTTCTAGTTTTGGCCCTTGACTCTCCACCCCGATTCATTTTTGGCCCTCCACTGAGAAGAATTTGGGCACCCCTGCTCTAGAGCCTACATAACTGAGGCTACTGTTTTATCTCACCATCCACACAGAAAGTGTCACTTACAACAATCTGAGAAGGTAATATTTTGTTGTAAAGTAAACTCTACAGTAGTAACTTATTCCTTGGCTATGTAGACCTGACCTGATCCATAGTCAGGGTTGGGAAGGTTACTTTGGAAATATAATGGGTTACCCTATTATTACCCTATTAAAAATGTAATAAGTAATGTAACTATTTCAATTACTTAATCAAAGTAATGTAACATATTACATTTGATAATTTTTTGATGACTTTTCTCATTTTCTAACCAATGTTTTCAGCTGTTAGGGTTAATGTATTCATTAGTTCATGTAGATTTTGGAATATAAAATCAAGATATTTTAAGAAAAAAGTCAAAAATCTGGAATGGGCTTAAATGGTACTGTGACACCATTTAAGCCCATGTGTGTTCCAAATAAGCCCACATCATGATTTATTTACTAAATATAAAAAATATTGATTTAAAAAAACAACAGCTATATACTGTATATAGTTAACCTCTTTTAAGATGGAAGATGGAATGCAATTGGAGTAAGACCAAAATGGGGACTTCAAACATACACAGGTTGTATGACCCTGATTAATTAAATTAAATATTTTTTATGAACTATAATACATTTAGATGAAACCCTCAACCTGCTGGAAGCTTTGCCAATGAACCTATATACAAACCAGAAATTGTTCCATTTGACCTACAAGTTGGTGAGACAGTGATGGATGAGGCAGACTGTTGAAAACATTTCATTCAGTTTAGCAGTGACAGAGTGTGGATGAATTGAAGCTACTTCATTTCTGCTGGATCCATACAAATGTGGAATGTCATTCATTCTTTCCCAGGTTGGCTATTGTGATGTGATTTTTATTTCTAACAGGATGTACCTTTGTTGTCAACAAACTGCTCTTCTGTGTCTGTTATTTTTTACACACACAAGCATTGATAGTTCCATAATGCCTATATTGACTGACATTCACTTCCTGGAGACTTAGCATGTCCTAACCGTAACCATCACAGCTACTTGTCTAACCCTAACATAACTCTAAACTTACCATAACTTTAAACCAATTATTTACCTCAATTAATTAATTTAGCCACACACACACACAGATCACAGATACACACACACACACACCGGTAGTTACAAAAACGTGTAGCCCATAATAATACCTAGCTTTTAGCTTCTTACCCGCATTTCGGAGTTTACGGTTTCTAAGCACGGACACAATGACCAGCAGGTTCCCCAGCACATCCACCACAGTGGTGAAGATCAGAACACTGGCCAGCGCCGTGACTGCCCATGCAGGACGCGCTGCCTCCTGACTCAGCTCCGGCCCGTGTTCAGTCCGGTTCTTTAACAACGACTCATCCTCTGGCATGTCCATCGCCTCTATTACCCCTCTTTCACATCCCGCGGTCGGTGTGACTGATGGCTGGCATGCTGTTTCACAGCCAAAGATGTCAGTCGTATCCCTCTGTGGCCGTGGGTTTTCTCTGCGCTGATACTGCGTCCAGCCGCGTAACCTTCGTCAGAGTCGGGAGCCGCTGACAGTCCACCTGGAGCGGACCGCAGCCCGTCAAGAGCCATAGACAGTTCAGGGAGCCTGAATGCTGAGAGAAAAGGTGAACCGCCTGAATCTCCAAAACCTCCTCCACCTCTTATTGCCTCCTCTGCTTTGTCTCTCCAAACCTCATGCCTCTCATCGCTCCTCTTATCTTCCTCTCCAGACGCCCCCCCCCCTCCCTACATCTAGTCTATGGGACTACAGGCAACTGGCTCAATCTCCTCTTGCATGCTGCGGTCTGTACTGTAGTGCGTACAGGATGGCTTTTTTTTCACTGTTGTAATTGTGACAGACTATTGCAAAAGTCATCCAGTTGTTTCAGTAAGCATTTTCCACTGCAAGGTTTTGATGTTCAAATAGGAATAAGAGGAGGATGATCTATCATCTATTTGAATTTCTGTTCTTGAGTTGAGTTGTGATTCTGATGTTAAAAATCACAAATTTTGAATGATTTTAGCCTATCTGTTGTGTTCTGTGAATCATTGAATTGGTAGGCTAATTGTGTCAGGTGTTTGCCATAGCAGACTGTGGGATCTTGTACTAGGCCTTCACATACACCGTACTCATACCTCCCACCTTGACTACACTGTAAAAACTGTTGCTTAGATCTAACTCAATAAAAATAAGGCAACATTTTCCAACCACTTTTTGTAAGTTTAGTCAACTAATTGGTATTTTGAGTAAGGAGAACTTAATAATATGCATTTCGATGTATACAAAAAGATTAAGTTGCGTTTACCAGGGGCGTCACTAGGTTTTAAGGACGGGGGGGCTTAGCCCCCAGGAGATGCACAGGATGTGAGCGAACGTTTAATTTCACAAACAGCTAACAAAAACTAAGAAATTGCTTTTCCACTTTTGGACAGATTTAACAGACACTTTACTGTGTAAATGTTTTAGGCCACCATTACATTTCTAACACAGTACAACAACAATGTTTACAGCAACAAAAAAGAAAACATCCACATAGTTACAGTGCCGTATTTAACCAATGCTTCTTATTCATTAAGAGCCCACATGTATTATCCAAAACTGTATGCAAAAAAAGAGCACTGTGTTCTCACAAAGTACACAATAATTGTTTACTCCCAAATATTTTGATATATTAGTTGCACAGAATATATTTTGGGCACATATGTGACTAAAATGGTTGTAATTTCAAGCCCTGAAAAATATGACTTAATTACATAAATTACAGTTATGTTAAGGTACTCATGAAAATATTTGGGCCAGGCTAATTTGTCTTATATATCTTTCTTGGCTATCTCCACTTTCCAATCATTACTCTCCTAAATAAAAGCTCAAGTTAAATAAGTCTTATATGGTGCACTTGGACTGAAATGTTTCATTTCATATTCATATCGAGTTCCATAAAATTCCAAGACTGTCTGCATCACAAATGACTCTATCCTGTGAAATCCTTTAGACTCACCTTTCCAATAGTAGAGGTTTCTCCCCTCTCACTCTCTCTGCTCCTCTGCCCTGACTCCTACAGGTCAATAGGGGTGGTGGAGTGAAGGATTATTATTAGTGTATTATTATTATTATTATTATCCATCATTCTAATTGTCATTATTATTATTATTATTATTATCCACATAATCATACGTGAATGAGCTCAGCTCTTGTTTCACTGTGTGCATCTGATGCTGGAGCTGATGCTCCAGAAGGAAGTCACCCCAAAGATAGTATATGGTAAAAAAGAGTGCACACCTAACTCTATAAACAACCAGGACCTTCACAGTGCATTTCAGACTAACTAGCTAGCTAAAGTAGCGGCGTTCTTTTAGAGCTGAAATGTAACTTTTGACCGCAAAACAACAAAGGTAAGACGTGCACAGAGATCGTCTATATAGCACGCATCTCACGCTGCCTCTTGTACAGGGGGCTCTCTCCTACAGAGTGTGCAAGGCTGCAAGCCAGGTTTTTATTTGTCAAACAGGGAGCATTTGGTAATTATGTGGGACTTTCTGCTGTTAGCTGGGGGGCTGGAGCTAACTTATTGTTACTATCAGCAGTGATGAATACTTACTCTCTTGACAAAATTTCGTATAGGCTATCCATTCTTGTTCACGTTCTTCTCCTAATGATGCTGTAGTCGGTTCTGTGTGTTCCGCTCTGGTACACACATGCTGCAGGTACCCAGGTACCGAGTGCAAGGGAAAACGTGGACTGGATTTCAGTGATGTGGGCGTGCTCTATATGAACAAGTGGAATGGATTGGATAACGACGCACTGACTCTGACTCTACTAGAGGTAAGATCTTAAGCCCGAGCCTGAGTCCGAGCCCAAAATGTCAATTATTACGTTCGGGTCGGGTCGGGCCGGGCTTCTCTCTCGCTAACTTTTTTTTAATAAAGTTGTTGTTTCACGAGCCATTGCTGACTGAAGTCTGTAATAACCAAATACACGGAGAAGCCCCTGGCCGCCGCTCACGGACCGGGGCGTGCCTCAACGTTGAGACGTTGACCCACTCCCACATTGCGCCACGCCCACTACCCCCCACATTGGACCGCCGAAGAAGAATGTGTGGAGAGCGAGAAGAAGAGTCAGAAGAAACCCGGCTTTGGAAGAGTAATCACAGTTTGCAAAATGGAGGTAAGCAAGGTTTCTTCTTTTGTTTTGACGTGCTATTTTGCAATGTTTGTAATATTTGTGACTTACAAGGAAGGAAAGTAACAGTATTTTATTTTTGGGTAGGTTGCTTTGTATTTGCGTTCTACCAGAGACGTTCTAATATAGGGCTTTGGTTCTACACCTTGATGATCCACTGTATTCTGAGTTCTTCTTATCAGTCCGTAATCTGGTGTAGGCTACGGTTTGCTATGATGTGAGACTGTATGAAGTCAAGCAGCCAAGCAGCTGCTCCAACAAAGATTACGGACTGCAAATAGACGGAGATACGACTGAGAAAGTAAGCTAACCAGCTAACCTATAGCACGTGGAAACTTCCGGTTTTCAAAATAAACGAGGACCGCCAAAACTTCATGAAAAAGCTGTGTCTCATAAAACAAGCGTTGTACTATGCTCCTACACTAATTTTAAATACATATGCATATTTTAGCTCAATAGCTTCCAGGCCGTGTGTTTTTATCACGATTTGACAGTCCTCGTTTATTTTGAAAACCGGAAGTTTCCAAATGCTGTAGTAGGTTAGCGTTGACTTTCTCAGTCGTCTCATTTACTCACTATTTAGCTACTTTTATTTATTTGTTATTTTGTTGTGATAGGCTAATTATTACATGGTAAGTAGCAAGCCTATTAACAAAGAAACGCAAGTTTAACAAATCAGTTAATCTGTGATAAATAGGCTAAAAGATCATATGAGCATTAGATCTAATATCAGAGTATGTGTAATAAATCAATCAATATCATGAAAATATTTAGTAATCTACAGGAAAGATAAAGAGTAAGTGCTGGTGTTTATTGAATAAAACAAAAAAATCAGGATCTGGAAGAACAATCACGATAGTGGTAGCCTATATGAAAAAAATACACAGCTCCACTACTTCCTGAACTAAATACTGCTCCTTTATTTCCTCGGGAGGTAGTGAAACTGTGCAAAAAGCCAATTGGGCCAGTCTGGGCCAACAATCCACGGCTGATTATTTGTCCCAGTCCAGCTGCAGCTGTCATGTTAGTAGACGGTCAGCTGTTCTTTCTCGCGGAGACAACCCTTAGCATCCATGAATAAACATTTGTTGTTTAAAAATTCTTTAAGATTATTGGTCTTGTGGATTTCTAATTACTTTTGTGTCTATTCTTTTCCTCTCTGATATGTAGAGACACACCAGTATCCTGCTGGAAGGTGATACACCAAGCGTGAATCAATGCACCAACAGTGGACTATTCAACTGCCCTTTCTGTAGATACCATGCGGCTGCAAAACAAATGGTGGACTATCATATAAAAGACCATTCCTCAGTGAAGTACAGAGGTGCATCATACATATTGTTTGTCTATCCAGTTATGTATGTTTTGTTTTGTCAATGTTTCTATTTTATTTGGAAATGTATCTCTCCTCTCATTTCAGACTGACTTGTTCCTTTTTCTTCCTGCCTTGATTGTTTCCACCTGTTCCCCAACTCCTTAATTATGTATACTTTGTCTGCATTTCCCTTTTTTTTGTACCAGTCACCTTGTCCAGAGATCCAGTGTCCCCAGGCATCTCCAAACTATTCCACAAAGGGCCGGTGTGGCTGGGTGCATTATCTCTGTCCGACTACCCATTTCTTTATTTTTGCGTCCATTAGTCCATCCTCCCATTTCTCTGACTTAAGTAGCCCTAACCTGGTCCCTTAGCCTCTTTCAAACGCCAGGTTTTCAGGCAAGTTTCTACTGAGGTCCAACACCAATAAACATGTTTTAACAAGGAAAAATGCGACTTCCGTGTGATGACCTCTGTGACAACTAATCTCAGTCTTCAGACAGTCAGACTGTGTGATTTTGATTGGTTGGAACAAAGGCCTGCAGCCACATAGCCTTTTGTGGAGTAGTTTGGACATGCCTTGTCTGCTCTATGCCATGGTCAGGTTTTGTAATTTTGTTGCTTGTTTTGTCCCTTAATGTAACTGTTGTTTGTGGTCTCAAAATGTTTTGTTTGTATCTTGTCCAATAAAAGTCTGCTTATTTTGAAACGAATGCCTTTCTTTCAGAATTCACAATGATCAAGTGTGGCTTGCCTTGTCGAACAACGACACATTTTCATTGCTGCTATTGTGCAGCAACAATCATAAACAGAGCACAATTTTTGAGACATTTAGACACACACAAGGATCAGAAGCATGCTGAAGCCCATACAAAAACAAAGGCCCACACTCAGCACTCAGCTGCCCCTGCCCACCATTCAGCTGCCTCTGTCCAGCACTCAGCTGCCCCTGTCCACCATTCAGCTGCCTCTGTCCAGCACTCAGCTGCCCCTGCCCACCATTCAGCTGCCTCTGTCCAGCACTCAGCTGCCTCTGTCCACCTTTCAGCTGCCTCTGTCCAGCACTCAGCTGCCCCTGTCCACCATTCAGCTGCCCCGGCCCACCATTCAGCTGCCCCTGTCCAGCACTCAGCTGCCCCTGTCCAGCACTCAGCTGCCCCTGTCCAGCACTCAGCTGCCCCGGCCCACCATTCAGCTGCCCCTGTCCAGCACTCAGCTGCCCCTGTCCAGCACTCAGCTGCCCCGGCCCACCATTCAGCTGCCCCTGTCCAGCACTCAGCTGCCCCTGTCCAGCACTCAGCTGCCCCTGTCCACCATTCAGCTGCCCCTGTCCAGCACTCAGCTGCCCCTGTCCAGCACTCAGCTGCCCCGGCCCAGCACTCAGCTGCCCCTGTCCAGCACTCAGCTGCCCCGGCCCACCATTCAGCTGCCCCTACACAGCAGGGTCACACAATACACAGAAGAAACAAGAAAATTACTTGTCCCCACTGCAAAATTATTTTAAACAAAAAAAGTTTCAAAGCACACTGTAAGCGAAAGCATACCCATCATTTTGAGACAGTGTCGAAGGACAGGTTTTTGGCCTCTCAGTGTGTGGATATTGCGCATGGTGTGTTTGCTGTTGAAAAATCTTTTTTTGGTCCAGCAACACCAATACATGTAATAAAAAATACTTGGGGTCCAACACAGAAAATCATGTGTGAGGTCAACCAGTGCCGTCTGAATGGTGACTTTGCAGTAAGGAGCCTTATTCATTCATTAGGTTGCCTTATGAATGCCAACATTTAATGTCTTTATTATATTGCCCACGTGCTGACAATCATACTGTGACCCTTACAGCTGAGGCCTTGGACACAATGGTGCAAAATAAATGGTTTGGTGTGGAGCGTAAGGCTCATCTCTTAGATTTTCAAAAAAAATGCTAATGCAGAGGGTGTGCTGCTGTCTGTGCATCTGACTGTGGGTGGTCCCCCATCCAAATTTCATATCTCTGTGTATGAGCCTAAAATAGCTTATTACAGTAAGATGGGGAGAGTTATTGTGTCATATGACACAAAAAAGAACAATTGGCATTGTCCCTGCTCCAAGCCAAGACAGTCTTGCACACACAAAGCTGTTGCTAAATGGCACCTCTTTGTTACGAAGAGGGAACTATTTCGCAAGGTGAAGAGCACAGAGACAGAGATGCCCCATCCCACTGAGGCCACCACAGAGCAGGACAATTGTCCAGATGACAGAAGCATTGCGAGGATGCTGAAGTACCTCCTCACAAAAAAAAGCTCCCTGCAGATCTACCCCAAGATCTTATAACGGCGTCAAGAGAGGGAAGAACAAACAATACCTTCCCAAATGTGTGTAGATTGCCAATACACACTTTGTGAACAACTGATAACGTCTAAAGGCAAGATCCTGACCAGCACAGGTGTAGTTGAAGGTTGGTACTACTATCACAGGTCTTGCTATGGTCTTGTGTTCATACCATTTAGTGGGTTACATAATATATATGTAAATGAGAAATAATAAGTAGTTCTACTATTTTAAAATGACAAGCAAACAATAAACATGACCTTTGTTTGGACTGTGTTTTTAGGGATATCAACATACAGGAAGTCATGCCTGAACTGTGGCATGGTGTACAGATATCAGGAGTGGGAGGATGGTCTCCACAATTTTGATGACCACATAATCCTGTCCCTGCACCTGTGCCTGATGATCAGGAATGCATTACAGGTGAGGGCATGTCATTCAATGTATTTTGCTCGCTGTAAGGTTCAGTGGATTTTCTTTATAATGTTCTTTACATCCATTTGAGTGACCAACTTCTCAACTTATATAATAATAACCAAGTAATAATTAGATGTATATTTATCCTTTCTGATTCCTCCTTTATTATAATTGTGTCACTATAGACATTACCATTTAACAAAAGGTGATATAACCTCAGAATATTCCTGTGTTCATAATTTTCCAGACGCATACAGCCATCAGTAAGGTAATTGAAATAATAGAAAAAACAGAGAAGGTCTCCTTCCCAAACAAGGAGAGAGTTCTTCAAGCGTACCTCCATTTCGAAGCCCTTACAAACCACGACTACACCTACAGTTGTGTGTCATGTGGATACAACCCAGCGGTTGTTGTGATGGATCTTCACAAGAAAGGCGTTTTCAATATGCCAGGTGAGTTTGATAATCTGTTATTTTACATATTTTATCTTAATTGTTTATACAACACCTCTTCTGTCTCTCAATTATGGTGGAAGTGGAATGTCATATTAACCACGTCCTTTAATAACACTGATGGCATTTTTTGTATCAAGTGTCATGTCATGTTTTTTTAAGTGATTGAATTATGAAAAACAAACTATTGTTCTAACAGTGAGTGAAATCCAAAGCCCACCTGATGGTTATGATGGTCATGTGGACATTAACAACTCCTGGGATGCTGTGGCCACAGAAATGATCAGTCGTGGTTTAATTCCATGTAAGTCATGTGAAAAGACAGAACAGCCCGAGAACAGCTGCACTGAAAGTAAAATATATCAATATGTGTTAAATGTTGTGGTAACAATAGCTAATTCTCATCACATCCTAATCAAAGGTGGTCGGAAGAACCCTTTCGTTGTGCCCCCAAGCTACCATCACTGGGCCCCTTGGATTGGCCCACACACCCGTAGGTCAAATTCAGTCTTAAACACTGAACTTGAAAAAAAGCAAAGCCCCCAAATACCTAATGATGGAGATGGTGAAAACCTTAATGATGATGAGAAAATTGATGAAGAGTGGCTCACGGATGAACTTGTGAACTTGAAGGTGAATTAGTGGATGAAACTATGCAAAATCCACCCCTTTGTGCCAACAAAAATGATGTCTTGCTTTATTGACATGATCAACTGAAATGCATTTTCACAACAGGTACAGGAGATCAGGGCACTGTGCAAACAGTGTGGTGTGGATGACAAAGGGTCCAAAGTGGATCTTGTCATAAGACTGTCTGACAAAATGTCTAGTAGAGTCACCTACAATAAGGTGTTTGAGAAGGTGTGGGGTGCCTCTGGTGAGTGAACTAATATTACATCAAAGATAATTTCAACTTGTTATATCTTGTCTTGTTGAAAAATGTATAGTATCATTATGTAGTTATGTAGGTTAGCCATGCTCCTAATGTCAGTTATTACTTATACTGTGTTTTTTCTGTTGTCTCACAGGTGGTATGGCTGTAATCACCTGTCCATGTGGGGTTGTGTATTCACTCAAATTCAACCTAAGAGCAGAGAGTCCACGTGATTTTATGGATCTCTTGCTATCATGGAAACACTTTCCCAATGTATCAGTGTACGATTATGCCAGGGGGCTGGCACAGCATGGCAACCGCAGGCAGCCAGGACTCTTTGCCCCTTTTCAAGGAAGGTTACTGGATCCCACCCCAGAGAACATTAAGCAGGCTTCAGAGGGCAAGGCTCATGTCAACATGCCTTGGCTCAAAAATTGTAAGGTGCCAGCTGACAAGGATGGTCACCCTCTCACTGGGTCCTCACAGCATTTTGCTTTGAACGACGTGTTCCACCAGGGCAACAGCAAAGACCCGAGAGAGGTTTTGAGAAAGCTGGAGCTTGTACCTGAGCTTGCTGGTCTCATCAACAGCCAGTGTGTTGAGCAGCTGTTCTCGGGGATGAGAAAGAACAATTACTTTATGAATATGACTACCCCCTCAACACATATATTTCTACAGAGAAATATAGTCCACCATCACAACATGGCTAAGAACCAAAAGGTTATGGACCAATACAGCAAAATTCTTCCTTCAGATGTTGCAATGCAGTGTGACAGCCATGGAAGAGTAGTCGGTATGTTATTGAATATTTTATGCACATTTGTTGTCTACATCTTTATCTTTAGGCAATAATGTATGTTATATTTTTTTCCTATAGCTTGTTCTCCATTGGCTGGAATGCCAACAGGGGTAGCTGACAACAGTAAAGAACAAGAAGAGTCTCAAGAGTGTGAGTCCTTGCTATAAGTTATATCTGAATCAAAGCAGAAATTTTACATTTTACACTTAATTTTTATATTTCTGTTGTTGCTTTTTTCACTAGTAATTGATGACAGTGAGCAGATACCTCAAGGAGACTTCACTAGTCTCCATAAGCTGTCAGCAAACAGAGCATGCTGGGGACAGGAACTCCAAGACACCCAGGGACAACTTGTAAAGTCAACCATTGTGCCACTGTGAATATCTATATATGTCAATATAGTCAAATGTTTAATTAATTTTGTTTTCCTCCACCAGCTTTCACAGGTCTTGGATGAAACTAAAAACCCTGCACAGCACCTTGTGCTCACGCACTCTGACTTTTGGAATCTTGGTTTGGCTCGGGACATTGAGGGGATGGTAGGCATAGAGAATGTGCTGTGCTGACACATTTATGTAATACTTTTAAAATATTTTTATAATTTGTGTTTATGTGTTTTACTAGATCCTGAATTGCTGTCTAAAAGTCATTGAGAAGGTAGTGGAGCTCTTGTGAAACATTTATTTAAATTGATTGGATAGCACAGTTCAATAATCAATATATTTTGACAGTAACATATAGCAAACTATTTCTGTTATAGAGAGTAGAGCATGTGTTTGCTGGAAACAGCTACATTACTACAACTTGGTTTCCACCATCATCTGTGAACCCAATGGATCATCTGCCAGTAAGTTATTAAAAAGTTTTCCATTTGCAAGTGAAGTCTAAGCATTTCATATTCACTTATTTATGTCTTTTTACAGGACAATGCAGCCAGTCTCCAGTGGATTCTGCTCCCAGTATTTGTACCTGGACACTGGATACTCTGTGTAAATACATATTTATTTTCCTGTGTTATGTCCTTACACACTTGATTTTAAGATTTTGCTATAATTAAATGTACACTAGCTTTGTTAGTATTCAGAAACATTCCGCATCTCAATGTATCTGGTTATAACCACATTTAACAGATACTGAGGCCCCAAGCAAGGGAGATTTTTTTTCCTAGATCCCCTCTGTGGCAGTGGCTGGAGAGATGAGAGTGGAACCGATCTATTCAGGTTTTTAGGGCACCTTGCACCATCTGGACAGTGGTAGTTCTGTTTTAAACCACTTGTCCTTTTTTGTTTGTTTTAATGAATTGTTCTGTTTTTATTTGAGCATAAATATTCCATGCATCAACTAATTTGATTCATTAAACAGATGAAAACAGAACAATACAGTGTATCTTGTTTTAGTGGGGCAGTTCTGTTTAAGCCCATTATAAAAACTTTTCTTTTTAAGTTCCATATTATTCCATAACTTCCATATTCTTTTTCAATATTGTTCTAAGAGTTTATGGATGCTTTTGAAAAGTTGATTGTACTTTTATTTACTTACACTTTACTCTTTGTTAAGAAATATTGCACAAACCCTTTCTCCTGGCTCCTGGAGGATGCTTGGTGTAAATGATGTTCAGGTGAGACATTACTTCATTGTATTTGTTACTTTTCACTATTTTCTTTCCATTCTTTTATTTTAAAAAAACAACCTTGCTCACACCCCAGGGCCTGACAAAGCAAGGGTGCTCCAACAACTGCGGCGTGTTTGTTTTGATGGTAAGACCTATACAGTATGTTATATTGTTGTTGTTATCTGTAAACTGTTTGCTTACAGTATTTGAATTGAAAAACTGTATCCTTGCGAAAATTAATATTACGGTATATTAACCAGTACCTCTTGACTTACAGTACGCTCTGTACATTGTAATGGGGGCCAAATGTGATTTCAGAGAGGTAGGTGTAAATTGTGACACACTACAAGGCAATACCTTTCAAAACACACATGTATATATGTATATATATATATATATATATATATATATATATATCTTCCTGCATTTCGTTCTACAAAGGAAAACATGCTGCAAATAAGGAGATGGTGGTGTCTTGTTCTCCTGGAGAACTTCCCCATGCCGTAAGTGCCCTCAGTATCACACTTTTGAATCAGAACCTTTTAAATCACCTGTTTTACTTTATTCACTGTCAGCTGACTAGCATAAAATGTTTCATCATGAATGTACGTTTTCAAATCACCAAGATCTGAAGACGAAAGATTGCGGGAAAGAAAAAGGCGACGGGAGGAAAAAAGACTACAGGTGAGAGGTCATGTGATGATTTATTATATAGTCAAACTATTGGGCTACTTTAAGATAAAAACCTCTCCACTTATTTCAGGATGTTAAAGAAGTCCCGCCAAAAAGGTTCAGGCATCCAGAATCTGTTTCTGAAGCATCAGGTATTGTTCAAAGCAGCTTTCTTGTTCACACATCCATCAAAGTTGTAGAGGTGGGATCATGTTACAGACAGTCATTTCTCTGTTTTCATTAAACCACTATACTAAAAATCAGCTACTATTACTTTTTTACAGCTAAGATTGTTATTGCGCCTATAAGAACCACAATCTGTTTCCTTTCTAAAGGAAGCTGAGAACATTCCAGGACTGGGAACAGGGAAGGAGGTACAGTATGTTGCCTGCTATGGGCTTTTCTTATTTCACTTCTCCAACTCTTACTTTAATAATTGTTTTCTTTATTTTTGATTAGGAGGATGCTCTGCTTCGGGACACCATGGAAGCAGCAAGGTGCACTCTAAAAAGAATTGTTTAGACTCAACAAAAAAAATCAACGCAACAGTTTCCAATAGTCTTTCTTAGTTGTGACAACTTAATTTGAAATTACATTGAACCAACAAACTATATTACTTTGAGTGAAGTAGCTTTTCCTTTTCAGTCAAAGATTTTATTAAGTACTGCTTACTTAATAACGGTTAGCCTAAAGGCAAGTTCTTAAGTTGATAACTCATAAAAATTAAGTTACTCCAACTTGATTTACCATATTATTATAAAGTAGTTTTATTTGTTGTCTAGTTAATTACAATAATAATGCACACAACTTTTTAAGTAGCAACAATATTAAAAAAATGTGTTGTTCCAATTAGATTTTCTTCAAGTTTTTCTTCTTTTTTGTAGTTTTTTTTGTAATGTAGTAGCTTTCAAGAAAGACAGTTCAACCACTGCTTTTGCAATTAACTTCTTTATTATTTTGAGCTACACTTTAGATGGCAAAAACAAAATAAGAAAATAAACTCAAATTTAAACAAAAGTGTATTTGAGTTCCTTGCAGTAGCTGATGTTGAGGGCATAAATTAAGCCCATCAACAAGGCACAGGACCTTGGAATATCCTTCTCAACCAAACATTTGGTTCCTTCCACAACAATTGTTGTCATCCAGTGATCTGATCCAGGGGTAGACCTGTCTCCAACGATGGCAATTTTCATCACGCGACTTTCAAAGCTGGTCTCAAACTCTTCCTTGTCCTAAACTAAAAAAAAGAGGGAATTATTGTCTTCCATGATTTGGAATTGACCTTCAGTTTGTTTGTACATCTTGATATTTTTCTTGATGCTTTCCAGGTTGGATAAAATAACTGAACCAGTAAACAGTCATTTGTTTGTCTTTTCATTTACATTGCTATTAACAGTCATTTACCATGCTGATGTGGTATGAAGTACATTTTACTTAAAGGGAAGAAATTCCAACTTAATTTTAACCTAAGGTCTCACAGACTGTGAGTATGAGATCAAATAAGCCACTGATAGCCACATGCTCACAACAGCACCATACTGTTTTGTACCTTATTCCATGTCCATTTTGTTCCTATGGTCCATATGAGTTCAAATTAAAAACCCTGTACCCTGTTGGTGAACAGCTTTGATGGATATATATGCAGATATAATTTCTTTTTACTGTTTCTATGCACTGGGTCACTGGGAAAAGTCATCAAATTTCAAGGCTTCAATTGAACTCTTCCAAACATATTCAGAGGTGTTGAATAAAACTTTATTTTTTTTTTAGATATGTCTGTTTTGTTACATCTCAAAGTCACTCAATTTTGGTTTGACTGATATCTTCTTATGTAAATAAATTTAAAAAAACAAACATATATATATATATATATATATATGTTTTATAGCGCCCAAATGTGTGCACACACACACACACATTGTTTCGTTATAAATAGGTCACTCTGTCCACAAGTAATGCATTGCCGTTCATAGTATTCGCCACCAGATGGCGCCCGAAAGGAGTCAAGCGCGGGGGGCGTGGCTCAATGTGGGCGCGGATCAACGTTGAGGCACGCCCCGTTCCGCGGGCCGCGGCCAGGGGTACTTGAATACACGGCTCGGGATACGCGCGCTTTACGCAGCGCTCAATGCCAGATGTTCAAGAGGACAAGACCCGAGACTGAACTCGCGCACAATACGCACTTTACACCGAGATGACCGCCCTGGACCACCTACCTCAGCAGGTCTGACTTCTCAAACAGTAGCTGGTCCAGAAACATGTATGAATGGATTCATCCGTGCGCGCAGTCTCCAGTGGAGGATTTTTAAAGTCTGTTTGTTTCCGCCTTTAGTAACGAAGACTATAGTGAACCTGCTGCGCTCTGGAGGCTTTACCCCGTGTATCTCAGATGCCCTTCCTTGTGATCTACAATGAAGCCCAGAGACCTGCTCCTGTTCCTCTCCTTGTCTGAGAATATGCACCTTACAGTCTTGTTTAACTGGGAGAATTCGTTACAAAAGACAGGCTTTAATTTGTTATCATTATGCACAGGCATCGTCACAAATGGGATCACACAAATCGCAACCAGTCCCTTTTCCCGGAGCAGTGCTCTGTCCGGCTCTGACTGACGCATCCCCTCCCTTTCCTCCTCCTCCTGAGTCCTCACAAATAAAATATAAAATGTCTGTTTTTTTCGGGCTCGGGCCTGCAAATCAAGTTAATTGATCGGGCTTTAATACCCGCGGGCCTGGGTCGGGTCGGGCTGGATTTTTTAGGCCCGATCTTACCTCTACTCTCTACCTTCCACTATGAAGTGAAGGGAAACTAAATATGATCATAAATGATCATATTTAAGTTAATAATGACTGGTTATATGATTATTTATTTAAACTCATATTCTGGCCACATTATATTGATTTTGTCAGCACTTTTTTGTAAAAAAAAAAATATATATAGCCATTAGGCGTTTACAGAAAAAGCTAAGAAATTGAGTAAAATCAATGTAAAAAACATCAGCATATTAAACACAAGACTTAATTAAAATAAGTAACATTTAAATGAAAAAATAATGTTTGTAGTCTATTTTATTAATTTTGACCAATTCACCGTCTCTTTGTTTTGAAAATGGAAACTGCTTAAAATAATTAGTTAGCATAATAATACAAAAAATCAAGACATATCAATTTCCAACCGTTATTTAATCATTACCATATCAAAACAGTGGCAATGAGCTGGACAGTATGAACAGTCTCATATCCATATTTAGTGCATAGAATGCATGACCTCAACTTTTTGAAGTGCTGTATAGAACACCTTTTCTTTTTTTAACCGTGGGTATACATATTATTAAAACATTTTCACAAGCCATATCCAAACTGTGTCAATAAGCTGGACAGTATTAACAGTCAAGAACATCAGTATTTAGTGGATAAAAGAATGCATGACCTCAGCATCTCAAGTTTTACTTAGAACATTCACAGTACAGTTTCTTACTAAAACAATTTAACATTAAGATTATCTGTACAATTCACAAACAGAACACCTTCACAGGTATACACACTGAAAGACATTTCAGTGTGTATATTTTTGAAACATTTAAACTTAAACAACTCACAGATCCCTTCTTCTGACCAAGGCAAGGCAAGGCAGTTTTATTTATATAGCGCATTTAATACACAATGGCAACTCAATGTGCTTTACATAAAACAGAAACATTAAAACATACAATTAACCCCCCCCCCCCCCCACACACACACACACAATAAAAACAAAGTACAGAAAAATAGAAAGACATACATAAAATGCTAGAATTGAGAATTAAATATAAGATTGCAGCATAAAATTATAAATTAGCTTTAAAATCATTAAAAGGACATAGAGTGCAAATGAAAGATTAAAATGTAAAGTGCTTTAAAAGAGCTCAATCATAAGCACAGGAGAAGAGAAATGTTTTTAACCTGGATTTAAAAATGTTCACAGTTGGGGCTGATTTCAGTTCTGCTGGTAGTTTGTTCCAGTTGTGTGCAGCATAACAGCTAAAAGCTGCTTCACCATGTTTAGTTTGAACTCTGGGCTCAACTATCTGACCTGAGTCAGTAGATCTCAGAGCTCTACTGGGTTTATATTCTACTAACATGTCATTCATGTATTCTGGACCTAAACCATTCAGTGATTTGTAGACGAGTAGCAGAACTTTAAACTATATTCTATAGCTGACTGGGAGCCAGTGTAAAGACTTTAGAACTGGAGTAATGTGCTCTGATCTCTTTGTTCTGGTTAAAACTGGAGCTGCAGCGTTCTGAATGAGCTGCAGCCGTTTTTTTTTTTGTAATTCTCTTTTTATTGGTTTTCAGAGTCCATATATATTCACAGTTTGCCAGTAGCAAGAAACAGTTGTCTTCTAACATAACTCAATCTCCTTGTTACATCCATCTAAACATGTTTCACTTCATAAAACAGATTTGTGGACTCATTTCTGCAGATAAGTAATAATGAATAGAAAAATGAGAATACATAAAAATACAAATAACAATTTGAACAAGAACCTAAACGGGGTGTACTTTCTTGATACTCCAGTCACTTTATCCAATGATACTTTCCTTGAAAATTTTCAAAAAAAAAAAAAAAAATAAATAATAAATAATAATAATACTAATAATCACAATCTGTAGACGTCGCAATACTCTTCAACTCAAACAAAAGATGGCCTTTCTGGCAAGATAAACTCAATCCACCTTTCCCACCGCATTTCAAATATGTCCTGTTGGAGTCTGATGTTAAAGGTAAGTCTTTCCATCCTGAAAATATCATAAATAACATCAATCCACTCCTCTCTCGTAGGTATTTCTGGTTTTAACCACTTTCTGGTAATGGCTTTCTTACCGGCTGCACTTAGGATCCGGAATAAATATTTATCCCCCACAAATCCATTCACAGATGGCAAAACCCCGAAGTACAAAGATTTTAGTTCAAACGGAATATCTTTATAAAACACTTTCTGAAAGACTTTATGTATTTCCCACCAGAAAGGAATTAACAGTGGACATGACCAAAATATGTGGTAATGATTAGCTGCTGTAGTCCCACAAAGTCTCCAACAATCAGAAGAGTTAGAATAATGACACTTTTGGGCTGGTGTGATGAAAAACCTAATGAGATTTTTCCAGCAAAACTCTTTCCATGTGTTTGAGCTTGACGTCTTCCATTGTATTTCACATATATTCTCCCATTCCTCCTCCCCCAAAGTCAAATGGCCCTCCCTCTCCCATTTTTGTTTTATGTACCATGTATCCCCTTTCGTTGCAATCCCCTGTAAAGTCTTGAGATGGTTTTCTGCTAAGAGTTCAAAACATAAGCGTCCATAAAGACTTTTAACAACATGCCGTCCAGTTGCCCTTGTTTGCTCCTCTTCAGTATTTGCCCAATATAGTCCCGGACTTGAAAGAATCTGAAAAAATCATCGCTTTTCAATCCATACTGCACCTTCAAAGTTTGAACATTTTTCACTGAGCCCTGATGTAAAAAGGTGCAGTATGCTGTTAAACCGTGTGCCATCCACCCCTGGAACCTTGCATCCCACCTTTTGGGGACAAAGTCCGGGTCATACACACACCATCTCAAAATTTTAACAGCTTCCCCCAAATCATTTTGAGTTATCACCTTATTCCACACTTTCAGTGACAAACATATCCATGGGTTGTTCAACTTACTTAAATTATTCATTAAATCCTTTTCCCCAATTGCGGCTTGTATTGGAAACTCTTTTGTTACTGCCATTTCTATCTCCTTCCATCTCGCATAGTATTCAGGGTTACACCAGCAAGTTAAGGGTCTTAACTGGGCCGCTGTATAATAATCCTTGAGGCATGGGAGTGCAATCCCCCCCTTATTTTTTGCCCTCTGTAGGCTCCTAAATCTAATTCTAGGCCTTCGTCCCTGCCAAATATATCTTGAGATTAATTTATCCCATTCCTGAAACTGCTGATCAGGAATCTGAAGAGGCAGAGACTGGAAGAGATATAACAGTTTTGGTAAAACCATCATTTTTACTGATTCAACTCGCGATCCGAAGGTATGGCATGGTATTAAATCCCATCTTTTTAGGTCATCTCTAATACTTTTGTTTAAAGGGAGATAATTAACTGAAAATAATTTGGACAAATCTACCGGTATATTTATTCCCAGATACCTCATGGTTTCTGCCTCCCACTTCAATTTAAACTTTTTCTTCATTTTTTCTGATGGGGAGTACCGGATGGACAGAATTTGAGTTTTGGTCACGTTCAGCTTGTATCCTGAAAATGATCCATATTGCTCTAAAAGTGCGAATAAACTAATAAGGGACTGTTCTGGCCTAGATAAATATACTAATACGTCATCCGCAAATAAAGACATTTTTTGTTCCCCTCCTTTCATATCTATCCCTTTAATATCCTTATTTTGAATAAGCCACTGACTCAAGGGTTCAATAAAAATCGCGAACAAGAGAGGGCTGATTGGGCAGCCCTGCCTTGTTCCCCGTTCTAAAGTAAATGAGTTTGACACTGCCCCATTAATTTTAATCCTTGCTCTCGGGTTCTCATAAAGTGCTTGTAGAGATCTAATGAAAATACTATGAAAGCCAAATTCCTCTAAAACTCTAAACAAACATGTCCAATTCACACAATCGAAGGCTTTCTCCGCGTCCAACCCTACCAGCACCGCTTCTTCATTACTTTCCATTACATGGCTAATTATATTTAAAGTCCGTCTAATGTTGTCTTGTGTTTGTCTTTGGCGGATAAAACCTGTCTGATCCAGGCTGATAATTTGTGGTAGCATTCGCTACCTATTCGCTTGGCCAATATGTGTGTAAAAATTTTGTAGTCCTGATTCAGCACACTCACCGGTCTATAATTACTGCATTCAGATCTGTCCTTCCCCTCTTTTGGGATCAGCGAAATTACAGCTTCCTTCCAAGAGGGGGGTATCTGATTCTCCTTAAGTACCGAGTTAAAGGTGGACCTCAACACCGGGACCATTATCTCCTTCATCTCCCTGTACCATTCTGAAGGGAACCCGTCTGGCCCCGGGGCCTTGTTTGATTTAAGATGTGTTATGGCTGAACTTATCTCCTGTTCCGTTATTTCCGCTGCAAGTGGGTCACTCTGATCCTTTGTTAACTTAGGAAGTTGAATCTTAATAAAAAAATCTTCCATTTTTTCCTTATCAAATTGGGGTTGGGAGTACAATTTCTGATAATAAGTTTCAAAACAGTTTTGTATATCTTGTAATTTAGTGTGCTCTACTTTGGTTAAAGGATTCTTTATTTTGTGAATGTGTGCTCTACTTTGGTTAAAGGATTCTTTATTTTGTGAATTGAATTCACAGCCTGTTGTTTTTTTAGCTCATACGCTAACATTTTACTGGCGTATCATAATATTTCTGTTTTGTGAAAATTAACTTTTTTTGGATCTCTTTTGTATAAATCTCATTTATTTCATTTCTTTTCTTAATTATTTGTTCCTTTAATTCCTGATTGTTTGTATCTTTATGAGCTCTCTCTAATTGTTTCAATTCTGCTTGCCTCTGCACTAAATTTTCCCCCCACTTTCGTTTCAAACTAGCACTGTATCCAATTAATTTACCCCTTAGAACCGCCTTACATGCGTCCCACAATATTGGAGGGGAGCATTCGCCATTGTCATTCTGTTCCCAATATTCTCCAAAATCTTTCTTAATTTGTTCCTTCATAATGGCCAGGACATAAATGTTTAATCTCCATAAGGTATCCCTCCTTTGTTGATCGATGTTAAATCTTAAATATATAGGACAGTGATCTGAGAGGTCCATAGTCCCTATACTACAGTCCACCACCCTGTGCATTTCCTTACCAAAAGTAAAAAAATAATCGATCCTTGAGTATGCTAAATGAGGACCAGAGAAGAATGTATAATCTTTCTTTTGAGGATTCAATCCTCTCCAAACATCTATTAGTCCAATATCGTTCATCACTGCTTTTATTTTGTTGTTTAACAATTTAGAATGAGCTGCATGCACATTAGAGGAGTCTAGCCTATGGTTTAATCTAATATTGAAACCCCCCCCACAAATTAGTATCCCCTGCGATTCCGCTATTATCAAATCGAATATCTGTTTAAAAAAATTCCAATCTGAATTAGGAGGGGCATACACATTTAGAATAGTTATCAATACTCCTCCCAAGTTTCCCCTTATGATTATATACCTACCCTCTAAATCTTTTTTTTCAAATGTTATCTCAAAACTGATTTTGTTTGAAATTAAAATTGCCACTCCCCTCCTATGACCTGCTGAATAGGATGAAGAATATTGATATTTAATTCCCATTTTTATCAATTTAGTATGCTCTGTATCCAAAAGGTGTGTTTCCTGCAATAAAGCCAACTCAACTTTATTTCTTTATAGTTTGGTTAACATTTTTGCTCTCTTTATGGGATTAACTAACCCATTAACATTATAAGTTACAATCTTAACCGTTTGCATTTAATGTCCACCAAAATAAATAAGTAAAACAAAACAGACGTCCACACCAAAATAAATGTATCATATGTGAGTAATGTGACACCCAAAAAGCTGCAATGAATGGCAGCACAACCTGCTCCAAAGGGAGCATAACCACAGATAAAACAATATCAACTGAAAACCTGACTTCCAAATGTGGGGTCTTCCTCTCGACCCTGTATGTGCCCTGTTGGAAAGAGGGCATTGAGGGCGGGCCTCTCCCCCCAGCCGGAGGGAGAGGGCCTTCGTTCACTAACGTGTCCTTGTCCATGTTTTTGTCCATATGGCTCCATGGCTGAGGAAAAACTCCCGACCCTTATAGAAATAGTCTTAGCTTTTTTTGCCCTTCTATTATTAGATATATGTGCAGTACTTATTTAACTTCTGTTACATCTCTGCTCAGCGAGTCATGTCCTCCATCTCCCCAGTTTTTCATATTGTTATGAACTCACCCCATGTTCTCCGGGCTCTCCACTAGTCCGAGATTACTCGTTTCAATTACTTCACTTTTCCCCCGGGTCCTGGCATCTAAAAGCCTGAAGCCTCTCCCTGATCTCCGTCCCCCTGCCATCACCTTTCCGGGCTCCCTGTCTCCTGCTCGTACGCCACATAAGACGCTGGACTCGCTCCATTAGGGACCCCGGTTGTTTTATGACGGTCACTGGGAACCCCCTCACTGCCATATGTCCGGTCGCCTCCTCCACTGATCCGTACAGCACCGTCCCCTCCGGGTAAAACACTCGGAGTCGCGCCGGGAAAGGTGTTTGAAACCTGATGTTCTTGCCTTTGAGAACAGATTTAGCTTCAGCGTACTCCCTTCATTGTTTCAGCACATCTGGCGCATAATCATGATCAAGATTTACCCTTTTCTCGAGGTGCTGGAATCCCTTCTTCTGCCAGGCCCGTCTCAAAATCTCGTCCTTCATCCTGTAACTTGACAGTTTAGCCACTATAGATCGCGGTGGTGCGCCCGGGGGTGGCTTCGTCATAATGGCTCGGTGCGCTCTCTCCACTCGTAGCCCAAAAGAGGCCGGTAGCTCCAGCCCTACCTGCAGTAGTCGCTCAACATATTCGACCATTGACGGGGAATTCTCTTCATCCCCCTCATTCACTCCGTGAATTCTGATATTGTCCCGCCTAGATTGGCCTTCGAGGTCAGTTAGCTTAGCATCCAGGTGTATTTGAAGATTCAGCAGCTCCATTACCGCCTCCTCCGTCGCCTGTATGCGGGTTTCAGCCGTATCAATCCTCTCCTCTGCCTCCGCGATTCTGGTGTTAGTTTAGTAGTAATATCTTCCCGAATCCCTTTCAGCTGTTGGCTATTGTCCTTCCTGAAATCCCTCAATTCTTTCAGTATGACGCTCAGATCCACTTTTTCAGTTTGTTCCCCGTCACAGTCTGTTGGCGTGTCACTGTCCTCCATTATGCTACTAGCCGGGTAGACTCGACTGGTCCCGTCTCCTTTGGCCCATTCAGACTGCACTGACATCCTAGTCTTTCTGTTCGGCATTGTCAAGGCCCTCAATCCCTAGACTCACTCTAATACTACTTTTTCCTTTATTCGAGTTGTGTTGTGCCACTTTTAGCTCAAAATGTCGGGAGCCTCTTTTCCTACGCTGCCATTTTCTCGCTCACCAAACCGGAAGTCCGACCTGCAGCTGTTTAATGCTTTTTTGTGGGAGTCCAGTCAGAAGACCGTTACAGTAGTCGAGTCTACTTGAGATGAAAGCATGAGTCACCTTTCCTGGTCTGTTTGAGACATAAAACCCTTCACTCTGGATATGTTCTTAAGCTGATAGAAGCTGTTTTGGTGATTGATTTGATGTGACTGCTGAAAGTCAAATCTGAGTCTATCAGCACGCCAAGGTTTCGGACTTGGTCCCTAGTTTTTAGAGAGAGTGACTCGAGATGTTTACTGACAGCAATCCTCTTCTCTTTATTGCCAAAAACAATGACCTCAGTTTTGTCCTGATTTAATTGAAGGAAATTTTGGTTCATCCAATTAGTTACTTGCTCTAAACAGTGACACAGTGACTGTATTGGACTGTAGTCATCTGGGGACAGTGCTAGGTATATCTGTGTGTCATCTGCATAACTGTGATAGTCTACATTAGAGTTCTGCAGAATTTGACCCAAGGGCAGCATATATAGACTGAACAGAAGGGGTCCAAGAACTGACCCCTGAGGGTCCACATGTCATAGCCACTCGATCAGATTCATAACTTCCAATGGTCACAAAATAACTCCGCTCTTCCAAGTAGGACCTGAACCAGTCTAGGACTGTTCCGCTGAGTCCTGCCCAAGTTTCCAACCTGTTCAACAGTAAACTGTGATCCACAGTGTCAAACGCAGCACTGAGATCCAACAGGACCAGAACTGACACCTTGCCTGAGTCAGTGTTCAACCTTATGTCATTTAACACTCTAATAAGAGCTGTTTCTATACTGTGGTTAGGTCGGAAGCCTGATTGAAATTTGTCAAAAAGGCCACTGGAGTTCAAGAAATTGCTGAGTTGATTAAAAACCACTTTCTCAACGATCTTGGCTATAAAAGGAAGATTTGAGATAGGTCTGTAGTTGGTTAACAAGGAAGCATCCAACATTCTCTTTTTTAAGAGTGGCTTAATGGCAGCTACTTTTAGGAGTTTAGGAAACACACCTGATTTAAGTGAGCTATTTATTACTTGTCGCAAATCTGTTTGGACAGAGTTCACAATAGTTTTAAAGAAATCTGATGGCATTGTGTCAAGACAGCATGTTGATGGTTTTAGATGCTGAACTTTTTCCTCTATGGTTTTTTGGTCAACTGTTTTAAATTCTGACATTGCAGTTGAGTTATTCCTGGGAGGTCTTAGGGATTGCATCATTTTATTGTTTTGTTGATTTGTGTTGATATTTAACCTTATGGACTGGATTTTTTCACTGAAAAAGCAAGCAAATTCATTGCATTGTTCTGTGGAAAGGAGTTCTGGAGCTATCTGTTTAGGGGGGTTTGTAAGCTTATCAACCGGAGCAGAGTGTTCTTGAAAAACAGAGTACGAGTGTTCTTGATGTTCTTATTAATTATTTTAGAAATGTGTTGCTGTCTCGCTTTGAGTAACTCATATTTTAAAATTTATTTAAAATTACAAAGACTTTGTTTGTAGAGGTCAAGGTGAATTTGAAGTTTAGTTTTTCTCCACTTACGCTCTACTTTCCTGCATTCTGTTTTTAAAGCCTTTACCATCATAGTGTTCCTCCATGGTGTTTTCTTTCTGCTCAATGTCGTCTTAGTTTTAATCGGTGCAACAGCATCCATGACATTTGAGATTTTCCAGTTAAATTCATCCAGGAGTTCATCAACTGACTCTGCACTCACAGTTGGTGACATAGCTATAGCCTCCATAAACTTTGTACTCGTATTCTCATTTATGTACCTTCTCCTAACAGACACAGAGGTTAACTGAACACTTGGAATGATCTGTAAGTCAAAGAACACACAGAAATGATCAGAAAGAGCCAAGTCCTTAACATCAACAGAAGAAATATCAACACCTTTAGAGATAACCAGATCCAGAGTGTGGCCTCGAGTGTGTGTGGGCCCTTTCACATGTTGCAAGAGGCCAAAAGTGTCAAGTAGAGCAGAGAGTTCTTTGGCATTACTGTCCATGTTATTGTCTACATGAATGTTAAATCCCGTTATGATAAAAAAGTTGTAGTCAGTGCAGATAACTGACAGCAGTTCAGCAAACTCATCAATGAATTTTCCTGAGTATCTTGGAGGTCTATAAATGATTAAAAAAAGAACTTTTGGATCACCTTTTAATAAAAAACAGAGATGTTCAAAAGAGCTAAAATCACCTAATGTAATTTCCTTGCACTGAATTACAGATTTAAAGATGGCAGCAACTCCCCCGCCTTTCTTACCAGTTCGACACTTGTTCATAAAACTGAAATTTGTTGGTGCTGCCTCATTGAGAATAGCACAACAGCTACATTCAGTCAGCCATGTTTCACTAAGAAGTACAAAATCTAGATCATAGGTCATAATGACGTCATTAACTAGCAGTGATTTGTTGGCTAGTGATCTGATATTGAGTAGAGCTAACCTTGTGGAGATAACAGGAGACACTGGTATATTTTGAGGTTGACATGCTATACTTAATAAATTAGCAGATTTAATTGAACTCTTGTTATTTCTCACCAGTTTAACCATTCTTCTGTTACCTGTCATCACAGGGATTGAGAAAACTACCTGAACTCCATAGGGCCCTGACTTTTCCTGGGGGAGAACATTATTGGTATCAGTATTGCAGCCTGGACCCGGCACATATCAGTCAGACTCACAGATGATCTGAGTCAAAGGTGGTGCGGGGGATCTGTGACTCTTGGATGATGGTTGTTTCCAGCGTGGTGGAATGGGAGGGGCTCGACGATGAGGGAAGTTGAGGGGAGAAAAAATGGGATTTGGCCGTGGTGTGAGTTGGATTCCAACATTGACAAGGTCATTCATTAAAGAGGTGTCTGCGTTCCCAAAAAATGTTGAAATTGTCAATAAAATTCACGGATTGAGCGGCACACGTATCTTTGAGCCATCTGTTGAGCATCATCAGTCTGCTGAATCTCTCGTCTCCTCGCCGAACTGTCGGTAGAGGTCCACTGATAAACACCTCAGTATTCAGACATCGAACTTTGTTCAGCAGATCATTAAAATCCTGTTTCAATACCTCTGATTGTTGCTTGATAACATCAAGTGCTCCTGTGTGTATGACGAGAGATTTCACTGTCGGATGCTCAGCAGTGATTTCCAGAATTTTCTCTGCGATATCGGACACCATGTCGTTGGTAAAACAGAGTACTTTGGTGTTTTTGTTGAAAAAGTGTTTTATCTTATTCACAGCTCCGTCACCCACTATCAGTGTCTGAGGCCCAGTGGTTAGCTCTTTCTGCGGCCTTTTAGTTTTTGATTTAGCCACATACCTTTCTCTGGTGCTGGAAGATGACCTTTCTTTTGGGGAGTCAGGGTCTTGTAAAAGCGGAGCAAATCTGTTCTCTAGTAGAATCCCTGTGTCTTGGGTCGGTTTGCTCTTACTTTTTGTTTTTGCCACAGTCCAGGGCTGTTTTCTCCTTGGTACTGGGGTTGAAGAGACCCTCCTGTGCGATGGCAGTGCAGGCCACTCAGTTTCATCACAAGTCTCCGGGTGCTGGGTTCTGCCTGTTAACCGTCTTCCCATATCTAAGGGAAGTGATGATTTATTCTTTGGCTTTGAACCAAGAAAGTTCCAGGGAGGACTACTGGTTGATTTACTGCCGTAACCACCAGCCTCCTGCTTCTTGGTGGTGCTAATTAGCTGTCTGTTAGCCTGCTCCTGTCCACTGATTTGGGTCATCAGTAGAGTGGTTTCATTCCCATATTGTCCATTTACCTCCACGTTGACTTCAAGTCGCTGAATTTTCATCTCCAGTACTGCTATCTTCTGGAGAAGTTTGTGGTAATCATCCGTGGAAAAGGGAGGCATCTTGCTGCTAATTAGCTTAGCTTAGCTGAGCTCCTCAATCCCAGTCACTATAGTGCAGGCTTGTGCTGCTGATAGGCCACGCTCACTAAGTAAAAGAGTTTACATAATAGTGGTAGCCTTGAGATACTTTCATAAATTAAGCTCCCAGTGATATAGTATATATAAAGTATCCAGGACCCGCTTTCCATAAATTTTGTAGCAAAAGGACAGGATTTGGAATAAAGAAAGTAAAGCGGAGAGCAAAGAGCGAAGCGTCTGCACTCAAGCAAAGCAGGAAGTATCCAAAACTGTGACCAGCTTCACAGTGGGGCAATTTAGTGTATATAAAACATAAAAAAAGACCTGCAGATTATTTTATTTTTTTACTGTGTACACATTATTAATAAAACATCTGAACTCCTTCAGAGCAGTTTTTTTGTTGTTGTTTGTTTACCGTGTACATTAATATAAAAACAACTTCACAAGCCATATCCAAACAGTGGCAATGAGCTGCATCATATAAACAGTCAAGAACATCTGTATTTAGTGCATACAAGAATGCATGACCTCAGATTATTATGTGCTGCTTAGTAGAACATTGAGTACATTATTTTACTGTGTACAACTCACAGATCCCACCTTTTGACCAGTTACAGCTTCACAGTGGGCAATTTAATGTATATAAAATATAAAAGACTTAACAATTTCCACACCAGAAACAATGACCTGCAGCTTTGTATAAAACCTGAACAGGACAAACAGTTCAGAACAGCATTCTGAAGAATTCCACTCCACAATGTACAATGTAACATGAACACATGAAACATGAACACAATGTTCATAAGTGCAAGCTGACATTCATGGCTGACTGCCTAAGCTAGAAGCTTGTTTTTGAGAGTCATGAATTTGGGGGTTGGTTTTGGGCGCAGTGTGTCGAGTCCCACAAAAAGTCTTTGAAACACCTCAAATGTTTTGGAAAGTTTGGATGGATACTCAAGATTAAGTGCATATGTCAACCCCAGGAGTAGGCAGCATGCCAGGTTTCCAAGATGAGTAAGGACTGGTACTCCCTCAATGATGATTCCTGCTGCATTTGGCTCACGACAGATGTAGATACTCATATTCCTCATTTTCAGGTCCTCATGAACAGTGGCCTCTGCAGTTCCCTTTGAGATACAAAAACAGTAATAAAAAAACAAAACATCTAAGTTTATATTATTATATAAACTTGATACAATAGATGCATTTCAAGCCACATGCTTTTTATTGGCATTTTTAATTTGGATATAAAAAACCTGAATAGAACCACAAGAAATTAAAAAAACAAACAAACAGTAATACTAAAATTTTTAATGCTTGTTTAACCTCTTCCTCCCTAGGCCTCTTGCTCAGGGTCCTGCTCGAAAATGACATACCCAAAATGAATATAGTATATCTCTGTAACTACAAGGTCTATATGAATAATATTGGTATCATAATAAAGATAACACTTGTGACATACATGTAGATGTGAAAGCATCAGCTGACTAAATGAAGATTGAACACAGCATAAATTAAACATTTAATTTTCGCCTGACAAAAATGTATACTTTTAGAGTGAATAACACCTTCTGAATTATGCTGCTGTAGCCAAAAAACCTCTTGAAACTGTAGCATAACATCTGAACATATGTGTGCCAAGTCTCATGCTAATAAAGTAAAGCACTGCAAAGTTAGAGAGATTTTAGTAGATATATTTAGGCACTCAACTCTGCACTGCATCAAGCATCAATATCTCGCGAACCGATTGGTCAATATGGACCAATCACGCCTCTAATGAAAGTTCACGCCCTCTAGAAAGTAGTGCAGCTGGTTAAATCCATCACAATAGCACAGTTCAACCACTAGATGGAGAAAAAGACCGTGTTTTCACATTGAGGACCACGAGCCAGGCTATCTGCAATTCATCCCCCATGTCATGTAAATCAGCGGTCCCCAACCTTTTTTGCCCCACGGACCGGTTTAATGTCAGACAGGGACCGGCGTTTAAGGTGTGGCGGATAAATACAACAAAATAATATGATATGACATGCATGAAAACTGTGGTATTTTCTAAACATAATAATAAACACGAATCATGATGTGAGTAACGTCCTCTCTGGTCGCAACACTCTCTGGTCGCAATGGTAATGTTTAAACATGCCTTCAAAATAAGATACACCGCAAATACAAAGTGCATGAAAAATACAACTCACCACAATGCTGAATCAGTGGGAGCCCTGAGCTTGTTTTTCTACAACCAGGCGGTCCCATCTAGGGGTAATAGGAGACAATGACACCCAAAGTGTGTGGCTTATGTCCAGTGTACTTCGTAATTTTGTTTTGGTCGCCGTCACTGCAGAAAACCCCGCTTCACACAGATAGGATGTCGGAAATGGCAACAGTGTTTTCAGTGCTGTTGTGGCAATCTCAGGGTATTCAGCCATGACTTTAATCCAGAACAACGGCAGAGTTGTTGTCTCGACCATACTTTTAAGGCTGCCGTCATTTGCGATCTCCAGCAGTTGATCTTCTTGCACAGACATGTTGGATTCACCTGGTTTGTTGAGAAATGGGTCGCGGATCCATTCTTTGGCAGTACGTGGATCTTTTGTGGTTGGGAAGTAGCGCTCAAACGCTTTCAATAGCAAAGACAGGTGATCGTGCACCAGCTGGGAGAATGAAGGCTCAGACTTAGTCTCTTCCAAAATCCCTGCTAATGTTTGAAACATGTCAAATATATCTCTGTTCAAGCGCCGTCCCCACAAATCCAATTTGGCTTTAAATACAGCTAATTTATCTGCCAACTTGAAGACAGTTGTCATTTTCCCCTGGAGTGACAGATTGAGTTCATTGAGCAGGCGGAATATGTCGCACAAGTAAGCAAGTTTAGCGACCCATTCCTCGTCACTGAAATGTGCAGCCAGCGGAGAGAAATCTCTGCAGTGGCTCCCGTAATTCAAACACTCTGGCCAGCGATCTCCCTCGGGATAACCATCTTATTTCTGTGTATAACAGAAGGCGTCTGTGCTGCATGTCCATCTCCTCACAAAGTTGCTTGAACAGGCGCGAGTTAAGGGCGTGTGCTTTGATGTGGTTAATAACTTTAATGACATCATTCAATACGCTGTTAAGTTCTGGTGGCATTTTTCGGCTAGCCAGCATTTCCCTGTGAATGACACAATGTGTAGACTCACATTCAGGTGCAACCTCCTTAATCCGAGCAGTTAAACCAGACAGCCGTCTGGTCATGGCAGCAGCTCCGTCTGTGCATATGCCGACACAAAAGGCCCATTTCAGTTTTCCTGATATATAATCATCAAGGGACTTGAATAGTTCTACGGCCGTGGTTTTGGTTGGCAATGACAGTGCACATAACATATCCTCATGCACATCCTCCTGATGAACATATCGCACATAAACCAGTAGTATTGCCTTGTTGTCAATATCTGTAGACTCATCAACCTGGAGTGCATACCATGGTGATGTATTAATCCTCTCCAGCAATTGTGTCTCAATGTCCTCTGCTATTTCCTCGATGCGCCGAGTGATGGTGCTGGCCGAAAGAGGCACCTGTGCTATCTTTTTAACCGCAGCCTCTCCTAGAATTTCACGGCAGATGTCTTTAGTGGCCGGCAGGATCAATTCTTCGCCAATGGTGAATGGCTTTTTAGCCTTAGCAATACTATTAGCCACCAAGTATGATGCTCTCAGTGCACTCGCATTTGTTGATGTGGTGGCCCTCAGTAATTGTTTCTGTCCTTCTTGTTCACGCTTTTTTCTTTCAAAATACTCCAAAGGCTTTTCTTTTAATGCAGGGTGCTTGGTCTCCAAGTGGCGAAGCAGTTTTGAGGGCTTCATTGCCTCATTCGAGAGCCGGTCGCCGCATATTATGCAGAGCGGGCTTGGTGCGTGGGAATCTCCTGTTGGGATAAATCCGTATTTTAAGTAGGACTCCTGATATTGTCTATTAAATGTAGCTTTCTTTTTCTTGGAAGTTATAGGCTCCTCTTCTGTCTCCTGGCTGGGCCTTTTCCTCTTTGCAAAGAAACTTTCCAAAGACGTTTGTTTTTTACTCATTTTGCTAGCTCCTGGGTTTCAATTTAGCGGTAACCTATCACATGACCGAGAAGAGCGCCTTGACCTGCGTCAAGAGTGACATAGATGGATGTAACAGAGAATCGGGTAATTTTTCAAAATAAAATATCTTTCAGATTACGAAATAAATAAAACGGAAGTAATGTAAGTTATTTATTCTTTCTGTGTGGCCCGGTACCAAATGACCCACGGACCGGTACCGGTCCGCGGCCCGGGGGTTGGGGACCGCTGATGTAAATAAAAGGAAACTGGCTTGAATCTTGAAACTTTTAACCATAAAACCAGCAAAGGTAAGACATAATTTGTAGTTGTAAATTTACAATAAATTTGCAATAGCTGAGCTTCTTCTGAACAAAATGTCAAATGACTATATTCATGCTTGTTTAGCTGCCCTGAGATGTTTTTCATTTATAGAGGGCGCTGTTGCCCCCGCCGGCTCTCTGCCTTAAAACAGAAAGGCATCACTCTGTGGTGCTGTGTTAATCGGCTATCCTGGGGCTCCTACCAACTAGCTGCATGCTCGACCTCCACCTGACAACTGCTGGTTCAGTCAGCTCACATAAAAGTCAACCCAATTTAAGCTTGTACATCAGACTGATCCAAACCTGCTTTTAAACAATACTTACACATAGTCAGAGATTAGCTCCTGTCCACTCTCTCCCATGTACTCTATGAGGCATCTCAGAGCCACATCTCTCTTCATCACTGCAGAAGCACTTGGGTCCTAGTGTTAATAGAAGAATAATAAATAAATGAATTTTGTTGGCAATTTTACTAGAGTAAAATTGCCAACAAAATTCATTTATTTTATATAATCTGTGATACCATTATTTCTTCAGAGCATGCTTACAGTCAGTTTTAAACTTTTAAACCACTTTTAACCCACCTGTATCAGTTCCATTAACAAGTTCTTGATGCGCTGACCAGTCACTCCTCCTTTTGCACTGCAGAGCTCCAGGAGCTTTGGAGTGTACCTCTCCAGCTGGGATATAAATGTTGATTCCAGTGGAACAGCAGTGCACCTGCGGAACTCTTCATTAATCTGTAAGACAGCAAATGTTGACTGCTACTGATATTAACCTCTTAACGCACGCTGTTCCGTCTACGGCCCTGCCCTGATTCATTCAAGACCACTCACGACTTATATGGTTGCTCACAGCCGTAATAGTATTAGCGATTAGCTCGGCTAGCCACTCAGCTAAGTGAGAAAAGCTATAATGCCTACATACCTTCAAAGTCTTCCCTTTATCCACAACGATCATAATATGACTCAGGACTTTCTGTACAGCTCGCCAAATATCCATTCTTGTGAAATATGAAATCCGTTTCCATAAAACCGGAATACTTTCCTCAATATGTCCATGTATTTAGTCCAACATATAACGTAATAACACAAGTAACAAACCATATACGGTCTGTTTACGTCATTTCCTGACCTGCACGTCCATCTCAGAGTACACGTGACTAGATGTTTACGACCGTGAGCCTTTTCTGCTTCTGACAACACCACACACAAGCCAATCGGTGCTTAGGATTAGGCAGTACATGTCTCCAAAACCAATGAGGACATGTGACCGACGACAATGACGACATGGCTTTGATTGACAGCTGTTCCAGCCTATGGAAATATTCGGTGAAATAAAGTTGATAACCTTTTAGCCAATAGTCTGAGGTTTCCAACGGTGTATGACACTAAGCTATCAAGTTTGGCTGTCCATAAACAAAATCCAAGCGTAACCGGCGTGCGCCTGGTGCGTAAAAGAGTTGAACCATATATCATTACGCACTCGGCATTTTGGTACACGGTTGGTTCTTCTTCGACTTGACATATGACTTATAGCAAAATAAACAGATAGATAGATAGATAGATAGATAGATAGATAGATATGGCCAAACAAAAAAAAATATGGTTATATATATAATAATATAATATATAATAATAATAATAATAATATGGTGTCAGCTTTCATTAGAGACCAAGATTTTGATTTATAGGTGTTTGATTGCGGTTATACAGCTTTGGTAACCAAGTGTCCATTTGGAGTCTCTAAAAAGGACCTAAGGTAAACACATGCACATACCTGTTGAAAAATAACTCTGAAAAATTCATCTTTCGGTCTTTTGACTCCAAATTTGGACTGCATGAAGCCAAGACCTGTGGCTGTGGCCTCATTGTGTCTATATCCCGCTGAGAGGTCCCTGAATGTCTGTACACATGTCATTGTATAGGCAAACCTATGGGCGAGTAAACAACCCCATCATTGTAACCTCTGCCACTCTTTGTCAGTAAGTCACAGAATCACACAGACACTTTTACAAGAATCCTGAGAGTGTTACCTTTCCAATGATACCAGACACATCTCTGAGTCTCAAACTATGTGGGATCTGTGCTGCTCACAACTTGGGCATGTCGTTTAGGCTAACAACATAAAAAATAGGGGCGTGTATTAAGAGGTTAAGGGCTTTAGTATACATTTTCAGGCAAAAAGTGAGTCTAGTATGTCATGTCCAAGTCACAATGGAAACTTGGTCAGGAAAAATAGAATGATAAATCATTTACCTGGAATGGTTCGAAGAGGACAGGAATCTTTCCTTAAATTCTGCCACCCCAGGAGACTTGGCAACCACTTCCTGTCTTCTCCAACTGTATGTTCTGGCCATCATATCATTGATGCTCCTGGCACAGTCCTTTCTCTGACAGGCTGCAATTAGGTCAAGTCATAGATTCTCAAGCATGTCATCTGTTTCACCATGTGGGTGTGAGGGCAGGTAATTCACTTCGGCCCTCTTTGGTTTTCTTGACATTTTTAGCAGCTCTTCGCTCATCCTCTGACTTGTGACTCAGTGAGTTTACTAGGAGTTCAGGGCTTCCCAGTGCTTTCTGTTTTGTCCGATAGTTTCCACATTTGTACTTTAGGCTTTGCTGCCACCCGTAAGTTCCATTAAAAGATCCAGGCTCCTTCAAGCAGGGATGCTTCTCTACTAGTGCCCGTGCCACCACAGATCTCTGGGCAACATTTGGGTAAGCTGTATACGAAGAAATGGCCTCAGCTAGGCGCTCTAGGATGTCTGATTTGACACATGGTGATGTCATTGGGGTGCCATCTCTAAATCTCATTCCCTTGTTTCAACACAAGTTCAGTGTTGTGTGAAAATTTTGGAATGGGAAACACAGAAGGCCATGGGCTCTGCCTTTCAGAGGGGCAGGGACTCAGAATCACAGTATCTACTGAGTCCCCAGAGAGACTCACAGATTCACATAAAGAGGTGACATCAGAAGCATCAGGGGTGCTTTCCTGGGGAACAAGTGTCAGCGTTAAGTGTAAGGGTACATACACAAGTGTGTCTTTATCTTTTAGGTTATTTGTAGAGGTCAGGGTCAGAGGTCAGCTCCATTTCTAGGAAGACAGAAGATAGAGAGCTATAATACAATGATACTCAACACTGGAGACAGATGTGACGCTTTAATGTCACCATTTGCTTTCCTGCAACAATATAGGCTGACAGAGGACAAACATCATTGAGGCTTTGTTGCTCAACAAGAGTTATCTGGTTTGTCTTCTCCAGATAATATCCGCGATAGTGTTCATCATACCAAGCTTTCTGTGTTCTCACAATAAAATGCACTCTTTCCCCAATAAGTGCAATCTGCACAATCTCTGTAAAATCAGGAAGACCTGCAGTAGAACCATAGGCCACAATCATGCCTTTTGAGTACCTCGTTCCCTGATAGGTGACTGTGTCAGCCAGCTGAACTTGAGACTGAGAAGGAGATAGATACCTAATTGACTCCTGAATATCTACATGCAAGACATCCACTGGAACTGCTGTTACTCTTACAACACTGAGAGCAGGCAAAACTGTTGTGGTATGCAGGTGGTGGCTTATCATAAGCTGGTGCTTCGTAGCCAGGGACATGAGTATGTTCTTAAAGTTGCCAGTATGCCTTACAATCCTTTTGAACTGGCTATGTTTAGCTTCAAACCTCATCGTCCAAAAAGCAATCACAGGTCCAAATGCCTTTATCAATTCAGGGTAGTGTTCTAAGAAGCGGTGTTTTGGGATAACCCTAACCCTAACTCTTCATTAGGGAACACTTCCTGGAATCTGTGTCGGTGTTCAGAAATTTTTATATGCAATGCTTTCCTCATTATGGACTGGAGCAACAACAAGCTCAATAATGTATTTTAAAGACATGAGCAGAAGCCAGGCTGGATCATTCAATGGTACTCTGTGTCCAATAATGAATGGCAACAGTCGTATCAGGGCCCAATTTTCATGTACGTTTCCTCCAGTCCGTTTTTGTGAGGAGAAGGTTGCAGGCACTGGCTGAGGACAGTTAGTTTTGTCAGCCCATTTATATGGAAACTGTGAGATTGCACGGTTAAGTTCACTAAATTAACTTAAATATTTCTTAGAAATAAAAACACTGAAGCACAGACACAGTTCCAAGAGAACAATCCCTTCAAAAATGTTGTGTAATATGTCAGGTGGGTAGCCAGTGACACAGTGGAATTAGCTCAGATTCTCAGTCAATGGACAAGCCTTTTTTACACCAAAACAGTGCGTCAAAGCAGGGTTTTCTTTGACAGTCAATACATGAGCGGCATGTGCTTCTAGGGTGTGAGCAGGAAATACACCAGACCTCACCTCCTTTATTCGAAATTCTGATTGTTGTCCAAGACAAAATCTGCAAATTAATGGTCCAGAAAAAATTTCCACAAGTCCACAAATTGAGTGTGCCCCTAGATTGTCGGCAGCTACAGAAAACACACTTCCTTTGACATTTTGTACAACAGAGGAAATGTAGATGCCATCACGCTCCAAGACAGCAATGTCTTTTAACAAAGGGGCAAGCACTTCATCATAGCCAAATCTTTTGTTGTCAACTGCTTTACATAAAAGAGCCAAATATACAGAGCTGAGAGTGGATCGAGATGAGTGTGGAAGGTTGCCAAACACCCAGTATACAGCTGTAATCTTGTGCTTCTTTCTTGATGTTCCGAGCGGATTGCAAATTTTAAAATCATCAACATACAGTACAAGTGTAATTCTTAGTTCTTCAGAATAAAAAGAATTTTCTTTATAGATTGTACCATCTCGATATGATTCATATTTAGTAGACGACTTGTTCTGTTCTTCACTTAGAACTTTTTCTCTAAGATTTTCTTTACCCAAAATCTGAATCAAGGATTGGAAAATTGGGATATATTGGAAGCTTCTCTTCTCATTTGGTTCAAGGATGTACTCAACAGGCTTCAACTTCAAATTTTTCTTTATTATTATAAAGAAAAATTTGAAGTTGTCTCTTGAACGATGAGGACAGAGGACCAACACTACTGAGTGTTGCGCTCAGGGGATTGGATTTGCACAATTCTTCCACCAAAGTCAAAATGTGAAACAATAACACTTTTAACTGAAGAAATGGGGACACAATTTGCTATAAAGTGAAGATCATCAACCAATTAAATTCAATGCACTGAACTGAAACATTATGAACACTCTCTAATTTCAACAAGAGGCACGCTATATACTCTACAACGACATTGCTTCCAGCTTCCTCTTCGTAGTGTGCATTAGTGCTACTACCTTCATAATTAGCGCAACTGTGGTCACCACTCTCTTCAGAGGTTCCAAAGTCAAATACTTCCTCTGGTAACTCAGAGATAACCCCTGGTTTAAAATGTTGTGACGTATGTGGAGTATGCTTCACACAGTCTCATTATTCTTGAGATGATGACCTATGTGTTCAAAAAAATCGTTTTCATTAGGAAATCCAGGTTTACTTCAGGTGAGTTGAGGAATTTGACTTCTGGGTGGTATCTTGACAGATGAGAGCGAAGGGAACTCCAGCATTTAAAAGAGCATGGGCAACCTATATGAATGCAAGGCAAGGCATGGCTGTGTCCAAAGGTCCCATGGTGCAGTCTATAATGCTTTAAAATGTCACTCTTGGTTGGTACAACAGTGCTGCATAATTTCATACATGAAAATCAGTCACCTTTCGGCGAAATTCGCCGTTTTGAAACCAAAATAGATGACCTTCGTCAATCGTTTGGGGGGGGGGGGGGGGGGGGGGCAAGTGATTGTGAGTAGACCTCATTAACCTCTTAATACATGCACCTATTGTCAATCACACCCACGTTGTCGTCATGTCCTCATTGGCTTTGGAGACATGTACTGCCTCATCTTAAGCACTGATTGGCTGGTGTGTGGTGTCGTATGAAACAGGAGGAGCTCACGGACGTAAACAAAACAGTCACGTGTCCCACAGATGCACATGTAGGTCAGGAAATGACGTAAAAGGGACCGTATATGGTTTGTTCCGTGTGTGTTACATTACGTGTTGGATACTATTACGGCTGTAAGCAACCATATAATTCGTGAGTGGTCTTGAATGAATCAGGGAAATCTAAGCTTTCTAACAATGTGCAGCATGAATATATATGTTTAAGGGTTGGTGTTTAAAACATTCAGAACAACTTGTGGCTACCTCCCAACCTCCGACCCGTCCCGTAGGCGGAACCGGGGTTATTATAGTTAACGAAAACTAAGACTAAAACTAAAATTAGCAATGAAAAAATAATTCAGTTAACTGAAATTAGAATAAAAACTACAATTAAAAAAAAACAAAAACTAAATAAAAACTACCAGGAACAATGTAAAACTAACTAAAACTAAACTGAATTGCAGATAAATTCAGCTTCGTTTTCGTTGTCGTTTCGTTTTCTCCCTCGATTACTGCCATAGAGATTATTGCCTGTCCTGCAGCAACCGCTATGCTACCCTCCCTCCAGCGGGGGGCAGCATAGCGGATATAATCTGCCGCAAAAGGTGCTTAGCGGGCATTTTATGATTTGCTAGAAATGGCTAAGAAATGGAAGAAATGAAAGTTGCAGGTCGAAAACGCCACAGCCCAATATGGGACTACTTCGAGTACGACAGTATGATAGATAAGAGTAAATGTATAGTGATGAGTACTGATGGGAACATTTGTGGGATGCAACTAAAAGGGAAAAATCCCACAAACTTGAAAGTTCATCTTAGGAGTGGCGGACGGCGGCTAGCCCACAGTCAGACAGCTACCCCGCATCAAGAGCTCCACAAACCCAGCAAACCTTACCTCAGTGCCTTGCACAGGACAGCACATGGTGTGCTACCACACAGGAGCACCATAAACGTGAGCAGGCAATGGTTCAAATGTTTATCGACACCGGACTTTCAACAAGACTGTGCGACAACAGTTCATTCAAACAATTCTGCAGGTTGCTGGAGCACAGATTTAGATCTCCGGGGTCTGCCCGAGTTAACAGCTTAATCAGTGCAAAAATGCAAACAGCCACTGAAAAGCTAAAAGACATTGTCAGGGAGGCTAGAAGATTGACTTTGTGTGTCGATGGATTGGGCAAACGAGGACTGATAGCGGCATTTCTAGGGATATCTGCTTGTTTTTATCACCCTCCTACCGGCAAGGCACAGCATGTTTTATTAAATTTACATTGTTTGGATCATCCACACACTGGTGAGTGTATTGCCCGCTGCATAGACATGACGTTGGAAACATGGGGCATAACTGAAGACAAAGTGCTGCTAGTCATAACCGACAACGGCAGCAACATTGTGGAGGCAGTGCGTCTGTTACGAGACCGAGAAGGACAGGTGGAAGATGCTCAAGGCACAGACCATTCAATGGACACGGAGGCTGACGACACAGATACCGAGTCGTCAGATACAGAGGCCGAGGAAAGGGATTTTGGTAAGGATATTTATTTAGTTATCCTTGAACAGGCAACGTTCAACCGGAGATAGACACCCCTTAACACTCTGTTAGGGGCATCATTGAAGGTTTTTATCAAGTTATTATTTACAACATTTCTATGTGTAATTAGTATCTAAGTCACATGACTTGGTTCAGGTTCATATATATATATACATATATATAAAACCTTCAATCATGCCCCTAACAGGGTGTTAAGGGGTGTCTATCTATGTGACTTAGATACTAATTACACATAGAAATTTTATATAAACTTCATATATGTAGACTTTATGGCATAAAGTCTACATATATGAAGTTTATACATTTGTTGTTTTATTGACAGTGTCAAAAAAGTGAGAATTCTACATTATGTTTATTATTAAGGTCATAGTGGGTGATGGTCCTGTGCTGAGGTGCATTATATATTGAATGGTGTTCTTAATATTTTGTACACTCCATTAACATACATGAGGAGGGCAAAATAATAGGAACTCTAGTCAAAGTTATGCACCTCAGTATATCACCACCACTTAGTACCTCAGTAATAAACATTAACTAGAATTATTACTTTTTTGACAATGTTTACAAAATAGTAAATGTATACTCTTTTTTTTAAGTAGAATTTATAGCAGGGCTGTGGTATTGGATTGAATTAGATTGCACAGGTGTTCCTAATGAAGTGACTGTATCCTGTAGGGCAATGTATCCTGGGAGATACAACTCATAAACTCCTAAATATTAAGTATGTATGGAAATGTTTTTACTTGAGTGCAAATTAGTAAAGTAGTATCTTTTTTTCTATTCCTGCCCATTTAAGGGTTAATGGCTTTGTATTTAAGACATCTACATATTTGATTGAATCCATAAGTCAGTGTTTTTGGATTTATTTTAATTTTTGTGATTTTTATAGAACTGGAGAACCTTTTGGAGAATGAGGACAACAACAAATTCCAAAGAATGCCCTGCCTGGCCCACACCTTGCAGCTCGCATTAAAAGATGCAATGAAGCACCCAGGTGTCTACTCCACCATAATGAAGGCAAGACGGCTGGTTCATGCTGTAAGGAAGTCATCTGTTGCAAATGAACAAATGGTGAAAAGATGTGGCAAAACTCTCATACGGGACTGCAGCACACGCTGGAATAGTTCCCTAGACATGATCAAACGACTGCTGGAGACGAAAGGAGAACTCAATCAGGTGCTGGAGGACTTGAATATGGACACTCTCCTCACAAGTGACTGGACAAAGCTTGAAAATCTACTCAAATTGTTTGAGCCTTTTGCTGTGCACACTGACCAGCTCCAGAATGACAGCCAGTCCTTGTCTCATGTTGTGCCATGCCTTTTAAACCTGGAGGCACACCTACTTTCCAGCACTGTTATTCTGAAGCCTGTTGCTCAGTTGCTGTTGAAGTCTCTGAGAGATAGGTTTGCTGGCATTCTCAACCCTGACTGTTGCACTTTCGATGCGACTGCAGCAGGAGCCTGCCTCCTGGACCCCAGTGTTTCATTTGTTCTGCAGTCACCAGAACTAAAATCTTTGCAGAAGGCAGCAGATTCCTTTGTGCAGGCCCTAGCAGGACAGTCTCATTCGACCACAGACGAAAATGCCTCAAGGGCCACTGAAAATGCTTCACCAGTGGCCAAAGCACTCCTATCTTGCATCCCTCCTGGAAGGGAGCAGGTCAGACAATAATGTCATGAACTCACCATCAAATGAGATGACAAAGTACATGGATGAGATCCAGCAAGGGATTGTCTGTGACAACCCACTGGATTTCTGGAGGTCAAGGGAAGCCATTTATTCAAGACTTGCCCCAGTGGCTTTAGATTTAGTCAGTGCCCCTGCCTCCCAAGCATTTGTAGAGTGCATTTTCTCTATGTGTGGACTTCTATCGTCGGGTCTGAGAAATCGGACTACGACTTCTCTTGAGCAACGCGTTTTTCTCAAGATTAACAAAAAGTTACTGCACTAAAGGTGTGTGTGTGTGTTAGTCCTCTCCACAATGGAGACCATTTTCATCGAGATTTCATAATGGTGAATATCATTTCAGTTAATTGTCTCAGGGGCATAGATGCAGCCTTTATGGTTACATAAGAATTAGTTAAAACAATTCCAATTTGAGATCAGAGATATGTGAATATAGCTGCTTCTTTAAGCTGTTCAAACCATCTCGTCTCTCTCACCTTCTCCACTGCAGCTAACATCCCGTTTTTGTTGCTGATATATGTAGTTTGTCTTTGGATAAAGGCTTGTTAAATAAAAGTACAAACAAAAGTTTAATAGATTGACATTCAGAAATCATTGACTAGTAGTGCAAAAAACATCTATTTTATTTTCATATTTACAATCTTCTACTCTGGCAGATATGAAGTATTAATTTCTTATCAAGCCACCTGTGAAATAACTGAGCATTATGACTGTACGGGGTGTGATGAATTGGTTGTTTTTCAGTTATAGGAGTGTCACATGTCAAAGGTTTAAAAAAAGAAACATTTTGCCTTGCTTCTGGAGGTTCACAACTGTTTTTGTGGATTAAGGTTTTTCCACGACTTCATTCTGGAATACAAACCATTTCAAGTTTTACTTTTGATTTACCTGCAGGTGATGGTTAAAGAATGAAATTAAAAGGACTTGATAAACCATATTTGGTGTCGCACCTTCTTTCATCCTTTCCAGCTTCTACAAGTCAAGGCTTTCTCCTAATACCTGACAAACTAAAACTAAGACTAAAACTAAATAAAAACTAAACTGAAACTAGTCAATTCCTCAAAATAAAAACTAAACTAAAACTACTAAATCACTTGATGAACTAACTAAAACTAAACTGAAATAAAAAAGGAAACTGGAAAACTAAATAAAAATAAAAACTAAAGAAAATTTCAAAACTATAATAACCCTGGGCAGAACAGCATGTTTTACGTGTCTGCAGTTCCGATCCTTCATGTTGGCTGAAACAGACAAGTCACCCTCAAACATGCTGAAAACCACATTGAAGTTTGGCCTGCAGTTAGACATCCATAATGCTTATGTGGCTTTGAGGATGTTCCTCACGTTGCCGGTGACAAACTGTGAGGGGGAGCGCTCATTTTCTCATTTGGGGAGATTCAAAAATGAGCTGAGAACAAGCATGAAACAAAAACGCCTGAAGTCCTTATCATTACTGGCAATAGAGTCTGAACTTGTCAGAGACCTGGACTTTAGCGATGTTGTGGAGGAGTTTGCTAGGAGAAAGATCATTGCATAAGGGAGCTACTCTAGTGTGTGTGTGTGTGTGTGTGTGTGTGTGTGTGTGTTGTTAACGTGCATTGTTTTTTTTATGACTCGGAAAACATTTGTTGTTGGGATGTTTGATATTGTGGCGATTCTAAAAACAGGTTGTTTGCTATTCTTTGAAGTGTTTCTGCATATCTGAGTGTATACTGTTTTGATAATACACACACACACACACACACACACACACACACACACAGAGGCGGTCCTGGCTAGTTTTGCAAAAACATTTAAAATAAACAGGTTTGACCATCTCTCATCTCTGCCAGTCAGCCCCTCCACCTGCCATCTCTGTAGCTTTGTAGACGGTGGGCCGAGGCCCCGTATCAGCTTTAGTTTTTGAAAATAATGATCCCCATGGAGGGAGAACCTGGATCTTTTACGTTTTAAAGTTTATTTTTTTCTCAATCAGATTTTCTTTGTTGGCACTCGTAATTCTTGCACATTTTTTAGTTTAAAGTTCGTTAAATCAGCAGGAAAACGCTGCAGCGTACTGTCAGTTGAACCAATGGCACGCAGCGCTACAAATCACGTGATGTTATTCAACCAATCAGACCTAGATATGCGAAGAACAGCTGCTGCTCTCAATATTCACGGGGTGGACACGGGGTGAAGACGGCGATACATTCATGGAAAACCACACGAAATATTATGAGCTAAATAAGACGCTTCCACATGTGTAGGTAAGTATTAATGTTGTTGGAAAATGCTAGCTATGCTATTTATTTGATGTATAGCCTTTGGCCTTTGATGTGCAGTATGACTGTATTTCTACATAATTAGGGCAGCGTTTTATGCCTTTTACTGCGGAGAGTCTTCAGGGTCCCCCAATTGGGGGACCTTGGAGTTTAACATTAAGAGCTTGTTAAGCCACGCACTCACGGTGTGTGAGTATAATTAACATTACTGGTTATTTTATTGGTGTTACCTTTATACCCAGAGAGAGGGACAACAGAAGGAATTTAAATGATCTAAAAACATGGTTCTCTGTAGTATACCCCAGTCAACAAATTTCAAACAGTGAAGTAAACTATCCTGAAATGTTGTTGAGCATAATTGTATATTTTAATAGTTAGGCTAATAATGTATTGATTCATTAGATACAAAATGCTTCCTAAGTTTAAGTTGTATTTAAACCAGCGTCGTGCCATATCAATTATGTGAAAGTTGAATTCATTTCATTTAGCACTAACTTACTAACAATATTCCCACTAGGTAATACTCCCATGCCGGACAATGAGAAATGGTGCTCAAACCATACACTGTTGGTGAGTTAACTTTATTCTAATATCTAACTGTTAATAAATAAGAATGCTTAGTAACATATTTACAGAAACAAATAACATTAACAAGAACAGTACTCTTGTTTTCTCCATGTGTTCTTGAACACAGTACTGGTTGATGAAAGGTGCTCTCTCCTCTCATGCTGGCCCTGGAACCACTAGTCATATTCAAATGACCTACTGTATTGCCACAGTTTGTGCATTGGCACAGGTTTGTACATGGCAGCTCATGTATTTTGCAGGTGCATCTCTTAACACAGTTTGGGTTTTTTTACAAGAGCAGTGCACTAGTTCAAGGATTGCCTCTGGAGCTGGGGGAAGTGTCATCCAGTCCACTTCTAAGAAATCTCCTGCCATCTTCCAGCCATGACATTCAGGGGCGGGAATATCAGGCCTACACTCAAGGGTCCTTCTGTGGACTGCACCCTGATAGTTAGCACGCTGGATGTGCTTGTGCAAGCAGTCTGTGTTTGGAGGCAAGTCTCTCTTAGAGCACTTTCCTGACTTGAACAGCTTAACTCTTGCCTTGGTAACATCCATACACTCCTGATCATACAGGTCACATGTGAAAGCCTCCACTACCTTGCAGAACTCTGCTAACATTTATGTGTTGCAGGGGTCTCAGGGGGCAACACCAGGAACATCCAGCGAGAAAGTTGTTATATCTGATATTTTTTGTCCCCCACATAATTCTAAGAAACAGTGTAACAAACTTATGTCATACGAGTTAAAGACAAAGTTTGGTTCTCAAATGTAATGTGCATAATGTCATTGTGTTTTCATGCTAATTTCTATTTTTCTTCACAGATTCACAGCTGAAGTTCAAGATTCACATTGACATGACTATTATTTTCTTATTGGACACCTTGCCTCTGTGAAATAAAGGTGCCTTTTCAAATCTTCTCTGGGCTCGTTTTATGTTTGTGACGTTGGTGAAGTGGCTGCAGCTGTCTCTGTGGTAGCCACAGTTAGCTGGAATAGCAGCAGGTTCCTTAAGTTTGAGGTTCACAGTTAACTTATTTAAAAGGACAATTAATAAACGCACACACATCATAAATAAATACATAAATAAATATACATTTATATATGTATTTATACATAATATATATATATATATATATATATATATATGCAAAATCCGTGTTATATTAGCAATGTGTGTGTGAAGTGTTGATGTACAGTACTCCGATGCCAGTAACTTGAGAGCAGCAGATCCATGGTAACTGGCAAACAAAGAAAAAGGGAAATTTCGAGGCGTGTCATTGGACAATAACTGCAATGACGTCATACATGTCGGACCCCAAGCATAGCTGCCCGCTCGGTTTGCCGGAACCGGTAACTCAGACAAAGTTACCGATAAACAAAAAATGTGCAAGAGGTAAGAGTGCCAACAATTTTTGTTTAATTTGTTGAAAAATTAAGATGTTGTACACAGAAAATTAGGTCCTTCCTCGGTGGGGATCGTCTAAATATATGTAATCTCCCCTTGGCCCACCGCCTATTGGTGCCCCTTTATGCATCTATTTAATTATAGAGTACAAATGTTGATAGTGTAAATAAGAGGTGTCACCTAGGAAATATTGTTCCTTAAGATTACAAAATGGATACATTTTCCTATCACTCATTATATCTCCCAAATACTTAATGTTAGAACTATGCCACCTGGTATTAACTAATGGTTTGCCTTTTGCTGAAAATAAAGGATTGTGCCATAAAGAACAAGAAGGGAGAGAGATTCCTGTGACTTTTATGAATTTCTTTAGCAATATTACAAGAAAAAAATCCTAATTGGATTGTCAAATTTTGCAGGAGGAAACCAACCAAACACTGGAATAAAGATAGCCAGCCTGAGTGGGTTAACATTGAAAATAATCTGTCATCTCCTTTTAGACAGTGGACAGAAGCCAAATAAACAATGTAACAAATATAGAATTCACTATAATCATGGCAGGGATTACAACGGCTGCCAGGACAATACTTAAATTGTGGAAAATATCCAAACCCCCTGAAATGAAAGAGTGGGTAAACATCATGATAAAGACTGTTTCATACGAACTTATGCTCAACAGGATGAGCAATAGCAACAAGAATAAGGCACCAACCTGGGACTTGTTTTGGACTCACATCGTACTGTCTGATGGGCCTGTAGTGTGATTACCTTCCTCATAGTATATTTAACATTCTAACTTGCTGTATGGATATTCTACTTAGTCATGTAACTATCAACATGCCCTTTTATTTATTTATACTGTATTTTTATTTTATTCTTGTTTGATTTTTGATTTCTTTTTATTTTATGCCATTGAAGGTCCATGTAGTATGTATGACAAGAATTGTCTCACAATGTAAAATGTTGTACTGTCAAACACCAAAGAGAAAAGAAATAAAGAATTGAATTATAAAAAAAAAAAAAAAGTTTTGCAGGAGGATTTGGATAAAAAGAAGCCAAATTGTATCGTCAAGACCAGTGATGAGCTGCCTCTCCAGCCCACCCCAACTACCTATTGAATTAGGGTTATCATAAACCCATGTAATAGGATATCTAACACGGTAACATAGATAATATTGGTAAATGTCTGGAACAGCCAACCCCCCCCCCCCCCCCCGAGATACGCAAACCCAGCAGTCACTGCAAAAATGGGGCCAAAGATGACCAGATGGAGGAGCTAATGGAAAATTCAGAAGACAGTTTGATCCCCACAAAAACATCTTGTTGCTCTGCATATTATGGAAGGTGATCTTTTGATTGTTCTGAATCTTAAGATTATATATACATTTACATCACAATCACTTATGTTTTATTAACCATCCAAGAGCTGATGGACTGATCCATGGTCATCAATGTATGAATTAGAGAGATCAAGAAGAGTGCGCGACCAGGACCAACAATCTAAAAGAACAAGAGGTCTAGGCAATTCAGAATCTGTTTATCGTCGGCAATTATGTATACTCTTTCATACTCTTTTATGCATACGAATTTCACTCTCATTAACAGATTATGAAACTTACATGGCAAAAAGAACAACAACCGGTAAAGTATACACACTTCTGCACTTAATCTCATTAAACATTGCATTTATCATCATAAGTCTTTTTATCTGTGTCATATATGGGTCAAAAACGTTGAAGTTTTTTTAAGTAGCTAAAAAATAAGAAGGCATTTTGTTGATGTTTGTAGGTGACACTTCAAAGTTCAGTGTTGTCTACGTCTTTATATTATATTATATACTCAAGAATAAAGCCAGTAATTACATTTTTATTATTTTTCTTTCTGGCATAGACACCTTTATTAGTAGTACAGAGACAGGAAATCACAGGTTTGTTTTGTTTTTTTAAACGTTCACTGCCTTGCACTGAAACTAAATGCAAAATGTTGAAAAATAAATTTTGCTCCATCGTTTGGGATTTGTTCCAACAAATCCCAAACAATCCCAAAAACAATCTCCAGATTGTTTTTGTCTTCATTAGTCAACAAAACAAGTTATTGTACTTTAATATAAAGTATTGGTGTTATACTGTATGACAATATTTCGTTACACTGAATGAAACATGTCAACACGGCCAAAAATAGATTCCTTTAGCAACAATAATAATGATCCTATGAGCACTTATCAGCCGCAGCACCAGTATTTTCCTTTTTTACATTTTTTAAAGTTAAAAACTGTATAAAACAGGATTGTTTAGAAGGTTTAATCTTGTCATGTTGAAACGAGGCAGTTACAAATAAAAGGAGTGTTTAATTATATGCTTCATCTATGCCATAGAACCACAGCAACACACACCTGAAAAAGATTTTTAAAACTAGCCACTAGCATGCCCAATGAATGAACTAACTAACGAAACTTGAACAGGTTACAAAAATCTATGATTGTGTTATTTATTTACAGTGTTGGTTTTGGTTTCATCTGACCATCTGACATTCTCCCAATGCTTTTCTGGATCATCCAAATGCTCTCTAGCAAACTTCAGACGGGCCTGGACCATAGGCGAAGTTTGAACTTTAAGATTGGGGGTGCCAAAAAAATAACTAGAAATGTAATGTATAGGCTATAGGCTGCAACACAAGGATTCATACATGAAAATAGATCAGGACAGACTACAGGCTACTGCAGGTGTGTTTTCATAACTAATATGACCAATGGATGAAATTACTTTGGCAGCGGAACTCGCCATAACCGCAAAATAAAACGGCTGCCACGGCACCTACTGCAGTTATAGGCTTTAACACAGAGGTCTGTAGGATCAACAATGCTATGTAACCCGTGTGCAATTACGCATTGCGCATGCACAATCATTTACTTTGGTCGTGCTGACTGTGGGCAGTTTGTTTTCTGCTGGACCAGTGTGGGATGGATAGGATCTTATTGATTCATTTATTGTTCAGTTTATGGGAGGGTCTGAGACTGAAACCACACGGCTGAAGAAACAGCTTTTCACATTAAAAGCCGTGGGCGCAGCTGTCGCGTCAAGCGCTTTCAAGAACTTTGTCTCGTCACTTCAAAATTTGAATTCATTTATTTTTCGTTCCCATAACAGCTTTAACGTGACATATTTCTAAATTAACTTAAATAACAAAACGAAAAATCAACTCAGTTCACAACAAAGTTCTCAAACAGTGATCGAAACATTATATCTCCACCAATACGTTACAGGATTGTCCATTCAATAAAAACAGGAACATAATAATCATGTAATAGCATTCACACAAAATAAATAAATGGGCTAATGGTAATTCAAGTGTGCTAATTTAGTAAACAAGCCAGTATAGCCTATATGTGCAAATCATATTCAAATTTAGAAAATCCGGAATTATGAAATAAAAATACAATGCAATAACATTCACACAAAACTATATACAGCGTAATTAAAAGCTACAATTTAATTTAGTCAACAAGCAAATAACTGCATCAGCCTATAAACCTGGCATTAGCCAAAACCACACACCCAACAACTGAAACACAAAGTCAGGCAATCTATCTGAACATCAAAATGCTTAATTTCTTGGAGTCCGTCTTTGCAAAGGCGTGTTTGTAAAGATGATACAGCCCCACAAGTTGATCCAGGCCTTTCCTTCCGTTTTCAACCTCAGTGATCTGCAAGAAGACACAAATGACACAATGTGTCAAAATAGGCAAAACAATACTCTATCGGAATTACACGAACATTACATTAAACTCAACACAATTATTTGAATGAATGGCTTACCTAGTGCAGCATCAGGCGCCTTTTTCCAGCTGGCATAGATGTCCACTATCTTCTCAACTGACAGTTTTGCAGTCAAATCTCCCTCAATGTACAGCAGGGCCGGATCAGAAAATCTCTCCTGGATCATTGTAGACCTCAGCCAGTTTCTGATCCTCCTCATTGCCGAGAAACTTCTCTCTGATGTTGCTGATCCAATTGGCAGTGTCAGTGCCAGCTGGAGTAATAGGAAAAAGTTTGGATAGCTCTCCTTGCTCACTTCTTTTTGCAAGTCCTTCAGGGTAATGGGAGATTGGACAGCAGATCTTATCAGGTCCATTTCTGCTGTCACCAGCTGTGGATGGACTATCTTGAGGCTTGCATATGCAGTCAGAAGTGGTTCGATGCCTTTCTTGTCACACTTGATCACAGCATCACATGCCACTGCAAGGTCCATGGCTTGATCTGAAAAACGCCTGTCCAACTCTGCCATCATATTGTCCAGCACAGGGAGAAATAAATGGCAGTAGACAGCGTGAGCCTCAGATTGTCCGTCTTCCTTATCCCTTTCATCTTGTCGGCGCTGCCCAAGTGTGGCCCCCACTGCATACTCGTAAAGCGACAAAGGGGGTCTTGAACTTCTCTTTCGCTTTGCGCTGGTGGAGGGGTTGCTTTCTCCAGTGGCAACTGGCATGCCGACGTCCTCGCCAAACTGTCTGATTTGGCTCCATAAGTCTTGCCAACCTTCCTCCTCTCCTCTGCGTTCCCTGAAGTGTGCTTTCAGACGATTTATTGTGGAGGCAGCATCTGCAAGTGTTGCGGATTTGGACTGCAGCTTCTTGTGGACAACGTGCACAACCTGCAGTAGGTCCTCAAGGATAATGAGACAGGCGATGAAGCCAGGTGTGATCATGTGATTATGCAACCCACTTGCTTCCACTGACCATTTCTCTCCTTCATCCATCATCTCCTTCAGACAACGTATGATAGCCACATATTGTGATTTCACAGCATAGACGCATCTCCATTTGCTCGCCCAACGCGTATCACTGGGCTGCCCAATTTCCTTTGGCTTCATTTGGAGTGCTTTCTGCATCGCCAGAAACCTGTGGTGGTTGCTTGGTTCAGAAAACACGGAGTACAGCTTGTCAACCACATTTAGCGTCATTTTGATGTCTCTGTTGACTGTACATGATTCCACCAAGACCAGGTTAAGTTTATGGGCCATGCAGTGTACGTAGATGGCAAAGGGATAATCTTCCTTTATTCGCTGTTGCACTCCAGTTAAGTGCCCAGACATAACTGAGGCCCCATCATACGACTGTGCGACTGTGACTCCAACCCCTTCTTGATACCCCCAACAATCCCAGCAGCATCACGGGAGGCAGAGCAGTCAATGAAGCAAATTAATCGCTCTTTAACCTGCACCTTTTCTGCATATCGGATACACACAGACAGCTGTTCAGACTTTGATGATTTGGCCTCATCCGCGATAACCGTAAAAAACCAGTCTCACGCACTGCATTTGCTATTTCCTCTCTGACTAGCTCTGCACACAAAGAGATGACCTCGTTTTGAAAATCCGAACTTGTACAATTAAAGTACTTCTCATCATGCATTTTGCGGAAACTTGGGTCATACTTGCCGAGGAAGTCGCACAAACTCAAAAAGTTTCCATTTGTTTCACCATCATCCGGCTTGTTTGTATCTGCTTCTGTATCAACTGTATTTGTGTGCTTTTTTTCGTTTTTATTTTCTTGTATTACCTTTTTTCTCCTTTGTATTTCCCGATGTCCACGGAAAGGGGAGGCCCAGTTGAGACAGCAGCTTAACGACATCCACCACCTTTGTCAAATACTCCGTGGCTGTGTCTCAAATGGAGCACTTACGTGAGTGCACCAGACTGTAGTGCGTAGTGCGCACTGAGCACTTACCTCTGTGGTGCACACTGTCGTGGGTAAGTATTGTCTGAAATGGAGCACTGGCGTTTTGCACTTAGCGGAAGTGATGGGCTTGCATGTCCCTGCTGGCCGCCAATTGAAATCAGAAAATTGGGCAAAAAGTCCCTCCCCTTCCGCTACGTCGGCAAAATGGCGTCCGTTTAGTGGATTTTTTGTCCGTTTTTAGTGCACCATCCGGGTACTTTCAGAGCACTGAGTTTTCGCTTGTTCTTCAGTGTGAACGCACTATGCCCTAAAACATAGTGCTTGAAGTGTGCAAGTGCGCCATTTGAGACACAGCCCCTGTTTTTATCCACCGTGTTCTGGTGACAGGTGGACAAGTGAACTCTGACAGATCCATGTTTTTCAGTTTCCTTGTAGCCCTCCCACAGTCTCATGCAGGCCTTGTGTTTTTCACTAGAGCTATGCCTTATTAGCCTCTCAGTTAATTTACTCCAATATCGCCCACCTTGTTTAGCTAATGCGTCCTCCTCTCCAATCTCCGTGGAAAAGTGGCGGCAACAAAAACAAAACACTGCGTCCCTTGAAACAGAGTACTCCAGCCATGGATGCTTGTTATAGAAAAAAGCAGAAAAGCAATGATTTCAATTTCCAATTTCGTGTCTTGGGAAAACGGGAAGCACTGGCTGTTTGGGCCCCACACTTTTATCTCCTAGATCGCTGGGAAGTTGACCCCCATCACAGGTTGTCTCACAGGGATTGCCAGCGGCGACAGCTGCGGTGCCGACCGGGGTCAAGATGTGATGGCTGGTCGGAAAGCGAGGCGCTACTTGCAGGCCCGGAGCAGCAGGGGCAGCTTCGGTGGCAGCAACAATGGCACTGGAACTTGAATCCGGCGAAACTGGAGTTGTTTCGGTTGCGAAGAACTTGCGTATATCCATTTTCACTCAGGAGTCACTCCTGTCAGGTTTTGGCGGCTGGCAGACTCTGCTCAATGTGCGCAATTGCGCATGTGCCTGCAGGGTGTGAGGGCGAGAGACGGCGGGAGATGCCCACACACACAGCAGCATAGATCTAAAAACTGTCCACTTTTATACAATAAACTACTGTAATATATTATGTAGGCTATATTACATTATTAATAATAATAGGCTATAATATAAATAATAATACCTTATTATTATTATTATTATTAGATTGCTCTCGGGAGAAGTCAAAATGTTGTTTTAAATGCTAAACAGCAGCAAATATGGATTGAAGCAGATAATTTCGTTAGGTAAAAACATTTTCTGAATATTGGAAATGATTACATTTATGTTTTTAAAAAATAAATATTAACATTTAAACTTTACAACACTGTGGCGTATTTTTGGACAAAAAACAATCTATGCTACCTGGGTGTCTTATCCTGCTTTTTGATCACTTAAAACTTTCTTTTACCTCTACTGTGGTTTGAAGTAATGTTTTCTTTCCAGCTATCAAAAAAAAAAGCAAGAAAAAACCCTGAACAAATCGTTACCAGGCAACGCACATTCAGTCGCGGGAAATGTAACAATTGTGAAATATCTATATGAAATTTGATTCCATAATGCATAGCGGGCAATGAATCTGGCCTCCTGTTGGCATTATATATGAACTATACTGACTGGGCTGCCGCGCACTTATACAGTGCGTAATTTGAACACTGTGTAGACTATTTCTGAGTATTGTTCTGTCTCTGACAGCAGTACAATGAGACAATATGTTTGTGGATTTAAATTTCTTATGTTTATTGAGTTAGTTTGTATTTATTGTTTAATGTGTTACAGAGTTGTACTTATCTAGGCCACTTACTATTTGTACATCATAATAAAAAAAGAAAACTCCGGCCACCACCAGGAGATGCCGGGCACCCTGGGAACCCCCCCAAACTTCACCAATGGCCTGGACATGTACTGGCTTAAGCAGGGGGACACGTCTGGCACTGTAGGATTTGAGTCCCTGGCAGCGTAGTGTGTTACTGATGGTAGCCTTTGTTACTTTGGTCCCAGCTCTCTGCAGGTCATTCACTCGGTCCTCCCATGTGGTTCTGGGATTTCTGCTCACCGTTCTTGTGATCATTTCGACCCCACGGGGTGAGGTCTTGGGTGGAGCCCCAGATCGAGGGAGATTATCAGTGGTCTTGTATGTCTTCCATTTTCTAATAATTGCTCCCACAGTTGATTTCTTCATATCAAGCTGCTTACCTATTGCAGATTCAGGCTTCCCAGTCTGGTGCAGGTCTACAATTTTGTTTCTGGTGTCCTTTGACAGCTCTTTGGTCTTGGCCATAATGTTTTTGTCCTGCCGATGTAGTATTGAATTTGTCCAGCAGAGGGCCTTGGCGCTAAGTTTCAGATTGATCAGTAGATAACATTTGCAGTTTGTGTAAATGTGTAACTTTATATTTTATTGTCGTAAAAAGACAACAGACGTTACATTTTGTAATGTTTATTTTCTGTTTGCTTTCAGTCTTACAAAAACTAATGGGAAGGAATAAAACTGAGGAAAAGATCAAAGAATCCTCAACGAGACTTCCAGAGTTTCTCCATTATTGTTAACTATCTGTCTAGCTGTATAGAGCTGACGTATAGCGAGGGCAGAATAGTAAGAAGACAGTAATACACCAAGTTCTTCACGAAGCAGCTCAACACTGATTTCATCATTGCTTACCCAACGTCATCCAAGCAACCAGGATGGATGAACGGCGTAACACAGAAGAAACACATCAGTCCTTGGCGACTAGATCCATCGCACAATCAAGTAGCAAATCATCAACAGCAAGCTCTGCTGCACTCAGGGCTCGAGCCAGAGCAGAAGCTGCTCGCACACAGGCTTTATTCGCTAAGAAAGAAGCGGAGATGATGGTTGAAGAGGCAACATTAAAAGCAAAAATGCACATTCTACAGAAAGAAAAGGATGCAGCTACATCGTCTATGCCCTCTGCATAACAAGCCTCACCCCACCACAGAAGAGGCAGTGTTTGTGGCTGCTGTGGACAATAGACTCTCGTCATGACATTGACCTACTTCTCTCACCATCCAACGCTGCACAAAGGACAAGTGAGTATGTTTTGCAACACAGCTGTGGCACATCAGGACACCTGTCTATGCACACATGTTCAACCTGCAATAGAGAAAGTTGAACAAGAAATGAGCAACCTCAATATTGAAAATGAAGATGCTCACCTGCAAACCGCTCATAAAGATGTGAACATCTAACCAGCAATGAAAGCCTCACAACATACTCCTGCAAACGTTCTTCCTGTGCAAACACAGAAAAAGAGACATTTAGAATCAACTGTAAATTCAACTTACCTGAGACAGCCTGCACAACAGAGGTGGGACCCTGACATCTCTTTCAAGCAGACAGCATCCACACCAGATGTCGCAAAATACCTCATGCGAAGAGAAGTAGTCACATCTGGTTTAATGGAGTTCGATGACCACCCGGAGAACTATTTGGCGTGGAAAACCTCTTTTCAAAGCGTCATTGATGAACTCACATTAACTCCAAGAGAAGAGTTAGACCTCCTGGTTAAATGGCTCAGGCCAGCGTCTAAAGAACAAGCAAAAAGAATCAGAGCCATACACAGCCACAACTCAGCTGCAGGGCTAAACATGGTCTGGCAAAGATTTGAAGAGACCTATGGAACCCCTGAGGCAGTTGAACATTCACTCCTGAAGAGGATCGAGGGATTTCCCAGAATCACGAACAGAGACAATGTAAGATTAAGAAAGCTTGGAGATCTCTTGCTTGAACTTGAATATGCGAAGGAAGGAGGATTCCTCCTGGACTAGCATATCTCGATACATCACGTGGGGTGAACCCCGTATTAGAAAAGCTTCCATTTAGTCTTCAAGAAAAGTGGATTTCCCAAGGGTCAAGGTACAAAGAATACAACCATGTCCCCTACTTCACCTTTTTCTCACAGTTTATTCGTTCTGAAGCTAAAACCAGAAATGACCCTAGCTTTATGATATCTCAAGCTCACTACCCCGGTCCCACCAAGACAGAGAGACCCACAAGATACAACAACAAAGTACCAGTGTCTGTGAGGAAGACTGGTGTCCTTTCTGAAGCTACAGCAGCTCCCACAGGCTCTGTCAAAAAAGGAGCTATAGATCCAGACCGTCTATGCCCTCTGCATAACAAGCCTCACACACTCAAAAAATGCAGCACCTTCCGCAGCAAGCCCATAGAGGAGCGTAAAACCTACCTCAAGGAGAAGAATATCTGCTTCAGGTGCTGCAGCTCGACCAAACATAGAGCAAAAGACTGTGATAAAGAAATAATCTGCAGAGAATGTGGCAGCAAGACTCACACATCCTCTTTACATCCTGGTCGCGCACCTTAGGTCTCAGAAGTCCCAGCTGATCAAGGTGAGGAGGAGGAGACCCATGAGAGTCCTCCAGGAGCTCTCCCTGCACTAACATCAAAATGTACAGAGGTTTGTGGGGGAAACACCAACGCCAAATCCTGCTGCAAAATATGTTTAATTAACATCTACCCTGAAGATCAACCAGGAAAGGTAATTCAGACATATGCAGTGTTAGACGATCAGAGCAATCGTTCACTTGCTCGCCCTGAGTTCTTCAACCACTTTGGCCTCTATGAAAAAGCATCTCCCTACACATTAAAGACGTGCTCTGGTGTTATGGACACTGCAGGGAGGAGAGCAACAGACTTTGTGGTGGAATCCTATGATTGAAAGATCAAGGTCAAGCTTCCGACTCTCATCGAGTGTGAAATTATTCCAGATGACCCAGACGAAATCCCCACACTTGAAATACCACTTTATTTCCCTCATCTGAGACATTTAACAGATAAGATACCACCTCTCAATGAAAATACCCAGATCTTCATTCTGCTAGGAAGAGACATTTTGCGAGTGCATAAAGTGAGACAGCAGTACAATGGTAACCATGACGACCCCTACGCCCAACGTCTTGAACTCGGGCAGGCCTGGACTGGGACAAAACTTCAGCCCTGAACTTTTTGGTCCAGACCGGCCCACTACAATCTGCGCGCAGATACTGTGCCAACTTGCGTTGATGTACATGTAAACACACAAGCCCTTAATAACAGTAGTATACTGAACAATATCCATTATATTCTGGAGACTTGAATAGGCTAGGTTTTAACTGTATCATGTGAAACTGATGGACAAGCGATAAACCATAAACACTGACTGAAAAAAATATGAACAGCGTAGGCTACATATGTTATGTAGTTAGATCAATGTCCATCATGAACAAAATGGACTGTGGGCACAAAGAACGGTGCATGTTGACACCTCAAACACTTTAACTCTGATGACCTGATTTGGGGGAAGTCATTATAGGTAGAAATGATCAAAAACTGTGAAAAAATGATCAAAAATAGTAGATCTACATGCTCAAAGCACATCACATTGCAACATGTGAGTTGTAAACTTGCAGATTTGCAATTATGTGGCATCCTTTGATGAAAATCAACTAATCAATGAATCAGGATAGTATATGAATATGGTTATTGTTTTCCAATACTTTAGATAACTAGATTTAGGCCTAGTTGTAACACACCACACTATGCAGAGTTATTTGTTATGTTAAGTAAAGTTCATTAAGTAACCGTTCTGAACATTTAATACACCATGCTGGCAGAATCACACCTGCTGAAGACTGTATCACCACTTCCACATGGTGGAGAGTCTTCCTCAACCTGCTGCTTCTTTTCTCCATTTTTAAGCTCCGCCTTTTCATTTTTACCCGCATTCTCTATTTTGTAATTCTCGCTTTATTTTTCGTGTGCTGTTGTTTCTCTCCCTTGCTCTCTCATCATGACTGCTTGTCATTAAAGGTGATTGGACGGGGGGGGGGGGGGGGGGGGGTGTCTAGTGGGTGGGACTCCTGGGTCTCTGTAGCCTATCATAGGGCCCTTGGACCAGGTATTCTTTAGACAGACAAGCCAATGGACCTCTGCTGTGTCTGTAGGCTGCAGCAGAGCTCTGTGGGCCGGTGCATGTCTCTGCTCTGGGCCGGGAGAGTTACCATGGCAAGGCACAGCGAAAAATAAATGAACAAATAAAAAATAAAAAACGGGCAGCCATCGGCCCATTATTGATTGGCCCACCGGGAAAAGTCCCGGTACTCCCAATGGCCAATCCACCCCTGACCTCGGGTGGGTTATTGTAGGAGACGTTTGCCTAGACCAAGCTCACAAACCACCTAATGTCCGAGTCTACAAGACACACGCACTGCCTAATGGACGGACATCCAATTTAAGTCCTTGTCCTAACAAAATACAAGTGAGACACTTAAGACAAAAAACACTCACCAACCAAGTATTGTGGACTGCACATTCCAAGGCGAGGAGACAGAAAAACTTGGAGCTACAGTCTTCGACAGTCACCCTGATGATGAAAAGGTAGCTCTGTCAGTCGACGATCAAACATTCCTGGACATCATGGACAGGTCTACATGGATCAAACGAACAGCTGGGTAGCACCGCTGCCATTCTGCAAACCCCGCCGCCGTCTTCCAAACAACAGAGAGATGGCTCTGCGACGACTCTTGTCTCTCCGACAAACACTAGACAGACACACAGACATGAAAGAACACTTTCTAGAGTTCATGAAAAAAGTGTTCGAGAATGACCAAGCAGAACTAGCACCAGAATTAGAGGAACATCAAGAAAGGTGGTACTTACCTCTATTCGGAGTCTATCATCCTCAAAAACCAAATCAGATCAGAGTGGTTTTTGATTCAAGTGCCAAACATGACGGTGTATCACTGAATGACGTACTGCTCAGCGGGCCAGACTTAAACAACGCCCTGCTGGGTGTCTTAATGCGCTTCAGGAGAGAGAACATCGCAGTCACCACTGATATTCAGCAGATGTTTTACGCATTTGTTGTTCGAGAAGATCATCTTGACTATCTACGGTTCCTTTGGTATAAGGATAACAACTTCAACAACATCATCACAGAATACAGAATGAAGGTGCACATATTGGGCAACAGCCCCTCACCATCAGTTGCCATATATGGTCTAAGAAGAGCTGCACAAGAACATCAGGGTGAATATGGCACAGACAGTAAGGAGTTCGTCATGAGGAACTTCTATGTGGATGACGGATTGACGTCGGTTCCGACAAAAGAGGAAGCTATCGATCTGCTAATGAGGACGCCAAAAATGTTAGCAGCATCTAACTTTAAAGCTCCAGAAAATCGCTTCCAATAGCAACAAAATCATGACAGCATTTGCCCCCGAGGACCTTGCAAAAGACTTAACAGACCTCAACTTAGGAGCAGATCCTCTCCCGCTTCAACGGAGCCTCGGACTGATATGGAATCTGGAGAGTGACAGTTTCACTTTCCAAGTATCCCGCGAGGAGAAACCGTTCACAAAAAGAGGCATCTTATCAACAGTTCAGAGCCTCTATGATCCACTGGGCTTCGTGGCTCCTATTACAGTTCAGGGAAAAGCTCTGGTGAGAGAACTGTCGTCTAAAGAATATGACTGGGATGATCCTCTCCCGTCAGACAAGCAAGGGTCCTGGAAGCTGTGGAAAGAGTCCCTCCAGGAATTAGAAAAGCTACACATCAAAAGAAGGTATGTGCCTATCCCTCTTGCCTCATCTCAAAGTCGAGAGCTTTGTTTATCGCCGCAGTAGCCTACCTGCGTGTCACCAATGATGAAAATAAGTGCCACATAGGATTCATCATGGGAAAAGCTAAGTTGGCGCCACATCCAGCCCATACAGTTCCACGTTTGGAGCTGTGTGCCGCTGTCCTGGCAGCTGAGAAGGCAGACGCGATCTGCAGTGAGATGGACATTGAGATGCATGCTGTGAGATTTTTCACTGATAGCAGGATTGTTCTCGGGTACATCCATAACACCTCCAGAAGATTTCATGTGTATGTTGCCAATTGAGTCAATCATATCAAGAAATCGAGTCATCCTCAACAGTGGCAGTATGTTGCCACCGAACAGAACCCGGCAGATCACTCTACCAGGCCCAAGTCTGTAGACATCCTCAGAGCTTCAAACTGGTTCTCCGGTCCTGGATTCCTGAAAAACACAAGTGAGTCTCCACAAAGCAACAGTTTTGATCTTGTGGATCCTGAACATGACGTGGAAGTCTGGCCTCAGGTTGCTGTCAACTACACCAAAGCTACAGAAGGTCAGTTCAGCTCAGCACGCTTTGAACGATTTTTTAGCTGGAAGAGATTACTGCAAGCTATCACAAAACTTATTCAAGTAACAAGAACATTCTCAAAGACTCACAAAGCAGATGCTGTCGATGCATGGTGGCAAGCTGAAACAGTCGTCATTCGTTGTGTCCAGCAAGAATCCTATGGAGAAGAGTTAAACTGTTTGAGAGATAGGATTCAGCTCTCAAAGAAGAGTCCGCTGAGAAAGTTAAATCCTTTCATCGACGAGGATGGACTCCTTCGGATTGGAGGACGCCTTACTAACGCTGACTTACCAAGAGACGAGAGACATCCTGTCATACTGCCAAAAACACATCACATCACACCTCTCATAGTGAGACATTACCATGAGGATATTTTCCACCAGGGTCGTCACCTTACTGAAGGTGCCATCCGGTCAGCAGGAGTGTGGATAGTGGGAGGCAAACGGCTGGTGTCTAGTGTCCTTCATAACTGTGTGACCTGCGAAAAACTGAGAGGGAGGTTAATGACGGACTCACCTCAGAACCACCTTTTACCCCTGTCAGACTGGACGTTTTCGGACCGTGGAGCATTGTCACTCGCCGCACTCGTGGAGGCAGCGCTGAAAGTAAGCGATGGGCAGTGTAAGGGCTGGGCGATAAACTGAAAATTTATCGATACCGAAATTTACGACGATAACCAATGTCATTTTGCCCATGTCGGTATATTCGGTTTTTAACCTCCTAACGCACGCTGTTCTGCCTACGGGACGGGACGGATGTTAGGAGGTAGCCACACGCTCATCTGAATGTTTTAAACACCAACCCTTAAACATATATATTCATGCCGTACATTGTTGGAAAGCTTAGATTGCCCTGATTCATTCAAGACCACTCACAACTTATATGGTCGTCACAGCCGTAATAGTATTAGCGATTAGCTCGGCTAGCCACTGAGCTAAGTGAGAAAAGCTATAATGCTACATACCTTCAAAGTCTTCCCTTTATCCACAGCGATCATCTTATGACACAGGACTTTCTGTACAGCTCGCCAAGTATCCATTCTTGTGAAATATGAAATCCGTTTCCATAAAACCGAAATACTTTCATCAATATGTCCATGTATTTAGTCCAACACGTAACGTAATAACACAAATAAACCATATACGTTCCGTTTACATCATTTCCTGACCTGCACGTCCATCTCAGAGTACACGTGACTAGATGTTTAGGACCGTGAGCCTCTCCTGCTTCGACACCACACACAAGTCAATCGGTGCTTAGGACTAGGCAGTACATGTCTCCAAAGCCAATGAGGACATGTGACCGACGACAACGTGGGTTTGATTGACAGCTGTTCCAGCCAATGGAAGTATTCTGTGAAATGAAGTTGATAACCTTTTAGCCAATAGTCTGAGGTTTCCAACGGTGTATGACACTAAGCTATCAAGTATGGCTGTAACCGGCATGCGCCCGGTGCGTAAAAGAGTTGAACGCACTCGGCATTTTGGTACACAGTTGGTTCTTCTTCGACTTGACATATGACTTATAGCAAAATAAACAGATAGATAGATAGATAGATGGATGGAGGACAGTTCAAATGTCGAAGGGGCAGCTGCAGCGCCGGCGGCGGAGGTACACCTGGTGGAGGAGGAGGAAGAGCAGCAGCTTGTTCCCAAGAAAAACGCGTCTTCAATTGTGTGGCAAAATTTTGGTTTCAAAAGGGAAGATACTGCTCAGAAAGATGTAAAATGTAAGTTGTGCAAAAAGACTGTCGTCACCAGCCAGGGCAATACATCTAACCTTGGAGTGGAGCAATTATGCTGCCACAGCCCCATCTAGTGGCCAAACTTTTTTAGCGCACGGGGTGGTCGTTGTCAGAGCGATAGATATAACATGTTTATAACAAATCTATCGCTCTGGTGGTAGTTATTGTCCATTCATCGTTATCGAGGTGAACTGCTCAATATATCGTGATATTGATTTTAGGCCATATCGCCCAGCCCTAGGCAGTGTTATTCACATGCATGAGCACGAGAGCAACACACATCGAAGTGTTAGAGTCCATGTCCACTTCAAGTTTTATAAATGCTTTAAGACGATTCTTTGCAATCCGTGGACCATCCAAACAGCTTCGCTCTGACAGAGGCACAAACTTTATTGGAGTGTGCAGAGAGTTAAAAATCAACACCAGTGATCCAGAGCTGACAAGTTACCTTGACAAACAGGGCTGCACGTGGACTTTCAACACCCCTCATTCATCCCATATGCGAGGTTGTTGGGAAAGATTGATAGGAGTAGCACGTCGGATTTTAGAGGGGATGTTGCTGCGGTCTGACACAAACCACCTCACACACGAAGTGTTGACAACACTGATGGCAGAAGTCATGGCCATTTTAAATGCCAGGCCGTTGACTCCAGTGTCAACTGATCCCGACAATCCTACTATATTGACACCTGCAATGATTCTCACTCAAAAGATGACTCCAGTGATGGCTCCTCCAGGTGACTTTGATCATAAGGATCTTCACAAAAATCAGTGGAAACAGGTGCAGTGTCTGGCAGAGAGCTTCTGGAAGCGTTGGAGACAGGAATATCTGGTGACTCTCCAGAAACGTCACAAGTGGACTGATGACAAGCCAAGCATTCAAGTGGATGATGTAGTTCTAATGAAAGACAGTCAGGCTCAACGGAACGACTGGCCAATTGGACTTGTGGTAAAGACATTGCCTAGCAAAGACAACAAAGTCCGCAAGGTTGAAGTTAAAGTTGTGAGACAAGGAACAACAAAAACCTACATCAGGCCCATCTCAGAGCTTGTTTTTCTTATATTTAAAGACTCATAAAGTGATGGACATTCTGATTAGCAACAATAGTGTTCATAAATGGTGATTGATTGTACATTTGTTTGATCCAATAGTTTGGTTGATTAACATTTGGGTAATTAAGATGTTTATAGTGATATAATAATATACCAGGCGAGGAGTGTT